>NC_041752.1:6571846-6871846 GCF_004115215.2 Ornithorhynchus anatinus | reverse complement strand
TGCTGCTTCTATCCAATGCAACAGTGTTGGTAGACGTGTTCCCTGCCTGAGAAGCAGCGTGGCTCACTGGAAAGAGCACGGGCTTTGGAGTCAGAGGTCATGGGTTCGAACCCCGGCTCTACCACTTGTCAGCTGTGTGACTTTGGGCAAGTCACTTAACTTCTCGGTGCCTCAGTTACCTCATCTGTAAAATGGGGATTAAGACTGTGAGCCCCACGTGGGACAACCTGATTCCCCTGTGTCTACCCCAGCGCTTAGAACAGTGCTCGGCACATAGTAAGCGCTTAACAAATACCAACATTATTATTATTATTACAAGTTTGCAATTGAGAAGGGGAGACAGATATTAACATAAAATAATTTATGAAACATAATGTATAAATATGTATGTAAGTTCTATGGGGTTGAGAGTGGAGCAAATATCAAATGACCAAAGATCACACATCCAAGATGATGCAGAAAGGAGAGGAACCTTGGGAAAAGTGGGCTTAATTGGAGAAGGCCTCATGGAGAAGATGTCACCTAAATAAGGCTTTGAAGGTGGGGAGGGTGGTGGCCTGGCATATATGGAGGGGAAGGGAGTTCTATATTAGAGGAGGATGTGGGAAAAGGGTTAGCAGCTAGACAGGAGAGATAGAGGTACAGTGAGTAGGTTGGCATTAGAAGAGCAAAATGTGTTGCCTTATTTTAGTAGCAGTTCAGTGACGTAAGGTGGGGGGGAAGAGCTTATTGAGTGCTTTAAAGTCAATAGTAAGTTTTTGTCTGATGCAGAGGTGGATGGACAACCATTGGAGGTTCTTGAGGAGTGGGGAGACATGGACTGAACTGTAACGATGATGATGGTGATGATAATGATAATAATAGTATAGCTCAAGCATTCATGACATATCAAGCACAGTGCTAAACACTGGGGTAGATGCATGATAGCCAGCTAGCTCCGAGTCAAAAGGGTGGAAGACCAGGGATCTGATCCCTCAGTCTCACCTTCTTGACCTTCCCTCACTCTCAGCTTTCCTGCCCCTTCCCTTTTGCTTACTCCTTCACCCCTGCCTAGAGGAATCTCTCTGTGCAGCCCAGACAAACCTCAACCTTCCACTCCTAACCAGTTTTCTCCCAATACCACCTCCTTGGAAAGCCTTCTCCAATTTGTCCCTATGTTTCCCCAGTCACCCCACCATATCGACTAGCACAGGGCTTCCAGGCTCATTTGGTTATTTTATTCCCTTCTGGTTACTCTCTAGACCTCAGTCTTTTTGCTGGTCTGGCATCATTGCCAAGTCACAAAGCTGAGGCTTGCAAGGCTACTGGGGACTGGGATCAGTTCTGACTCCTTGTGAACATTTCGTAGGTGCTCAGTTGTGCTTAGGGCTCTGCAACAGGAGAGCAGTAGAGGTGGCTGGCCCAGCTCTGGAAATTTGCTTCCAGTTCCGGTTGCCTCTCCCACAACCTTCCTCAACTTTTATTCAGCTATTCTGATATCTGGCTGGGGGTGGGAGGGCAGGGACAGGTCCCCAAGCCCCACCCAGTTGCCAGGATTCAGCTTCAGCACCTCAGTACATAGCACATAGAAGGCACTTAATAAATACCATCATTATTAACTGAAAACATACATTCATTCATTCAATAGCATTTATTGAGAGCTTACTATGTGCAGAGCACTGTATTAAGCACTTGGAATGTACACATCGGCAACAGATAGAGACAGTGCCTGCCCTTTGATGGGCTTACAGTCTAATCGGGGGCAGACAAGAACAGTGGCAATCAATAGAGTCAAGGGGAAGAACATCTCATAAGAACAATGGCAAATAAATAGAATCAGTGTGATGTACATCTCATTAAACAAAAAAAATAGGGTGATGAAGATATATACAGATGAGCGGACGAGTACAGTGCTGAGGGGGTGGGGAGGGAGAGGGGGAGGAGTACCGGGAAAGGGGGGAGAATAGGGTTTAGCTGCGGAGAGGTGAAGGGCGGGGGATAGAGGGAGCAGAGGGAAAAAGGGGGGAGCTCAGTCTGGGAAGGCCTCTTGGCGGAAGTGAGCTTTAAGTAGGTATTTGAAGAGGGGAATAGAATTAGATTGTCGGAGGTGAGGAGGGAGGGCATTCCAGGACCGCAGGAGGACGTGGCCCAGGGGTCGACGGCGGGATAGGCGAGACCGAGGGATGGTGAGGAGGTGGGCGGCAGAGGAGCGGAGTGTGCAGGGTGGGCAGTAGAAAGAGAGAAGGGAGGAGAGGTAGGAAGGAGCAAAGTGATGGAGAGCCTTGAAGCCTAGAATGAGGAGTTTTTGTTTTGAGTGGAGGTTGATAGGTAACCACTGGAGGTTTTTAAGAAGGGGAGTGACATGCCCAGAACGTTTCTGCAGGAAGATGAGCCGGGCAGCGGAGTGAAGAATAGACTGGAGCGGGGAGAGACAGGAGGAAGGGAGATCAGAGAGAAGGCTGTCACAGTAGTCTAGCCGGGATATTATGAGAGCCTGTAGCAGTAAGGTAGACGTTTGGGTGGAGAGGAAAGGGCGGATCTTGGCGATATTATAAAGGTGAGACCGGTAGGTCTTGGTAACGGATAGGATGTGTGGCCTGAACGAGAGAGATGAGTCAAAGATGCCACCGAGATTGCGGGCCCGAGAGACGGGAAGGATGGTCGTACCATCCACGGTGATAGGGAAGTCTGGGAGAGGACAGGGCTTGGGAGGGAAGATGAGGAGCTCAGTTTTGCTCATGTTGAGTTTTAGGTGGCGGGCCGACATCCAGATGGAGACGTCCTGGAGGCAGGAGGAGATGCGAGCCTGAAGGGAGGGGGAGAGGACAGGGGCAGAGATGTAGATCTGCGTGTCATCTGCGTAGTATGGTAGTCAAAGCCGTGAGAGCAAATGAGTTCACCAAGGGAGTGAGTGTAAATGGAGAACAGAAGAGGGCCAAGAACTGACCCTTGAGGAACTCCAACAGTTAAAGGATGGGAGGGGGAGGAGGAGCCTGCGAAGGAGACCGAGAATGACTGGCCAGAGAGATAAGAGGAGAACCAGGAGAGGACTGAGTCCGTGAAGCCAAGGTGAGATAAGGTGTGGAGGAGGAGGGGATGGTCGACAGTGTCAAAGGCAGCAGAGAGGTCAAGGAGGATTAGAATGGAGTAGGAGCCATTGGATTTGGCAAGAAGGAGGTCATGGGTGACCTTAGAGAGAGCAGTCTCGGTAGAGTGGAGGGGATGGAAGCCAGATTGGAGGGGGTCCAGGAGAGAATGGGAGTTAAGGAGGTAAAGACTGAACAGTGCTCGGCACATAGTAAGCGCTTAACAAATACCAACATTGAAGCAGGGAGGGACAGGAGGATGGGAGATCAGAGAGGAGTCTGATGCAATAATCCAGTCGGGATATTATGAGAGATTGTACCAGCAAGGTACTAGTTTGGATGGAGAGGAAAGGGTGGATCTTGGCGATGTAGTGATGGTGAGACCAGCAGGTTTTGGTGACAGACTGGAAGTGTGGGGTGAGAGATCAAAGTCAAGGATGACACCAAGGTTGTGGGCTTGTGAGATGGGGGAGATTGTAGTGCCCTCCACAGTGATGGGAAAGGCAGGGAGAGGACAGGGTTTGAGAGGGAAGAGAAGAAGCTCAGTCTTGGACATATTGAGTTTTAGGTGGTGGGCAGACATCCAGGTGGAGATGTCCTGGAGGCAGGAAGTGACACGAGCCTGACATGTTCCTTGCCCATGTTCCAAGAACAACACAGAAAGAAGAGAAACTGCTTTCCCTCTCTATATACTAAGGGCTTCCACACATCCTGTGAAAACAGAAACTCTGGATATGTTTGTAAGCTCTTCCATTTTATACTACACTATTTTACAGTGGGAATGTGTTCCATGCTTCTAAAAATGATAATACTGATATCTGTTAATTCATTCAATCATATTTATTGAGCGCTTACTGTATACAGAACACTGTACTAACTGCTGGAATGGATACAAGGATAGGGTTGGACACAGTCCCTGTCCCTCATGGGGCTCACAGTCTTAATCCCCATTTTACAGATGAGATACCTAGGGCACAGAGAAGTGAAATGACTTGCCCAAAGACACACAGCACTCAATTGGCAGAGCCGAATTAGAGCCCATGACCTTCTGACTACAGGTTCGTGCTCTAATCACTATGTCATTCAATACTAAGTGACAGTGACACAAAGGAAACTCATCCTTTCAGCTTTGGTCACACATTGGCTTTGACCTGTTTTTCATCTTTCATTCCAGTTATCTTGTAATTCCCACTATAAATTATTTAATAATTAATGGCTTCTTTCCAACTTAAAGTCAATTGTGACAATTTCCAGTGATTTGTAATTTATTGAATAGCCATGTTAAAATTTCTCCATTTTTCTGTCTCCATCACTTTCTGTTTCTAACTGTGAATGATTAAAAAAATGATGATACACTCACACCTCCCTTCCTATTATTACTTCTATCACTCTTCTTTCATCTTCCTGTTCCTCCACATCTTTCTTCTTTCATCATGCCCTTCTCTTTACGGATGGACACTCAAGAAAGCAGATGGGGAGACTGTAATATGCTAAATGGTATCATCAACGTCAGCATCATCATCAACATCATCAGTATTTATGAGGGTTTACTGTGTGGACAGTACTGTACTAAGTGCCTAACAATGACAGAGTTGACAGACATATTCCCTACCCACAACAAGCTTAGAGTCTAGAGGGGGGGAGAGATATTTACCTGAATAAATCATTTAGAATATATAATCAAATAGAATTCAAAGAAATTTCAAGATATTTAAAGTTATTTGCTAATCATAATCTTCTCCTGGAATTCTGAGATTACTAAAGCAATTTGATAATGTAATTTTTGCAGGATAGTGATTGGTTCCAAATCAAGAAGGATTGAACATAGAGAAAAATTTTAAAGTAAAGTCATGTGTCAACATCATCAAAATTAACCTCATCATGATCATCATTAATATTAAGGTTGGCACTCATATTACCATTATTCTAAAAATCATCATTGAACAGACTGATATTAAGAGATTTATATTTGACAGGCATTCAGCATACCAGTTTTAATGTTATTAGAAATGGTAAATTAATTGAGGGCTTATTGGGTGCAGAAAATTGTATTAAACGCTTGGGGAAAAACAATACAATAAACACTAGAGGAGGAGACGGACTTTAAATTAGTTACAGAGGATATGTATTCATTCAATAGTATTTATTGAGCGCTTACTATGTGCAGAGCACTGTACTAAGCGCTTGGGATGAACAAGTCGGCAACAGATAGAGACAGTCCCTGCCGTTTGACGGGCTTACAAGTCTAATCGGGGGAGACGGACAGACAAGAACAATGGCAATAAATAGAGTCGAGGGGAAGAACATCTCGTAAAAACAATGGCAACTAAATAGAATCAAGGCGATGTACAATTCATTAACAAAATAAATAGGGTAATGGAAATATATACAGTTGAGCGGACGAGTACAGTGCTGTGGGGATGGGAAGGGAGAGGTAGAGGAGCAGAGGGAAAGGGGGAAAAGAGGGTTTAGCTGCGGAGAGGTAAAGGGGGGGTGGCAGAGGGAGTAGAGGGAGAAGAGGAGCTCAGTCTGGGAAGGCCTCTTGGAGGAGATGAGTTTTAAGTAGGGTTTTGAAGAGGGGAAGAGAATCAGTTTGGCGGAGGTGAGGAGGGAGGGCGTTCCAGGATCGCGGGAGGACGTGGCCCAGGCGTCGATGGCGGGATAGGCGAGACCGAGGGACAGTGAGGAGGTGGGCGGCGGAGGAGCGGAGCGTGCGGGGTGGGTGGTAGAAAGAGAGAAGGGAGGAGAGGTAGGAAGGGGCAAGGTGATGGAGAGCCTTGAAGCCTAGAGTGAGGAGTTTTTGTTTGGAGCGGGTTGATAGGCAACCACTGGAGTTGTTTAAGAAGGGGAGTGACATGCCCAGATCGTTTCTGCAGGAAGATGAGCCGGGCAGCAGAGTGAAGAATAGACTGGAGCAGGGCGAGAGAGGAGGAAGGGAGGTCAGAGAGAAGGCCGATACAGTAGTCTAGCCGGGATATAACGAGAGCCTGTAGCAGTAAGGTAGCCGTTTGGGTGGAGAGGAAAGGGCGGATCTTGGCGATATTGTAGAGGTGAAACCGGCAGGTCTCGGTAAGGGATAGGATGTGTGGGGTGAACGAGAGAGACGAGTCAAGGATGACACCAAGATTGCGGGCCTGAGAGACGGGAAGGATGGTTGTGCCATCCACGGTGATAGAGAAGTCTGGGAGAGGACCGGGTTTGGGAGGGAAGATGAGGAGCTCAGTCTTGCTCATGTTGAGTTTTAGGTGGCGGGCCGACATCCAGGTGGAGACGTCCTGGAGGCAGGAGGAGATGTGAGCCTGAAGGGAGGGGGAGAGGACAGGGCCCCCCTTCCTCCCCCTCCACCCACCCCCTCTGAACCTTTTGGGTCATCCCCACCTTCTCCCCTATCCCATCACTGTAATCCTGTCCCAGTGCTACCCCTTATCCCCATCCCCCTGTGCCTGCCCCCATCAGTTCACTCCCTTCCACCCCCTCCCCATCACTCACACTGTTCCCTCCCCCAGGACGCCACTCACAGCCTCAGCCAAGCACGGTCTGTGGAAACTACACTCCATCACAGGGAAGCTTCCCTTCATCCTTGACCTGTTCGTGACCCAGTCATTTTTCCTCCTGGCCATTACTGAAACCTGGTCCTCCAAGAGGATATGGTCTCCCCTGCTACTCTCTCTAGCAGGGGGACTCATCTTCACCTCTCCCCCAGGTGCACTCGGACAGGAGAAGGTGTTGGTTTGTTTCTCACTCCCCAATGCTGCTTCCCATCCCACCATCCCATTTCCCCCATTCCTTTCTTTCCCTTCCTTTAAAGCCCATAGCATCTGCCTCTACCAGCCATTCCAGACACCACCTCCAAATCTTTTAGCCATTTTGATACCTTTCTTACATTCCTTCTATCTTTCTCCATCCCTACATTGATCCTTGGGGCATTCAATATCCACATAAATGTTCCTGATGACATTTCTGCTGTCCACCTTCTATCACTCCTTAACATCACTGACCTTCTACTCCACCCTACCTCACCCACTCACCAATTTGGACACACACTCTTATCTCATCAACTTTACCCACTGCACAATCTCTACCATCACCAACTCTGAAATCCCTCTCTCTGACCACAACCTCCTCACCAGTTTTCTCTCCCACATCCCTCCTCCTTGAAAATCTGCATTCTTCCCTTACAGGGACCATAGATCTTTTGACCCCATCTAAATTTTCTCAAGTCATCATGCCCCACTTCCCTCCAAACTCAAACTCCCTTCTGTTGATGACCAAATGATGCTCTCAACATACTCTCTCTAAATTCAACTCACTTGCTCCCTTATCCCTTCATCGATCTCTTACCACTTATCAAAAGTCTTAACAAAAGTACATCTCTAAGAGGTCTTCCCTTATTAAACCCTCATTTCCTCTTTCCCATTCCATTCTGTGTCACCCTGATTTGTTTCCTTTATTCATCTCTCCCTCAGCCCCACTGCACTTAATGTACCTTTCCATAATTTGTTTATTTATATTAATGTCTATCTAAACTGTGAGCTTCTTGTGGACTGGGAACATGTCCATTAATTCTGTTATGTTGTACTCTCCAAAGTTTTTAGTACAGTTTGATAAGGAGGTGGATAGGCAACGATTCTAGGTCCTTGAGGAGTGGGGAGATGTGGATCGAACAATTTTGTAGAAAAATGAACCGGGTATCAGCGTGAAGTATGGCTTGAAGTATTGAGACACAGGAGTCAGGGAGGTCAGCAAGGGGTCTGTTGCAGTTATCAAGTCAAAGCAGGCCACGTGATTGGGACAGCATGGATGGATGGTTAGGAAAAGGCAGATTTTAGGATTATGAAGGTTGAACCGACAGGATTTGGTGACAGGTTGAATATCTGGGTTGAATGAGAGAAGTAAGTTAAAGACAATGCCAACCTTACAGGTTTGTGATGCAGGGAGGATGAGGGTGCTGTCTACAGTCCTCCTCAATTTTCCCAGCACTATAGACAGCCCCCCCCCCCATTCCAATTGCTCAGTAGGGTAAATAAATATGATTAACATATTACAGTCGATTAGACTGTAAGCCGGTCAAAGGGCAGGGATGGTCTCTATCTGTTACCGATTTGTACATTCCAAGCGCTTAGTACAGTGCTGTGCACATAGTAAGCGCTCAGTAAATAAATACTATTGAATTAACAGACTGATGGGAAATTCAGGGGGAAGATGGAGTTTGGGTGAGATCCCTCTCCCTCTTTGCAGTATCACATTTCCTCCTGCCTTCAAGACATCTCTATTTGGATGTCCTGCCATTACCTAAATTTAACAGGTCAAAAACATAACTCCAAATCTTCCCAACCAACCCCTGCCTTTCCCCTGACTTTCCCATCACTGTAGACAGCACCACCTTCCTTGCTATCTCACAGCCCGTAAACTTGGCATTATCCTTGTCTCATCTCTTTCACTCAACCCACATATTCAATCTATCACTAAATCCTTATGTTTTGACATTCATAGCATTGCAATAATCTGTCCTTTCCTCACCATCCAAACTCCTACCACATATGGTGCAGTAGATAGAACATGGGCATGGGAGTCAGAAAATCATGGCTTCTTCCCCACTGCCTTCAAACATACCAATAACTGCCCTATCCTAAAAAATAACCAACAACCTTCCCTTGACCCCATGGCTCCCTCCAGTTATCGCCCCAACTCCCTTGTACCATTCCTCTCCAAACTCCTTGAGCAAGTCATCTACATCTGCTGTCTCAAATTCCTCTCCTCCAATTCTCTCCTGGACTCCCTCCAATCTAGCTTCTGTCCCCTTCACTCCACAGAAACCGCCCTCTCAAAGGTCACCAATGATCTCCTTTTTTTGCCAAATCCAACGGCCTCTACTCCATCTTAATCATCCTCGACATCTCAGCTGCCTTCAACACTTTGGGCCACCCTCTTCTCCTGGAAAAGTTACCTGGTTCTCCTCTTATCTCTCTGGCTGTTCATTCTCAGTCTCCTTCGTAGGCTTTGTCTCTGCCTACCACCCTGCCACTGTGGGTGTCCCTCAAGGTTCATTTCTGGGTCCACTTCTATTTTCCACCTAAAACTGCTCCCTTGGAGAACTCATTCAGTCCCATGGCTTCAACTACCATCTCTAGGCAGATGATACACAAATCTTCATCTCCTCCCCTGATCTCTCTCCCTCTCTTCAGGTTTGCATTTCTTCCTACTTCAAGACAACTCTACTTGGATGTCCTCCCACCACCTCAAACATAACAAGTCCAAAGCAGAGCTCCTTATCTTCCCACCCAAACCCTGTCCTCTCCCTGACTTTCCCATCACTTTAGGTGGCACCACCATCCTTTCCATCTCACAAGCCTGTAACCTTGATGTTATCCTTGACTCCTCTCTCTCATTCAACCCACATATTCAATCCATCACCAAATCCTGTAGGTCCCACCTTCACAAAATCGCTAAAGCAGCATGGCTCAGTGGAAAGAACCCGGGCTTGGGAGTCAGAGGTCATGGGTTCAAATCCTGGCTCTGCCACTTGGCAGCTATGTGACTGTGGGCAAGTCACTTCACTTCTCTGTGCCTCAGTTACCTCATCTGTAAAATGGGGATTAACTGTGAGCCTCACATGGGACAACCTGATTACCCTGTATCTACCCCAGAGCTTAGAACAGTGCTCTGCACATAGTAAGCGCTTAACCAATACCAACATTATCATTATTATTATTAAACTGAACTGTTTCCTCTCCATCCAAACTGCTAACGCGTTAAAACAATGACTCATTCTATCCTGCCTAGATTACTGCATCATTTACCTTGCTGACCTCCCAACCTCCTATCTCTCCCCACTCCTGTCTAGCTGCACTCAGCTGCCCAGACCATCTTTCTACAAAAATGTTCAGGACATGTCTTCCTCTACTCCGCAACTCACCCCCACCCCCCAAAAACTTCAGTGGTTGTCTATCCACCTCAGTATCAAACAAAAACTTCCCTCCACTGGCTTTAAAGCACTCCATCACTTTGCTCGCTGGTACTTCACCTCACTTCTCTTCTTTTATAACGCAGGCGGCATACTTTACTCCTCTAGTTCTAACCTTCTCACTGTGCCTCGATTTCGCCTGTCTCTCTGCTGACCCCTGGCCCACATTCTGCTGTTGTGCTGAAACACCCTCTCACCTCATATCTGATAGACAATTACTCTCCTTCCTCTTCAAAGCCTTATTGAAGGCACATCTCCTCTAAGAAGCCTTCTCAGCCTAAGTGCCCCATTTCCTCATCTTCCACTCCTTTCTGTGTCACCCTGACTTGCTCCCTTTGCTCTTCCCCTCCCTCCCAGCACGACAACACTTATGTATATATCTGTAATTTTATTTATTTGTATAGATGTCTGCCTCCTCATCTCTAGACGGTGAGTTCACTGTGAGGAGGGAATGTCACTGTTTATTGTTGTATTGTGCTTTCCCAAGCTCTTAGTACAGTGTTCTGCACACAGTAAGCAATTAATAAATAAGATTGAATGAATGAATGAATGAATGAATGAATGGATTCTAATCTCTGCTCTACCATTTTTCTGTTGTGTGGCCTTGGGCAAATCACTTCACTTCTCTGTGCCTTAGTTACCTCATCTGTAAAATGGGGATTGAACTGTGAGCCCCAATTGGGACAGGGACTGTGTCCAATTCGATATGCTTGTATCCACCTCAGGGCTCAGTACAGTGCCTGGCACATAGTAAGTGCTTAACAAATACCATTATTACTATTAATCCAAGCACTTGGCCTATCCTGCCTTGAGTACTGTATCAGCCTCTTTACTGACCATGTTGCCTTCTGTCTCTCCCCAATCCAGTCCATATTTCACTCTGCTGCCCAGATCGTTCCTCCCCCGTCCCCATCCCTCTCCCCCAACGATCTAGCCACTTACTTCATCACGAAAATTAATACAATCAGTTCTGAGGTCCCCAAACTCACCCCTCCCCCTTCTGTCCCCCCCTCCCCCAACGCTCTCCCCTACTTTCCCGTCTTTCCCTGCAGTATCCTCAGAGGAAATCTCCTCCCTCCTTGCAAGTGCCACCCCCTCCACCTGTGCTTCGGACCCCATTTCCGCTCACCTTATAAAAAACCATCACCCCTTCCCTCCTCCCCTCCTTAACTTTTATTTTTAACCGCTCACTCTCCAATGGCTTCGTCCCCTCTGCCTTCAAACGTGCCGATGTCTCCCCTATTCTAAAAAAACCCTCTCTCGACCCCACTTCCCCTTCCAGTTATCGCCCTATCTCCCTACTACCCTTCCTTTCCAAGCTCCTAGAACAAGTCGTCTACACTCGCTGCCTAGAATTCCTTAACCCCAATTCTCTGCTGGACCCCCTCCAATCTGGCTTCCGTCCCTTCCACTCTACCGAGACTGCTCTCTCTAAGATCACCCATGACCTCCTTATTGCCAAATCCAATGGCCCCTACTCTATCCTAATCCTCCTTGACCTCTGAGCTGCCTTTGACACTGTAGACCATCCCCTTCTCCTCCACACCTTATCTCACCTTGGCTTCACGGACTCCATCCTCTCCTGGTTCTCCTCTTATCTTTCTTGTCGTTCGTTAATTCTCGGTCTCCTTCACGGGCTCCTCCTCCCCCTCCCATTCTCTAACTGTTGGGGTTCCTCAAGGGTCAGTTATTGGGCCTCTTCTGTTCTCCATCTACACTCACTCCCTTGGTGAACTCATTCACTCTCACGGCTTCAACTATCATCTCTATGCAGATGACACACAAATCTACATCTCCTCCCCTGTTCTCTCCCCATCCCTTCAGGCTCGTATCTCCTCTTGCCTCCAGAACGTCTCTACCTGGATGTCTGCCCACCACCTAAAACTCAACTTGTCCAAAACTGAGCTCCTTATCTTCCCTCCCAAGCCCTGTCCTCTTCCTGACTTCCCTGTCACTGTGGATGGTACGACCATCCTTCCCGTCTCTCAAACCCGCAACCTTGGTGTCATCCTTGACTCAACTCCCTCATTCACCCCACACATCCAATCCGTCACCAAGACCCGCCCGTCTCACCTTTATAATATCGCCAAGATACGCCCTTTCCTCTCCACCCACTGGTACAGGCTCTCATAATATCCCGGCTGGATTATTTTGTCAGCCTTCTCTCTGATCTCCCTTCCTCCTATCTCTCTCCCTGCTCCAGTCTATTCTTCATTCCGCTGCCCGGATCATCTTCCTGCAGAAACGCTCTGGACATGTCACTCCCCTTCTCAAAAACCTCCAGTGGTTGCCTATCAACCTCCACACGAAACAAAAACTTCTCACTCTAGGCTTCAAGGCTCTCCATCACCTTGCCCCTTCCTACCTCTCCTCCCTTCTCTCTTTCTACTGCCCGCCCAGCACGCTCCACTCCTCTGCCGCCCAACTCCTCACCGTCCCCCGTTCTCGCCTATCCCGCCATCGACTCCTGGGCCACGTCCTCCCGCTGTCCTGCAACGCCCTCCCTCACCTCCGCCAAACTAATTCTCTTCCCCTCTTCAAAGCCCTACTGAGAATTCACCTTCTCCAAGAGGCTTCCCCAGACTGAGCTTCCCCTTTTCCCTCTGCTTCCTTTGCTGCCTCTCTACCTCCCGCCCCTTCACCTCCCCTCAGCTAAGCCCCCTTTTCCCTTCCTTTTCCTCTGTTCCTCCCCTGCTCCCTTCCCCTCCCCTCAGCACTGTGCTCATCTGCTCATTTGTACATATTTTTTATTACCCTATTTATTTTGTTAATGAGATGTACATCTCCTTGATTCTATTTAGTGCTATTGTTTTTGTCTGTCTCCCCCGATTAGACTGTAAGCCCATCAGTGGGCAGGGACTGTCTCTGTTGCCGATTTGTTCATTCCAAGTGCTTAGTACAGTGCTCTGCACATAGTAAGCGCTCAATAAATACTATTGAATGAATGAATGTTTCTCCACTCCTCAAGAACCTCCAGTGGCTGCCCATCCACCACCTCATCAAATAGAAGCTCCTCACCTTTGGCTTTAAAGCTCTCAATCACCTTGCCCCCTCCTACCTCACCTAGCTACTCTCCTACTACAACCCAGCCCACATATTTTGATCTTCTAATGCCATCCTACTCACTGTACCTCGATCTTGTCTAGCTCATCATCTACTTCTCACCCACATCCTGCCTCTGGCTTTGAATGCACTCCCTCTTCAAATCCAGTAGGCAATTACTCTCCCCGTCCATCAAAACCTTATTGAAGACACATCTTCAAGAAGCCTTCCCTGGGTAAGCCCTCTTTTCCTTTTCTTCCACTCCCTTCTGTGTCACTTTGACTTGCTACCTTTATTCACCCTGCTCCTAGCCCCAAAGAACTTATGTACATATCTGTAATTTATTTATTTATATTAATTTCTGCCTTCCCCTCTAGACTGTAATTTCTCTTTTGTAAGGGAATAGGTCTGTTATATTATCTTGCACTCTCCCAAGCACTTAGCACAGTGCTCTGCACAGACTAAGCACTTAGTAAATATGATTCATTAGTTGATTAATTAAAGATGAGGAGTCTGTTTTGGACATGTTAAGTTTGAGAGATCAGCAGAACATCCAAGTAGAGATGTCCTGAAGGCAAGAGAAAATAAAAGTCTCCAGAGAAGGAGAGAGAGGTCAGGGCTAGAGAGAGGTAGATGGGGAATAATCAGTATAGAGATGGCGATTGAAGCCATGGGAATGAATGACTCTTCACCAGAGTGGGTGTGATGGAGAATAGAAGGGAACCCAGAACTGAGCCTCAAGGGACTCACACTGTTAGGAAATGGGAGTCAGAGGAGGAGCCCACAAATTAGCAGCCAGAGAAAGGAGGAGAACCAGGAAAGAGTAGGTCAGTAAAGCCAAGATTGGATAATGTTTCCAAGAGAAGGGGGTGGTTCTCAGTGTTGAAGGCAGCTAAGAGGTGAGGAGGATTAGGATGGAGTAGAGGCCATTATATTTGGCAAGAAAGAGATCATTTGTGACCTTTGAGAGAGCAATTTTGTGGAGTGAATTGGTGGAAGCCAGATTGGAATTGGAAAGAATTGGAGGAGAGGAAGTGGCAGTAGCAATTGAAAACTATTAGCTCAAGGAGGCTGGAGCAGAATGGAAAGAGGGAGATGGGGCAAAAACCGGAGGTAATGATGGGGTTGAGGGAGGGTTTTTTTAGGACAGGCAATATATGAATCTGCTAGAAACCAGTTAGAAACAAGCCAGTGGAGAATGATTAGTTGAATAAGGCAGTCAGAGAAGGGAGATGTGAGGGGGTGAATTTATTTTTTTCATAAGATGCAATGGGATGAGGTTGGGAGGTTCAGTTGAAGGGATCAATCTTGAAAGGATAGGGTCATCACCTCTTGGCATTCTGCTGGAAAAGATGGGAGAGTTGAAGAAGGTGCAGAAGGTGGGAGAGTCTGAAAAGGAGAAGAGGAGAGTTTAGGGTGATCACATCTGATCATTTCAATTTTCTCAACAAAATATGAGGCTATGTCATTAGGAGCAAGAGACTGGGGGGCACTGGGGAGGGATATGGGATTTGAGGTGGGAAGTAAATGTCTAAAACAACTGGTGAGGGTAATGGGCATGGGAATAAATAAGGAGGAAATAATGTTCCCAGGAGGAGGAGAGCAAAGAGTCAGAGCAGGCAAGCATTATGTTAAGATGGACAAGGTCAACCCGATACCAGGATTTCTTCCAGCAGCACTCTGCAGCTCATGCCCAGGAGGGAAGGAAGCAGATTGTGGAGGTAATCCAGGGCTGTGAATTAGTGGTACGAGATAAGGGAAGTGATAGGGGAGCAAGTGAAATGAAGGGAGTGAGTGAATCAATAGAGAAGGTGGTATTGTGGACACTAGCTTAGTCAAGGGAAGGTAGTTCGGTTATGGAGACTAAATGGGGCATGATGACTTGAGAAAATTGGTGCAGGAGAAGAGATTGGAGGTCTCTGTGAAGGGATGTAACTTGGTAGCAGTTTGGATGGAAAGGAAAAGGTGGAGTTAGGGATGTTATGAAGGTGGGACAGATAGGATTTAGTGAACTCTGACTCGAAGCCTGATTCACACCTGCTGTTCCCATTCATTCATTCATTCCTTCATTCATTCATTCATTCATACTTATTGAGCACTTACTATGTGCAGAGTATGGTACTGAGGGCATGGAAGAGTACAATACAACAGTATACAGGCACATTCCCTGCCCGCAATAGCCTTATAGTCTAGAGGAGGGGAGACAGACATTAATATAAAAAAAATTAGAGATATGTACACAAGTGCTGTGGGGCTGGGAGGGGGGAAGAGTAAAGGGAGCTAGTCAGGGCAATGCAGTAGTTAGTGAGTGAAAAGGAAAAGGGGGTCTTAGGGAAAACCTTCTGGAGGAGATGTGCCTTCAATAAGGCTTTGAAAGGGAGGGAGTGACTGTCATATTTGAGGTAGGAGGGCATTCCAGGGCAGAGCAGGATATGGATGAGGGGTCGGTGGCTAGACAGGCAAAATAGAGACACAGTGAGAAAGTTAGCATTAGAGGAACAAAGTGTGAAGTCTGGGTTGTAGGAGGAGAGTAGCGAGCTGAGGTGGGAGGGAGCAAGGTGATGGAGTACTTTAAAAAGCCAATAGTGAGGAGTTTTTGTTTGAAGTGCAGGAGGATGGACAACCATGGGAGTTTTTTGAGGATTGGGGTGACATGTCCTATAAGTTTTTGAAGAGAAATGATCCAGGCAGCAGAGTGAAGTATGAACTGGAGTGGGAAGAGGCAAGAGGCTGGGAGGGCAGTAAGGAGGCTGATGTGGTAATTCAGACAGGATGCTATTCATTCTTAGTCTCCTCCTCCTCCTCCTCCCTCTCACATCCCCTAACTCCTCAAGGATCAGTTCTTGGTCCCCTTCTGTTCCCCATCTACACTCACTCCCTTGGTGAATTCATTCGCTCCCATGGGTTCAACTATCATTTCTACGCAGAAGACAACCAAATCTACATCTCCTCCCCTGTTCTCTCTCCCTCCCTCCAGGCTCGTATCTTCTCCTACCTTCAGGACATCTCCACCTGGATGTCTGCCTGCCACCTAAAACTCAACATGTCCAAGACCGAGCTCCTTATCTTCCCTCCCAAACCCTGTCCTCTCCCTGACTTTCCCATCACTGTGGACGGCACTACCAACCTTCCCGTCTCACAAACCCGCAACCTTGGTGTCATCCTTGACTCTGCTCTCTCATTCACCCCACATATCCAAACTGTAACCAAATCCTGTCGGTCTCACCTTCACAACATCTCCAAGATCCTCCCTTTCCTCTCCATGCAAACTGCTACCTTGGTACAATCTCTCATCATATCCCAAGTGGATTACTGCATCAGCATCCTTTCTGATCTCCCATCATCCTGTCTCTCCCCGCTTCAGTCCGTACTTCACTCTGCTGCCCGGATTATTTTACTACAGAAATGCTCTGAGCATGTCACCCCCCTCCTCAAAAATCTCCAGTGGTTGCCTATCAACCTTCACATGAAACAAAAACTCGTCACTATTGGCTTCAAAGCTCTCCATCACCTTGCCCCCTCCTACCTCACCTCTCTTTTCTCCTTCTACAGCCCAGTCCACACACTCTGATCCTCTGCCGCTAACCTCCTCACTGTGCCTCTTTCTGGCCTGTCCCACTGCCAACCCCTGGACCTCGTCTTACCTCTGACCTGGAATGCCCTCCCTCCTCACGCCAAACTACTTCTCTTCCCCCCTTCAAAGTCTTATTGAGAGACCACCTCTTCCAGGAGGCCTTCCCAGACTAAGCCCCCCTTTTCGTCTGCTTTTCCTCCCCTCCCCCTCACCCCTACTGTGTCTCTCTGCTCTACTCCCCTTCCTGCCCCACAGCACTTGTCTATATTTGTACATATTTATTATTCTATTTATTTTTACTAATGATGTGTATATATCTATAATTGTATTCATCTATTCTGATGTTATTGATGTCTGTCTACTTGTTTTGTTTTGTTGCCTGCCTCCCCATTCTAGACTGTGAGCCCGTTGTTGGGTAGGGATTGTCTCTATCTCTTGCCAAATTGTACTGTTCAGGGGTTTAGTACAGTGCTCTGCACACAGTAAGCACTCAATAAATATGACTGAATGAATTAATTAATGAATGATTGCATTAACTTGGTAGCAGTTTGGATGGAAAGGAAAAGGTGGAGTTAGGAATGTTATGAAGGTGGGACAGATAGGATTTAGTGAACTCTGACTCGAAGTGTCACTTTGTGTCTCCCAAAGACACTCATAGTTCAAGTAATCATGCCATTCTCTCAGAGCTGTCTCACCTTCTCTGCCTCCCCACTCATTTGTTATCTAATGTGGAAGAAAAACTTCACAAACTCTGCATTGTGTTTAAAAGGGTATGTCAGAAACAAGCTTATTAATTTGATAATTTAATTTAAATTATTTCATTTGCTAATTTAGCAAAATCTAATGCGGAAGAAAAACTTCACAAACTCTGCATTGTGTTTAAAAGGGTATGTCAGAGACAAGCTTATTAATTTGATAATTTAATTTAAATTATTTCATTTGCTAATTTAGCAAAATCTAATGCAGTAGAATTTCAGAAATAGTGATTAAATCACCACCCCTACAGGCATTCCTAGCTTGGGAGAGCAATTGTAAATTCTCTCCCAATTACCTCTATTGCAGTTTAACACTTAACTAGAGGCACCATTTACTGAGGGAGGCAACCCTTTGCTAGAGGGAGGTGTCATCCCAAATGAATTTCATTTTGGTCTGATAGCTCCAGCCCTAAAGGCAAGTTGATTGTTTCCTATCCCCAAGCCTGCAAAGTTATTTGCAAGATTTCCTGCAAATAACTGGGCAATTTCATGAATAGCTGAGAGAAGGGAAAAGCATAAAAAACACCAGGCCAATAAGATGAATCTCAACCTGCAGAGCTACCTAAATTCTGCTAGGAATTTTTCTTTGCAGTGCACAATATATATTTTCACAACACTGGCCAATTCATTCAAACATAATTCATCCTAAATGCACTATCACATAGACACAAGGGTACAGCCAGTCCCCTCGATATCAAACAAGGTGTCAATTTTCCACCCCCCAGGGCAAATGCCTGAATCTTTCTTCAACATTCTCATTTCGTCTGAGACATAGGGATTCCCTCTCATCTACATTCACTCCCCCACTGCTTCTTTAGAGATAACCCTTCTGGCCATTTACTTGTTCCCTTCAAGCCTCTCACTCTTTTCCATCTTTACAACCTTTCCTCATTCCTGCTCCACCCACATCCACATACATTCTATAGGCATTACCTCAAATCTCAACTCTTTGGTGTACCAAGAACATCCTACATTCTATGCACACAAAGACAAGGGGGACCCTAATCCCACATTCACACAATCCTTTCGGTACTTAAAAACAGAATAGAGATGTTTTCAGATCATCATCAGGAGCTTTTCTTCATAGGAGGTGTTAAGAAATCAGGCTCTAAAGACACTAATTTCTCATGTGAGGATGGTTTGCTGCCTGCAACTTAAAAACTTAATAACTTAGTGAGTGTTGGTTTAAACATATACTAAAATCTCATAAAAGCGCCAATATCTACCAGGAAGGAGTTTCCCTAGCAGTCACATTCCCTGTGACAGTCATATGCCTTTCCTGGCCCAGGTGGCCTACCACCACTCACAGCTCCCTCACCATATTGGCCGGTTAATCCCAGTGAGTTGCCACCCAGCAGCTGGCCCACCGTGGGGTTTTCCATTTCTGATCCATAGTGAAGGCAAACAGCCTCTTCGGCTTTCTGTCTTCTATCGCCAATCTCATCCCCATCGCCATTTATGTCACCCGTAGCTGAGGGATGGGTTCGTTTGGGAATTGCTGTGGCAAGGGACAGGGAGACTGGGGACAGAAAGCCTGAGTTTTATACAAAATTTATTCTGCCAGGCGAATTGAATTATTTGATTATTTTGGACACAGCAAATTGAACCTCCTTTTTGGGAGGAATATGATTAATGATACTAGAGCTTCCCTATCGGGCAGAATACACTTACCTATTACTTGTGCATGGCAAAACACTCAAGTCCCACCCAGGAGAAATTCACTTATGCTTTGCTTGCACGTAGTGAAGTGGCTAGCTACCACCCACGAATGCTTCCCATTTGGGAGGAATCCATTTCTGCATTTCCCACCCGTGGTAAAGCACCCAGCTTCCAGCCCTACTGAGAGCTCGCCTCCTGCAGGCAGCCTTCCCAGACTGAGCACCCCCTTTCCCTGCGCCCTCCCCTTCCCCCTCTGTTCTTCCCCCATCCCCTCCCCTCAGCACTGTGCTCATTTGTATATACTATTTATTACCCATTTATTTTATTCATGAGGTTTATATCTCCTTGATTCTACTTATCTTGATGATGTTGTCTTGTTTTGTTCTGTTTAGCTTTGCTTTGCTGTCTCCCCCATTTAGACTGGGAGCCTGTAACTGGGCAAGGATTGTCTCTATCTGTTGCCGAATAGTACATTCCAAGTGCTTAGTACAGTGCTGTGCACATAGTAAGCACTCAATAAATACTATTGAATGAATGGATGAATGACGGGACACTCATTTATTCATTCATTCAATACTATTTTGAGCGCTTACTATGTGCAGAGCACTGTACTAAGCACTTGGAATGCACAATTCGGCAACAGATAGAGACAATCCCTGCCCATCGATGGGTTTACAGTCTAATCAGGGGAGACAGATGGACAAAAACAAGACAACGGAATCACAATAAATAGAATCAAGGGGATGTACACCTCATTAACAAAATAAATAGGGTAATAAAATAAATAGGGTAATTAAAATATATACAAATGAGCACAGTGCTGAGGGGAGGTGAAGGGGGCCAGAGAGGCAGCAGAGGGAGCAGAGGCAAAGGGGGAAGCTCAGTCTGGGAAGGCCTCGTGGAGGAGGTGAGCTCTCAGTAGGGCTTTGAAGAGGGGAAGAGAGTTAGTTTGGCGGAGGTTAGGAGGGAGGGCACTGCAGAACAGCGCGAAGACGTGGGCCAGGGCTCGACGGCGGGATAGGCGTGAACAGGGGATGGTGAGAAGGTGAGTAGCAGAGGAGCAGAGCATGGGGGTGGGCAGTAGAAAGAGAGAAGGGAGGAGAGGTAGGAGGGGGCAAGGTAATGGAGAGCCTTGAAGCCCAGAGTGAGAAGTTTTTGTTTTGTGCCGAGGTTGATAAGCAACCACTGGAGGATTTTAAGGAAGGGAGTGACATGCCCAGAGCGTTTCTGTAGGAAGATGTTCCGGGCAGCAGAATGAAGAATAGTCTGCAGCGGGGAGAGACAGGAGGAAGGGAGATCAGAGAGAAGGCTGACAAAATAATCCAGCCGAGATATTATGAGAGCCTGTACCAGTAAGATTGCCATTTGGATGGAGAGGAAGGGGCGAATCTTGGCGATATTGTAAATGTGAGACCGGCAGGCATTGGTGACAGATTGGATGTGTGGGGTGAATGAGGGAGTTGAGTCAAGGATGACACCAAGGTTGCGGGCTTGAGAGACGGGAAGGATGGTCGTACCATCCACAGTGACAGGGAAGTCAGGAAGAGGACAGGGCTTGGGAGGGATGATAAGGAGCTCAGTTTTGGACATGTTGAGTTTTAGGTGGCGGGCAGACATCCAGGTAGAGACGTTCTGGAGGCAGGAGGAGATACGAGCCTGAAGGGAGGGGGAGAGAACAGGGGAGGAGATGTAGATTTGTGTGTCATCTGCATAGAGATGATAGTTGAAGCCGTGAGAGTGAATGAGTTCACCAAGGGAGTGAGTGTAGATGGAGAACAGAAGAGGCCCAATAACTGACCCTTGAGGAACCCCAACAGTTAGAGAATGGGAGGGGGAGGAGGAGCCCGTGAAGGAGACTGAGAATGAACGGCCAGAAAGATAGTAGGAGAACCAGGAGAGGACAGAGTCCATGAAGCCAAGGTGAGATAAGGTGTGGAGGAGAAGGGGATGGTCTACAGTGTCAAAGGCAGCTGAGAGGTCGAGGAGGATTAGGATAGAGTAGGAGCCATTGGATTGGGCAAGAAGGAGGTCATGGGTGACCTTTGAGAGAGCAGTCTCGGTAGAGTGGAGGGGACGGAAGCCAGATTGGAGGGGGTCCAGGAGAGATTTGGTGTTAAGGAATTCTAGACGACTCATTCTAGGAGTTTAGAAAGGAAGGGTAGGAGGGAGATAGGGCGATAACTGGAAGGAGAAGTGGGGTCAAGAGAGGGTTTTTTTAGGATGGGGGAGACATGGGCATGTTTAAAGGCAGAGGGGAAGAAGTCATTGGAAAGTGAGTGGTTAAAGATAGAAGTTAAGGAGGGGAGGAGGAAAGGAGCCATGGTTTTTATAAGGTGAGTGGGAATGGGGTCCGAAGCACAGGTGGAGGGGGTGGCACTTGCGAGGAGGGAGGAGCTCTCTTCTGAGGATACTGCAGGGAAGGATGGGAAAGTAGGGGAGAGGGATGGGGGAGGGAGGCACGCGGGGAAGGGGAGCTCAGATCTGATTGTGTCAATTTTCGTGATGAAGTAGGTGGACAGATCGTTGGGGGTGAGGGATGGGGGAGGGGGAGGGACGGGGGCCTGAGAAGAGAATTAAAAGTCTGGAACAATTGGCGGGGGTGACAGGTATGGGCGTCAATGAGGGAAGAAAAGTAGTTTTGCCTGGCGGAGGAGAGGGCAAAGTTAAGGCAGGAAAGGATAAAGTTGAAATGGATAAGGTTGGCTTGGTGTTTGGACCTTCGCCAGCAGCGCGCAGCAGCTCGAGCATAAGAGCGAAGGAGGTGGACAGAGGCAGAGACCCAAGGCTGTGGGTTAGTGGGGCGAGAACGGTGGAGGGAAAGGGGGGCGAGTGAGTTTAGATGAGTAGGGAGGGTGGAGTTGAGAGCGGTAACCTCATCGTCGAGAGTGGGAAGAGAGGATAAGGAGGCAAGGTGGGGAGAAATGCTTTTGGAGAGATGGATGGGATCAAGAAAACGGAGGTCTCTGTGGGGGAGTAGTACAGATTTGCAAGGGGAGAGTGTAAGAGAGGAGGCAGGTGAGAAGGTTATGGGCTAAGAGAGGGATTTCAGATTTGGTGAGGGAGGAGATAGTGCAGAGGTAGGAGATAATGAGATTGCGGGTGTGACCAAGTTGGTGAGTGGGTGAGGTGTGGTGGAGCATGAGGTTGGCAGAGTCGAGGAGCGATAGCAAGCGGGCGGCAGAGGAGTCACCGGGAGCATCCATGTGGATGTTGAAGTCTCCGAGGATTAAGTGTGCCGAGAGAAGGAGAGAAGGAAGGTGAGAAAGGGGTCAAGGTGGTTGAAGAAGTCAGTGGTGGGACCAGGAGGGCGGTAGATGACGGCTACAAGTATCTGGAGGAGGTGGTAGAGGCGAATGATATGGGCTTCATAAGAGGGGAAGGAGAGGGAAGGGGGAGGGGGGATAATGCGGAAGCGGCATCGGGGTAAGAGAAGGAAGCCGATGCCTCCTCCCTTTCCGGTGAGTCTGGGAGAGTGGGAGAAGGAGAGGCTTCCGCTGGAGAGAACAGCGGTGGAGACCGTGTCTTCAGGAGTGAGCCAAGTTTCCGTAAGGGCGAGGAGGAGGAGAGAGCGGGAAAGGAAAAGGTCAAGAATGAAAGGTAGTTTACCTTGGAGGAGCGGGGATTACAGAGGCCACACTTGACAGTAGCTGTGGGTGCAGGGGAGGGAGGTGGGAGGGATCTGGGGGAGGGGAGGGTTTGGATGGAAATGAGATGGCAGGGGCCTGGGCGGGGAGGGGGGATGAGGGGTGGCGCTGGTAAAGTGGGGTTCTAGGGCGGGGGAGGGGAGGAGGTCCGGAGGCAGAGAAGAGAGCGGGAAAGAGTTGAGCGGGAGAGGGGAAGAGGAAGGTGAGGATGGGGAGGGGCAGATGGGAGGAGGGGGGATGGAAGGACATGGTGAGGTCAGAGAGGTAGGTGGCAGCACTGAGAACAATTAACAATAATATGCAAAACTGGTAATATAGTAACATGATACAACCAGGGTGGGGTGTTGACTAATGATCGATCTGATCAATATCAAAAGGCTAGCGGCAAGGAGAGTCCTGGGGCTCAAGGAGAGTCCTGGGGCTCATGGTCCAAATGTCTCTGAGGCGGCAGAGTCAGCCCTGAGGATGTCCGATGTGGGTTGCAGGCGCAGTGAGAACAAGGGCATTTTTGCCCGGGGATGAGGGTGGGGAAGGGCGAGGGGGGAATCTGTCACCTCATAGGGGAGGAAGGAGTGAGGGCTTCCCAAAGAATGGCCTCTTCTGGGCGGAGGGAGGGGAGGGCGGTTGGGGATGTAATGTCCCACGGGCCAGGGGAGTGCGGCTGGGGAGGACAATGTCCCAAGGCCCAGGGGTGGAAAGAGCAGGGGACCACAGTGCCCCACGACCCTTGCGTGGGGGGCGAGGGCGGTGCTGTGGAGAACAGAGTCCTGCAGTTCAGGTTTGCTACCAGAGTGGACTACGAGGGTCAGGGAAAGTTGGGGGGAGGTCTGGGAGCTACTTGTGGATTTGGTGGCTGTGGGGCCTGCGGTGGCGTCGAGGGAGGGGGGAGGGGATCCTCAGTGTCGGAGTCCTTGAGTGGGGGTGCAGAAGTCCGGGTTGGGGAGCTGACCCTAAGCCTGGGGGCAGGTCAATGAAGTCTGATAGCGCAGCACCAGGGGAGCGGAGGTCCCGAGTCCACGTGGAGGCGATGAGTGGAGGAGAAAGATTCAGTCGGGAATAGGGACCGGCGGTCCAAGGCGCGGCTCCAAAGGAGAGGAGGTCCCGGCGCAAATGTGTCGGCAACCATCAGCCAAAGAGCTGGCCGGGAATAAGGGATGGGCGGCCCATCCCACGGCTCCTTACTTGGCACAGGCAGAGTGGGCAACCCACGCTCTGGGCAGAGGTGATGCGCAACTGGCTCCTGTGAATCTCGATCCGCCGCACAGAGGTCAGAGATTGACGCTATTCATTACCTGTGCTCCTAGTCCATTCAAGCTTCTGGCTTCAGTTTATCCAACCTCCCCTCTCCTCCTTACCTAATTTGATTGGCATGGGGGTGAGGGACAACTTCTGTATTTCTAGTTTGGGCTGTCAATCTAGCGGTTTTTGTTGTGGGTGCAGTATCCCACCCACACTTCTGAGTTCCCCCATGCTGGCTTGGGCAGTCACAGGATTCTTTCATTCAAGATAGCATTTGACCTTTAGATGGTAGGGACCTCATGTTCACCTTAGTACAGGTGGATACAGGCAAATTGGGTTGGACATATTCCCGGTCCCAATCGATGCTCATAGTCTCAATCCCCATTTCACAGATGAGGTAACTGAGGCACAGAGAAGTAAAATGACTTGCCAAAGGTCACTAAGCAGGCAAGTGGTGGAGCTGGAATTAGAACCCATATCCCTGCTTGTACTCTCCCCTGTCAAATGGGATGGACTTAACATGACTCTCCCTGCAAGGGGATCCCCTCTCCAAAGTCACACCTATACCAGCTACCAGTCTCTGAGAAGAGTCTTCCAGTAGTCTCAAAGCCACACGTACAGCCAAGGATGCAAACTCACCTCTCATTTTCAGCAGTTATGCCTTGTTCACAAGAATATAAAATTCACATATAAGCTCCACTGTACAGACTGGGAGAGTGATGTCTTCCGCACTTTGTTCTAGGATATTTTAGTGAAGCATGATCATTCTCTGAATCACATTATTGAGCACTTTCTGTGTGCAAAGCACTCTACTAAGCGCTTGGGAGAGTACCATATACAACAGAAACATTCCTGCCCACAACAAGCACACAGTCTAGAGGGAAAAACAGACATTAATGTAAATAAGTAAATAAATAGATAAATTACAGATATGTGCTGTGGATAATCGTCCTTCAAGATGATTCCATTTAGAAACACCAAATCTTTGGTAAGGCTGATGACAGGGTGTGGTTGAAATTGACCACCAGTATGGATGAAATTGAGAGGGAGAGTGTGAAAGGGTGTGGCTGAAGAATGAATTAGGAAAACAAGGTAGATTAATGCAAAATGGAGACTGAAAACAAAAATGGAGTAAAGGCTGGTTAAGAGTAACTGTGTTGGGGTGATTTGAAAGGTAGCCCTGTTGTGGTGGTTTGAAAGTTAATACTAATGATAAAAATAGTAATAATAATAATACTTGTTAAGCACTTACTATGTGCCATGTACTGTTCTAAGTGATGGACTAGATTCAAGTTAATCAGGTTGGACACAGTCCCTGACATTCACAAGGCTCTCACTCTTAATCCCCAATTTGCAGATGAGGTAACTGAGGTCCAGAGAAGTAAAGTGACTTTCCCAAGGTGACACAGCAAAAATGTGGCAAGGCTGGGATTATAACCCAGGTCCTTTTGATTTCTAGGCCTGTGCTCTATCCATTAGACCACGCTGCTTCTGTAGCTCTAGTAGCCTTGAGTGATTTGAAAGGTAATCTGTGTTGGGGTGATTTGATAGGTAACCCGTTGTGGTGACTTGAAAGGTAACCCAAGGAGACAATGGGTGTCTCCTTCCCAGTTTTACTTGCTGCTAGAAGTTGGGTATCATGCTGACCTTGTACTTATTTCTTATTAGTCTAAGAATAGCTTTGCTCTCTGTAGATTACCTTGCATAATTCCTGGTATTATAATCTTAATAAACCTCCTCCTATTATCCATAACCCTCGATACTTTGAATCAATTTCTTCTGATCCTTATGCTCACGAGTTACCTGATGGATGGTTCCTTCTGGTGACATAAATTTGGTGTCAGAAGTGGGATTGCAGGTGACTGGAATGGATTCCCTGTCTCTTTTCCTGGAGGACCAGGGGTGGGACTCCCCTAGGTGAGATGCCAACTAGGTCGACTCACATTGGAGTGACTCAGCTGGCTTGGTGGATAACAGCCCATGGGATAAGGGAAAGGAGATAGGAAAGACATTGCTGTCCTCATAAGTGTATTCCTCCTGAGTGGGAAGCACTTGTTGGGGGAGAGTTAGGTGCTTTGCCACATGCAAGTAACTAAATAAACATATTCCTCCCAATAGGGAAATTCAATTAGACCCACGGAATAAATTTTACATGGCTTAACCATTCTGAATCCACTTTCATACTCTCGCCAAACCAATCCTTGAACCCGTCCCTGCACGACGGGTGATATAAATGGTGATGAGGATGGGATCAGTGATGACAATGGAAAGCTTGGGGGGCTGTTAACCTTCTGTGGAGACCAACACCTGAGAAGTCTGTGATTGGTGGGAGACCCCAGGACCAAGTAGGGACTGGGAAAATCTACCCTCCTTGGGTAGAGTCAGATGGAAAAATCAGACTTACAAATAGAATATACCACCCAAGGTTTTTTTGCAGTTTGGACACAGAGAGTGCTGCACAAGGCCATCTGAAATGGATGACTTGCCAATCAGAAGGACAGAGATACAAAAGCAGACAAGGCACAAAGAAACAAACAAACAAAAAATACTTTCCTGACTAATAAATCCTAAATCCCACTGATCCTGGTCAATCTTACTTCCTTTAGATCCTAATTCATTCATTTAATCATATTTATTGAGTGCTTACTGTGTGCAGAGCACTGTACTAAGCACTTGAAAAGTACAATTCAGAAAAAAGACAGAAAATTCCTGTGCACAATGGGCTCACAGTCTAGAATGGGGGAGACAGACATCAAAACAAGTAAACAAGCATGCTCCAGTTCTCCTGGAGATGAACTATTTTATCTAGATGAAAGTTTCCTTCAGTGGGGAAGTGTTTAGCAGGGTTATCCCGGGTACAAAATTCCATTTAGTTTAGCTATATTGTTAAAAGGACCAAATTATTCACTTGTGTCTAACATACCTTCGACCAAGGGTCGATATACATAAGCTCATCTGTACAAACGGCCACAGTCCTTCTCTCTCTGAGCCCTAGTAAAAGATTTCAAAAGGCCTCTTACCTTTTGGGTTGTACCTGGGGTCACTGAGAGATGGACTGCTCCAAACCACTGTCAAGGGTTTTCATCCTAATCATGGCACCAAATTACTGTGGAAGAAAAACTTTGCAGACTCTGTGTTATGTTCAAAGGGATATGTCAGAGACAGGTTTATTACTACTAGGACTTCTTCTAGCACTAGTAGGGAGTAGTGGTTGACAGATAGAGTTTTCTTTGTTAGTCAAGGCCAGCTCAACCTCAAGCAATATCAAGTTTCTTTATACAGAGGTGCTAGAGCATCCAGACTTAATCAGAAGAGCACAGTATGGCATACATACTTTAAGACAGGCAGCAATAATTCCCCCTGGCGATTTCACTCCCCAAGGCCTACTTTGTTCTTCAGATGATGAATTACTACTGATAAGCAAGGCCAGGGTTCCTCACCTTTGTAAGAGAAGAACAGCTTCATCCTGTATTGTGTAGATTTGCTAACCTCCCTGATAAGACAGGTAAAATGAAACAAAGGGAAGACGATATGTGATGTGCCTGTCTTGAGTAACAAGACTCAGCAGTACTTGGTTCCTTGTTATGAGATAATCAAGCAATCAAGCAGGCTTAGAGATGGTCAAGCAGGCCTAGAGTTGAAACAGCTCAGAGGGTAAAGTCGCAGAGAGAGAAGGGGGGGGACAGATGACAAATGCAAGACTCTGACCATGGTACTTCCATATTCCCCCCTTTTATGCTTTAGCACAACAAGCAAGGCGGGGTCAAATATCCATGTCTTCAGGACTCATACTGCTCTGGATACCATTCACCCATCTGGCTGCTACTCACCATGGGAACCTTTTTGCGTTCAGACCTTGAGGCTTGGGTAATCAACAGCAGAAGGTTGTTCTGATACCACAGCTGCAAGTCTTATGGTCTTATCTCCTGTTCTTTCACCTAGAGTTTCCTCTGCTGGCTAACAACCTCCTTAGCTACCCAAGACACTGACTTTGCTCTAACAGGGCCACCTGTTTTGTTTTTTATCTCAGTTGCTGTCAGCACTATCAGGTATTTCTTCTCACTCTCCTCTAGGTTCACCTCGAGGTCTCGCTACTCCTTCTGCTACTTCTTCTCAGTCCTGTAAAGCGGCCTGTAGGGCCAATGCAAGGACTCTGCCCTGAATTTCTTTCTCATTTGAACTGCATTTGTGTCTGACAGATACTCAGTGCTCAATATTGAGCCTTCCAGGTGATTTAGGTGAGTGTTAGGCATCAGGAAGAAAGGGACCTGTGGTGAACAAGAGTGACTCCATCTTGTAATGCAGAAGCTATTTTCTGAAACTATTCTTTGACCCCTATGAACAACATGGACAAAGGAGGAAATGGAGGAGAAACTGAATTGTCTTGCTAAAAGTTTTGAAGACGGCTTGAATGGCTGAAGAGAAATGAATTGTTTTGCAGGGGGCTTTCAGGAGGGGCTAAATTGCTCCACTGGGCAGGAGAAAGACTATCCATGGGATTAAGACCGGGGCAGGGGTGGGGCCAAGGGTGTGGGGAGGGGTTGCTGTGCTCCCTGGCTTCTCCTGGTAATGGGCAGAATGAGCTGAAGACAGAAGGCAATTCTGAGCAGCATCCTCTGCAAACCTCCCTGAAACAACAGATAAAAGGGTGAGAGAACTGGTACCAACCCCCCTGCTCTGTGAAGCCACCTAAGTCAATGCACCTATGGCATGGCTGCCGCAAAAATCACCTAAGCCATGCACTGGGACACCTACTATGGCTGTGGTTAGAGCACTTAAATCTTCAACCAGGACGATGAGCTGCACTCCTCCAACATCACAAAAAGCTTGGGGAAAACTAATTGGATGGGTAGTAATTCTGTTCATGTGTGTGTGTGTGTGTGTGTGTGTGTGTGTATGTCTACCCCCTTTTTTTGTAGGTTAAGAATGAAATAAAGCTTTCCATTGTACACAGTGGTGGTTTGGTTTCACTTTTGGAACTTCTCATTAAGCACCTGAATTTAAAGGCAGGGAACAATCCCCAGGAAGGGGCTCATAAATTGAGTGTCAGAATTTAGAGGGAATCAAATCCTTAGTGAAGGGCCCATAGGTAAGAGCGCCTGAAACCAAGAGGGGAGCAATTCCCGGTGACGCACTCATTATGGGACCCAGTGAAACCCCCAAGGAACCAAACTTGATGGGGAATCTTCCTTTGCATCTACCCCACCTGGTCTCCTGTCCTTCCAGAGTCCAAGTAATGAAAGCTGTAGAATGGGATCCCATTCCCATCAGGGACTCTCCCAGGATTGAAATATATGAAAAACTAGCACTAACCAAGTTACCAAGTATGAATGGTAATGCACCAAACCAGTCTCACATAAGAGATCAGTGTCTGAGACAGAACGTTTGTACTGTAAGCTGATACTTATGTCCCTGATGAAGAAAAGTTCCTGGTGATGACCTGGGAACACTTTTGTTCTGTATTAAGTACCAAAAAATTGTGTGACTGTCTTGGGATTGGGTGCACTCTCATGTTTGTGTAAGAGTGGAAGTGTGTAGAGTGTTCTGCTTTAAGCGTTGAAAAGACTGTGTGAGTTTGTTGGGATTAAGGTCTCCGTGTGTGCGTGAGTGTGTGTGTGAAATGGTTACTGAGGATGTTTTGGGAACGGAACACCCAAGAGTAAAGATTTGAGTGGATGCCTACCAAGAGATTGTGTATATGGATGTGGGTGTAGCTGGAATGAGGTAAGGATATAAAGAGAGGTTAAAAATAAATGGATGAATCCTATTTAGACTGTAAACCCCATGTGAGATAGGAACCTTGTCGGCCTGAATTTTTTTTTTAAATAGTATTTGTTAAGTGCTTATTATGTGCCAGGCACTGTACTAAGCGCTGGGCTAAATACAAGTTAATGAGTTGTACACAGGCCCTGTCCCATGTGGGGCTCACTGTCTCAATCTCAATTTTACAGATGAGGTATCTGAGGCACAGAGAAGTGAAGTGACTTGTCCAAGGCCACACAGCAGACAAGTGACAGAGCCAGAAATAGAACACAGGTCCTTCAGACTCCCAGGCCCATACTGTATCCACTAGGCAATACTGCTTCTCTGATGAACTTGAATCTACCCAGTGCTTAAAACAGTGCCTCAACACATAGCAGTCAGTTAATAAATGCAATAATGATAATCATTATGATTATGATTATTATGGTTAATATTATCGCATACATGGGCACTAAGGAAGGTGTAAATAAGTTGATAAGTGCTGGAATTGGCAGAAGGGATGAAATATGCCTCAGGGTTCTGGGAAGTTAATCATAGAAAGCTTCTTGAAGAAGGTGGGATTTTTGGAATTGAATATGGAGTTCAGTTCAGTTCAGTGGAGTTTACCCATGCAAAACAACATCTCCAAATTTTAGCCCATAAACCACACAGAGTTTCACAGTTTTTATTTTTATTTTTAATTAAAAGACTCGATGATTCAATGCAATTTCTATTACCTTTAAACAATCATAGAGTATCTGATTAATGTTTAGCCATTTAGAAAATATTTACCACACCAATCCTTCAGGCAGGTCCTAAAAATTTCATCTGGAACATGAGTTCACTCCTGCTACCTTGAGGTCTTCTTTCACTGAAAAGTAAACCAGTCATTCCCCCCTTAGGGTCGCACCTGGAGAGTTTCCAGTACGCTACCAGTCTCGTAGCTCGGAGAAGCAGCGCGGAGAAGCAGCGTGGCTCAGTGGAAAGAGCACGGGCTTTGGAGTCAGGGCTCATGAGTTCGAATCCCAGCTCTGCCACTTGTCGGCTGTGTGACTGTGGGCAAGTCACTTCACTTCTCTGCGCCTCAGTTCCCTCATCTGTAAAATGGGGATTAAGACTGTGAGCCCCACGTGGGACAACCTGATTCCCCTATGTCCACCCCAGCACTTAGAACAGTGCTCGGCACATAGTAAGCGCTTAACAAATACCAACATTATTATTATTATTATTATTCGTCAATGGGAGGGAGAGTCAAGCAGAAGCATACCTATTCCATTCCTGGCTTTGGCAGCGTCATTTAGTGTCAAAAGCAGGGGGCTTGGGAGTCAGAGGACATGGGTTCTAATCTTGGCTCTGCCACTTATCTGCTGTGTGACCTTAGGCAAGCCACTTAACTTCTCTATGCCTCAGTTACCTCATCTGTAAAATGGGGATTAAGACTGTGAGCCCCAAGTGAGACAATGGGACAACCGGATTACCTTTATCTACCTTAGCTCTTAGAACAGTGCTTGCCACATAGTAAGCACTTAACAAATACCATAATTTTTATCATTATTGGGCAGTGGCTAGTGAGTGGAAGTCAATCTGCTGCAAATCAAAACTCAACAGTGCTGGGCAGCAGAAGCTTGGAGAGTCGAGGGTGAAGACTCAAGTTTACTGTGTGAAAAGAGGCAATGGTAAACCACTTCTGTATTTTTACCAAGAAAACTCTATGGATACACTACCAGAACGATTGCAGATGAAGGTGGGGCATTCTGGGAGAGATGTGTCCATGGCATCACTATGGTCGAAGACAACTCGACGATGTAAGGCAAGTTTGGATGGAGAGGAAAGGGCGCTATTCATTCAGTAGTATTTATTGAGCACTTAATATGTGCAGAACACTCTACTAAGAGCTTGGAATGTACAAGGCAATCCCTGCCCAATGACGGGCTCACAGTCGCTATGTGACCTTGCTGCTATGCTGCTTGTCTGCTTTGTGATCTTGGGCAAGTCACTTACCTTCTTTTTGCCTCAGTTATCCCATCTGTAAAATGGGGTTTAGGATTGTGAGCTCCATGTAAGACAGGACTGTATTCAATGTGATTATCTTGCAGCTAACCCAGTGCTTAGTATAGCACCTGGCACATAGTAAGTACTTAACATATATGAATAAAAAAGATTTTTTAAAAAGTGGTGCTATGGGTCAGAGATGACAACAGCAAAAAACAAGACAAAACTAGTCATTGCATGTCTATAATAGTAGTACTAGTAGTAGTTATAGTACATACTGAGCACTTTCTGGGTACAGTGCATTATACTAAGTTCTTGGGAAGTAAAAAACAAAACAAAAACAAGTCAGGAACATTCTCTGGCCATCAGGAGCTTAAACTCTAATAAGGAAGACAGATGTAAAAGCATTAACAAACAATAATCCAAATAAATAATTGAATGCCCAATTTAATAAATATATATGCATAAAAGGTGAAGATGAGTGCAAGTCATGCCCAAGAGGCATTATGCTTGTCTATGAGGGCAGCAGAGATCTGGATTTGAGAAAGGGGAGAAAGGGTAAAGAAAGTCTTTCTGTATTTCAGAATACGTTGCCCAGAATGGGTACAAACACTTTATTTCTTTAACCTAATACCTGGTGATCTGGACTTTTGAGGGGATAAAAAAGGTACTTTGACTAAGATGTTCTTATGAGTTTCCACAAGCCAAAGCCCTGAAAATAGTCACGGGTCTAGAGTGCAACAGTTCTAAAGAAGTCAGGCAGTGAACCTGAATAAATCCATGGGATCAGATGAGAAGAAAAGGAATTCCTTTTCCAACTTGTATTTCTTTTATCTTGGGTATATAAAACTTTGCTTCTGGAACAGTGGGGAAAGTGGAGGTGATAAGTGGTTTTCTCATGGCAGAAAAGTCTGTGTTCACTGACCCAAGTGAGAGGGAAATGAGAAAAATTAGATTTGTATAACTAGAGAGGGGTAAGGGATAGATGGAAACCTAGGTAGGGAATTCTATAAATATTTATAGCCAGAGGCTTCTGGAAAATTGCTTGTAAGACTCTGGCTTCTCCCTCTCCTTCAATAATAATGACTCTTGGAATTACTCCAGCCATTTATTTCCCAAAATACTTCTACAACAATGAATAAATTCATTCATTTATTCAATGAATAAATGAGCATTCAATAGTATTTATTGAGCACTTACTATGTCCAGAGCACTGTACTAAGTGCTTGGATGTACAATTCGTCAACAGAGAGAGACAATCCTTGCCCAATAATGGGCTCACAGTCTAAACGGGGAGACAGACAGCAAAGCAGAACGAAACAGAACAAAACTTCTGGTCACTCCTTCTTTCCACTAGCTCCCACCCAGTCTCTCAGGCAGACAATATAGGCCCCGGATGTCCAGCCCCCAAAAGGGACAGCCTGATTACCAGGTATGACATCCAGACAGATTATGAGGAAAAGGGGTCTGGACACACAGTTTGCACATGAGATTAAGAAAGAAAACCACCGATTGTTGGAAAAGAAAGGGAGAGAGTGGAAACACTTGAATCACTTCTCTCAGTGTATGTTCCAATCATCCTGGCTCTCCAGAGCTGGGAGTATCAGGCACACTGGCCTGGCCTGATTCAGAATCTGGTTCTTCCTTCTGACCTGGAGTCTCTTCATACATATTTGAAGGCAGTGAATTAGAGATGGAGGTGATCTTTTATTCATCCAGAGGAGAAGGATTCAGAAGAAAAGAGTCTTTCACCATCTGAGAGAACCCATTTGAGTTTGGAAACTCGGGGATCACTGCTAAAGGACAAAGAAAGGCATAGCATGCCCCCAGAAATAATGCAGGATTATAAAGTGTGAAATCACCTTTTTGTAAAAAATTCAAAGATAGTGTAATGCTGCTGTTGATGCAATAAAAGCAAACAAAGCAGGAGACCAGGAGCAAGATGGTCTGGGTAGCTCTGGACTCTGGTGAGGATTTGTGGGTTTGACTATTGTTGTGAATATGCTGGACTTGCTTACGGTGTTGATGTAGCACAAGTACCATATAGCCACTGGCCCAGCTCATGAGGAGCACAAAGAAGATATCTCGGAGAGTCTTGGCAATCAGAAATGAATTGTTTACATTATTTAAATAATGTATACTAATACATTTCCTGCTGTATCTATTGACTCTGACAGTGGCATTTTTGCTGGCTACAATGGGTCTTAGTATATCCATTTCTAAAACTAGGTTGAGGATCCAGAATAAGAGAAAGGTGTGGAGGATAGATCTGAGGGCATGATGTTTGAACTGGGCCCAAAAGGAGGTGTTGGGACTGATGGTGACAGCCTGGAACACACTCAGGAGGCAGGTGGAACAGATGGAAAGGCCCCTGGCTACTCTCCTGATGTACATGACAATCTGGCACCCTACAGCGTCTAGAATGTATTCCCACCTGAAGGCAATAACCATCCCTGGGGCAGTCTGGCTGAGAAGCATCACTGTGTTGGCCACAGTCAGATGGGCAAGGATGAGGTCTTTTGACTTTGATGAGGATGGCAAATAAAGATACTGACATACAGCATGAATAGCGCTGAATTCCCCAGGAGTCCAATCCCAGCTTGAGCGATGAAAAACATGAAGAAGACTAAGTCACTCAACATCATCTTCTAAGTTTCTTCACAACTGCCTTATTCAGGGAACCTTAAAATTGAAAATAAAAATCAAAGGGACATGTCACTGCCAAATCCTTAGAGAAAATTATTGGAGAAATATAGCACTGTGTCCACATTTTCTCTGTCCCATATGATTTTCTTCTGCCTTCAGGACATCTCAAACATTCCCCAGCTATCGCAGTTGACACCCTTCTAGTGTCAAAAGTCTGCAACCTTAGCACTATCCTTGACTCATTTCTTTCCTCCAGCAACATGTTCAATCTCCACCTCCTATCTGGAATTTGCTTCTTCTCCTCTCCATTCAAATTGCTGCCACAATGGTTCAAGCACTTGTCATATATCCTATCTTCATTCATTTCTTCATTCATTAAATTGTATTTATTGAGCACTTACTGTGTGCAGAGCACTGTACTAAGCCCTTGAAAAGTACAATTCGGCAACAGATAGAGACAATCACTACCCAACAATGGGTTTACAGTCTAGAAGGGGGAGACAGCAAAACAAAATAAGTAGACAGGCATCAATAGCATCAAAATAGATAAATGGAATTATAGATATTTATACTTCACTAATAAAATGAATAGAATAATAAATATGTACAAATATGCACAAGTGCTGTGGGGCAGGAAAGGGGATAGGGCAGAGGGAGGGAGTAGGGGCGATGGGGAGGAGGAGCAGAGGAAAAGGGGGACTCAGTCTGGGAAGGCCTTCTGGAGGAGCTGAGCTCTCAGTAGGGCTCTGAAGGAGGGAAGAGAGTTAGTGACATTTAGGTACTCACTCCAACCCCCACCCACACTACACTTACTTACATCTTTATATATACATTTGGTTGCTTCTTTTTCCTATATATTTATTTTAAGATCTGTCTGTCCCTGCAAGTTCCTTAAGGGCAGGGGCCATGTCTACCAACTATATTGCATTCTCATAAGTGCTCAAAACAATGCTTTCCACAAAGTAAATGTCACTGAATGATTAACTGATTTATTGGATTCCTAATGCCAGCCCCCAAGTGAATATTATAATAAAATGATTCCTAAGGATTGGTGATGACAATTGTGATGTGCAGATGAGGTTAGATGCAGATTTTCAGTCAAACTTTCAAGGCAAAAAATAACAACAATATGCATCCTGTAACAATCCATCCTTGCATTTGCTCTTAAAGTACCTGATACATGAAAGGGTCCCAAATAACCTAAAAGAGAGAGCACATACTGAAACTGGCAGGTCTCTGGGTGGCATTAAGCTAACCGAGTTGAAAAGTACCAATTGTGTGAATGCTACTGGAGGAACTAAGAAGAGACTTGGAGGCAGTGTGGCTTAGTGGAAAGAATGGGTCACAGGAGTTTGAGAGTCTCCTTGGGCACTGTCCTTCACTGTGATCTTGGACAAGTCAGCTTGTCAGGGTCTCAGGTTCCTTATCTGTAAAATGGAAATATCTGTTGTCCCTCTCTCTTAGATTATGAGTCTTGTGTGGGGCAGATTGGTCTAACTTTTGTTTATCTCATCTTCCTTCTCCATAAATGTCACAATAGATAAGAAAACAATAGATGAGCTTTCATGTGAGCAAATGCAAGGTAATTCCATAGGGAAAAATAATCCAAACTACATTTAGAGAAGCAGCATGGCCTAGAGAAACAACATGGCCTAATAGCAAGAGCATGAACTTGGGAGTCAGAGGTTGTGGGTTCTAATCCTTCCTCCACCACTTGTCAACTATGTGACTTTGGGCAAGTCCCTTAACTTCTCTGTGCCTCAGTTACCTCATTTGTAAAATGGGGATTAAGACTGTGAGCCCCACGTGGGACAACCTGATTACCTTCTATCTACCCTAGTGCTTAGAACAGTGCTTGGCATTGTAAAGGCTTACCAAATACTATAATTCTAGTAATTATTACTATTATTATTATTCACTGATGATTGTCTGCAGTCTCAGACAAAACTCAGCAAAAAAGCAGCATGGCCTAGTTGAAAGAGCACAGATTGAGAGTCAGAGGACCTGGGTTTTAATCCTGGATCTGCCACTTTCAATCAATCAGTTGCATTTATTGAGCACTTACTGTGTTCAGAGTACTATATTAAGCTCTTGAGACAGTACATTATAAGACAGTTGGTAGATATGTTCCTTGGCCACGATGAGTTTTCAATCTAGAGGGAGAGACAGAAGTTAATATAAATAAATTATAGATATGGTCATAAGTGCTGTGGGGGTACGTGAGGGGTGAATAAAGGGTGCAAATCCAAGTACACGGGTCAAGTGTGCAGTTTGCACCTCACGTAAGCATTAAACCTAATGCCCTTCAGCTTATTGTTTCCTGCAACCACAGATAATTGGACAGATAGGCTCCGAGTGAAGACCAAATGTTGACACACCTAGAGGGGACTGAGCAAGATGTCTTCTAAGAACAGAAGATAATGGAACTGCAAATGATAGATTAGGGGACATTGTGTGGAAGAAGCTTAACGTAACAGCCAACAAGTATAGTGTAATGGCTGGGGGGGAAACCTGTCACTGTTGCTAACTGTTACATGAAAGGATGAGAGAGACAACCCAGGCAGGAGGAAACCTTGTCACCAGGGACACTCACACTATTCTCGGCTCATACTCGGACCAAAGACCGATGCAGATTAATCATCCCATGGTAGGAAATTCTCAATGCCCTTGGCTTGAGGGCCTAAATGGTGTCAGAGATCTCATTGTCCATGGATTGAAGGGTTTAACAGAAGCAGGATACATTGTGATTGATGTTTTCTGCATGCTAATAAATGCTTCCTTACTGTAATACTGATTATCATGGTTTGTTCTGTCTGTAAAGGTGAGTCATGAACCCCACCATCCCTAGTTGGCTTTATTGGTATGTAACAAAGGGTGAAGCGGAAAAGAGTGGGAGAGGGGGAAATGAGGGCCTAGTTGAAAAAGGCCATTTGAAGGGGATGTGCCTTTAATAAGCCTTTGAAGATGAGGAGTCTGAACATCAGTTAGATATGAAGAGGTTAGGCATTCCAAGCCAGAGGCAAGGTGTAAGTGAGAGGTGGGTGATGAGATACATGAGAAAGAGGTATAGTGAGTAGGTTGGCATTAGAGGAGCAAAGTGTGCAACCTGGGTTGTAGTAGGAAAGCAGTGAGGTAATGGTACTTGTCAAGCACTTACTATGTGCCAAGCACTCTACTAAGAGCTAGGGTGAATACAAGCAAATAGAGTTGGACACAGGACCTGTCCCATGTGAGGCTCACAGCCTCAATCTCCATTTTACAGATGAGGTAATTGAGGCACAGAGAAGTGAAGTGACTTGCCTAAGGTCACATAACAGACAAGCGGTGGAGCTGGAATTAGAACCCATGACCCGATTTCCAGACCCATATTCTATCCACTGTGCTATGCTGCTTTTCAGGTAGGAGAAGGTAGGAGTCAAGGTGAGTGAGTACTTTAAAACTGATTATAAGGAGTTTCTGTTTGATGTGGAGACTGATGGGCAACGAGATTTTTGAGGAGTATGGAAACGTGGACTCAACGTTTTTGTAGAAAAATGATCTGGGAAGCATAGGGAAGTTTGGGCTGCAGTGGGGAGAGACTAAGGCAAGGAAGTCAGCAAGAAGGCTGATGCAGTAGTCAAGGAGCAATAAGTGCTTGGATTAACATAGTAGCTGTTTGGATGGACCCCTCTCAGGATCACACCTGGAGATTTTCCAGTACTTTACCAGTCTCGACTACAGGAGGGAAAGTCAGGCAGAGGCATGGCCATTCCATTCCTATCTTAGGCAGTTGCTAGCAAGTGGCAGGCAATCTGCTATTAGTCAAAACTCATCTGTGTGGGGCAGCAGTGGCAAGGGAGAGAATCAGGGGTGAAGATTCCCGTTTTGTGCATGGAAGAAGGCAATGGTAAACCACTTCTATATATTTACCAAGAAAACTCTTTGTGATCTTGGGCAAGTCACTTAACATCACAGGAAATATGTGATTTTTCACCATTTTCCAAACACAAGTGGACAAGGTGGATTCCTCTGTGGTAGGACCCAAACCAAAGAGCTAATTTCCTCACACTGCAAGTGGTTAGTACAAGAAATGTGTTGCCTTTTGAAGAAATACAGACCAGAAATGTCAGCACATGAGTGATAATTGCATTAATGAGAAAACAGGCACCCGTTTTAGTTGTAGGAAGGAAATTAAGCATGACTTACTGGAAGTTCCAAGAATTGGGAGTCAGGAGATTAGAGTTCTAATCCTAGCTCTGCCATTGGCCTGGGGTTTGACCCTGGGCAATTGAACCTCAGTTTGAACCTCTCTGAACTTTAGTTTTCTCACTTGTAAAATAGGACTAAGGCTCCTGCTCTCTCCACCCATTGGTTGTGAGCCAATAATAATAATTATGGTATTTGTTAAACACTTACCTATGTGCCAAGCATTTTCTAAGTCCTAGGGTAGATACAAGCTAATTAAGTTGAACACAGTTCCTGTCCCCCATGGGGCCATGACGCTTTCACTAAGCCACACTGTGGGATGGGGACTATGGCTGATACGATTATCTTGCTTTAATTCTAGCACTTAGCACAGTGCTTGGGACATAGTAAGCACTTATAAATTATATTGAGTAAGAGGAGTATTGGGAAATATTAGGGATATAATACAATACATCTTTAAATAATAGGAAGGATATTGCAAGAAGCAGTGTGGCCTAGTGGAAAGAGAATAGGTTTGGGAGCTAGAGGAGTTGAGTACTGATCTCAACTCCACCACTTGTTTACTCTGTGACCTTGGGCAAATCACTGAATTTATCTGTGCCTCAGTTACCCCATCTGTATAATGGGGATTAAGACTGTTAGCTCTATGTGTGATAGAGACTCTGTCCATTCTGATCATCTTGTTTCTACCCCAGGCCTTAGTATAATACCTGGGACATAGTAAATGATTAATAAATATCATAAAAACAAAACCAAAAATAAAAAGCAATGTTAAAACTGGCTTGGATGGGTCATTGTACCGACTCAGTTAAGACATTTCACATGTGTCTTTTTGTCACCATCCTATACTTAAGGCACTTTACCCCATTCAAAAATATGGAGGGAAAGAAATCCTTCTCAAGTTCTTCAGCAATTTTTCCAACTTAACAGCAATTTAGGTGACATTTAAGGTGACATTTTACCATACAATAGAATTACAATAGGATTCCTTCATAGAGATCAAAATTGATGACAAGAAATATTGAATCTCCATATGAAGTTGATGAATGGGATTTAAACAAACTTTAAATATGTCACCATGTAGAATTTAATTCATTACATAAATAATCAACAGGTGAAACACAAGTACACGAGGTTATGTGGCAGAACTTAACTAGAATTTGTAATGGTGGCTCAGTCAAGAAACTTGATAACAGAGTGGAGAATATGAAGACTCCTTAAGCATTTTCTATTAGTTTGTAGGAAAAGGAATGCAAGAAGCAAAATAATTTGCCCAGCCACTCAATTTAAAAATGACAGCCCCATATTTGATTGACTTAAAGTGAACAAGACAGAAACCAACTGTGGATTCCTATTAAGGTTGTGATAAAAGTAAATGTAAAAAGTAATTAAAACATACTATATGGGAAATTAATTGAAGGAATTTTCTATCTGGAATAAGAGACAAACCCTGGACATGACACTTCAGAACCTTTATGAAGGAATTGATTATTGTGATAATTGCTTGTTCAGCACCACTATCACCGTCTCGTTCCCATTGGGGCCTAGAGGACAACAAGCAAGTAGGCAGTGAGGAGTGGATGCATTGCAAAGGGCATGTGCAGGGTTCACCCGAGTTACCCAGCTTTAGGCAGAACCAGGGTAGAACCTAGGTTTCCCGAATAGATTCCTAAAACTGGCTAGAGTGAAGAATGAAGCCAAAACTAGATGGAACTTAAATTCAGTCATTTATTCAATCGTATTTATTGAGAGTTTACTGTGTGCAGAGCACTGTGCTAAGTGCTTGGGAAAGTACAATACAGCAATTAACAGTGACATTCCCTGCCCACAATGAGCTTACAGTTTATGGGGGTGGGTAACTGAAATAGAGGCCTTTCCTAGACATGGGTGTTGAAGAAAATATTTGTTGTAACAGTTTGACACTTGGTAAAAGATCCCAATTAATCAAACAATGGTATTTGCTTAGTGTTTACTATGTGCAGAGCACTGTACTAAGCATGTGGGAAACTACAATGCAACGGAGGTAGCAGATATGTTCCCTGCTCACAACAAAAACAAACAATTCATTGATGGTACTTACTACTCACTTCAGGCAATACAAATAATTCTCCAGTCATGGGTACATTTATTATGTCAGTTCGATGTAAAAATGTGAGCCAAATTGTACAAAATATTGGAATAACAAGAATGAGTGAGGCAATTTTTGGATTACAAAGCAGTGTGGGCTAGTGGAAAGAGCATGGGCCTGGGAATCAAAATACCCGAGTACTAATAACAACTCCACCACTTGTCTGTTGTGTGCCCTTGGGCAATTCATTTGATTTATCTGTACCTCAATTACCTCATCTATAAAAGTGAGGATTAAAACTGTGAGCTTCACATGGAATATGGACTGTGTCCAATCAGATTAGCTTATATCTACCCCAATGTTCAGTACAGTGCCTGGCACATAGTAAGAGATTAACAAATTCCATTTAAAAAAAACAGCAATGGTTTAAATAAATGAGTGAAAGTTGCCAGAAAGAGATAATATAAATATTATAAATTAATTTAAAGATACTGACTCTTTATACACCAACTATAACTTTGAATTGAAGAGACATTTATTGCCAGTGATACATTAGTAGGGATGCCCTTATAACTTGGAGAAAAATGTGAAAAGAACTTTAAAAATTATAACTTCAAGGATTAAAAGCCCAAGGGGCAGACATATTATATTGTTATATCATACTCTCCCAAGTGCTCAGTACAGTGCTCTGCTCAAAGTAAGAGCTCAGTAATAATTACAATTAAATGACTGAAATATGGAATGGCTTATTATTTCATTTTGGTGCCACTGCAGAAACAGGGAGTGTGGAAGGATGACAGGGAGCATAGGAAAGAGGGAAGCCATTGGATTGGGAATTACACAATAGGTCTCAATAGAGGGATTAGTCCTCACACATACTATTTCTGACATTCGCCCTACTGGAGATCGCCACTGATCTCCTTCTTGCCAAATCCAATGGTTCCTACTCCATCTTAATCCTCCTTGACCACTCAGCTGCCTTTGACACTGTGGACCATCCCCTTCTCCTCAACACGTTATTCAACCTTGTCTTCACTGTTTCTCCTCTTATCTCTCTGGTCTGTCATTCTAAGTATCCTTCTAAGTTCCTTTAGGTCTTTGTGGGCTCCTCCTCCCGCTCCGATCCCCTAACTATGGGGTTCCCTCAGAGTCAGTTCGCAGTCCCCTTCTATTCTTCATCAACACTCATTCCCTTGGGGAAGTCATTCGCGCCTACGGCTTCAACTTCCATCTCTATGCAGAAGATACCCATATCTACAACTCCTCCCCTGATCTCTTTCCCTTTCTCCAGGCTCATATCTCCCCCCGCCTTGAGGACATGTCTACTTGGTCGTCTGCCTGCCACCTCTAACTTAACATGTCATTCATTCATTCATTCATTCATTCAACCATATTTATTGAGCACTTATTGTGTGCGGAGCACTGTACTAAGTGCTTGAAAAGTACACTTCAACAACAGAGATATTCCCTCCCAAACAACAGGCTCACAGTCTAGAAGGGGGAACACCGTGTAGAAGTGGGGAAACAGAGCTCCTTATCTTCCCTCCCAAACCCTGTCCTCTTCCAAATTTTCCCATCACTGTTGAAGGCACAATCATTCTTCTCATCTCACAAGCCCTTAACCTTGGTGTCATCCTTGACTCTGCTCTCTCATTCAACCCACATATCCAATCCATCACCTAATCCTGTTGGTCTCACCTTCACAACATCGCTAAAATATACCCTTACCTCTTCATCCAAACTGCTACCCCATTAGTTCAATCACTCATCCTAACCCGACTGGATTACTGCAGCAGCTTCCTTTCTGACCTCGCAACCTCCTGCCTCTCTCCACTCCAGTCCATACTTCAACTCCACTGCCCAGATTATCTTTTTAAAGAAACGCTCAGGGAATGTCACCCCCCTCCTCAAAAATCTCCTGTGATTGTCTATTCACCTCCATATCAAACAAAAACTCCTCACTATTGGCTTTGAAGCTCTCCATCACCTTGTCTCCTCCTACTTCAACTCCCTTCTCTCCTTCTACAACCCAGCTCGTACAGTTTGCTCCTCTGCTGCTTACCTTCTCACTGTGCCTGGATCTCACCTGTCTCACTGCCAGCGCCTGGCCTGCATGCTACCTCTGTCTTGGAATGCCGTCTCTCCTCAAATCCATTGAACAGTCACTCTCTCCCTCTTCAAAGACCTGCTGAAGGCATATCTCCTCCAAGAGGCCTTCCCAGACTAAGCCCCACTTTTCCGCATTTCTCACATCCTTCCATGTCACCCTGACTCACTCTCTTTGCTCTTCCCCCATCCCCACTCCACAGCACTTATGTATATAGCTATAATTTTATTTATTCATATTGATGCCTTTTTACTTGTACTGATGCCTGTCTTCCCCTTTCCAGACTATGAGCTCTCCGTGGGCAGGGATTGTCTCTCTTTATTTCTGTATTGTAGTTTCCCAAGCGCTTAGTATAGTGCTCTGCACCCAGTCAGCACTCAATAAATGTGATTGAATGAATGAATAAATGCAGGCAGTACTGACTGAACCAGCTCCATGCAGCAGGGGAGAGAGAGGGTCATGGAGAGATGCAGAGAACTTGACTGCTCCCAGAGACTCCACTGAATAGCTTTCTGTTATACCATCACATTTCCTGCTCCCAGAATCCTGCAACCCAGACTGAACTCACTCTCTGGTATTTCCTTCCTTTCCAATATCAGAATCTGACACTTAATGTCTTACCTGGATTGTCCTCTCACCGTGCTGGGCTGTGCTGTGCAGGGTTGGGCTTGATTTGCCTGGGTCTGGAGAGACCCAACCAAGGCAGCAGTTATAGGGATGAAGAGGTGTGAGCTCATCTCCCTCCTGGGCTGTGATTTCTGGGTCACTCACTTGCCATTGTTATGACACTGCCTGAAGTGTTCATTCATTCATTCATTCAATAGTATTTATTGAGCGCTTACTATGTGCAGAGCACTGTACTAAGCGCTTGGGATGAACAAGTCGGCAACAGATAGAGACAGTCCCTGCCGTTTGACGGGCTTACAGTCTAATCGGGGGAGACGGACAGACAAGAACAATGGCACTAAACAGCGTCAAGGGGAAGAACACCTCGTAAAAACAATGGCAACTAAATAGAATCAAGGCGATGTACAATTCATTAACAAAATAAATAGGGTAACGAAAATATATACAGTTGAGCGGACGGGTACAGTGCTGTGGGGATGGGAAGGGAGAGGTGGAGGAGCAGAGGGAAAAGGGGAAAATGAGGCTTTAGCTGCGGAGAGGTAAAGGGGGGATGGCAGAGGGAGTAGAGGGGGAAGAGGAGCTCAGTCTGGGAAGGCCTCTTGGAGGAGGTGATTTTTAAGTAAGGATTTGAAGAGGGAAAGAGAATCAGTTTGGCGGAGGTGAGGAGGGAGGGCGTTCCAGGACTGCGGGAGGACGTGACCCAGGGGTCGACGGCGGGATAGGCGAGACCGAGGGACGGCGAGGAGGTGGGCGGCAGAGGAGCGGAGCGTGCGGGGTGGGCGGTAGAAAGAGAGAAGGGAGGAGAGGTAGGAAGGGGCAAGGTGATGGAGAGCCTTGAAGCCTAGAGTGAGGAGTTTTTGTTTGGAGCGGAGGTCGATAGGCAACCACTGGAGTTGTTTAAGAAGGGGAGTGACATGCCCAGATCGTTTCTGCAGGAAGATGAGCCGGGCAGCGGAGTGAAGAATAGACCGGAGCGGGGCGAGAGAGGAGGAAGGGAGGTCAGAGAGAAGGCTGACACAGTAGTCTAGCCGGGATATAACGAGAGCCCGTAATAGTGAGGTAGCCGTTTGGGTGGAGAGGAAAGGGCGGATCTTGGCGATATTGTAGAGGTGAAACCGGCAGGTCTTGGTAACGGATAGGATGTGTGGGGTGAACGAGAGGGACGAGTCAAGGATGACACCGAGATTGCGGGCCTGCGGGACGGGAAGGATGGTCGTGCCATCCACGGTGATGGAGAAGTCTGGGAGCGGACCGGGCTTGGGAGGGAAGATGAGGAGCTCAGTCTTGCTCATGTTGAGTTTTAGGTGGCGGGCCGACATCCAGGTGGAGACGTCCCGGAGGCAGGAGGAGATGCGAGCCTGAAGGGAGGGGGAGAGGACAGGGGCGGAGATGTAGATCTGCGTGTCATCTGCGTAGAGATGGTAGTCAAAGCCGTGAGAGCGGATGAGTTCACCGAGGGAGTGAGTGTAAATGGAGAACAGAAGAGGGCCAAGAACTGACCCTTGAGGAACTCCAACAGTTAAAGGATGGGAGGGGGAGGAGGCTCCAGCGTAGGAGACCGAGAATGATCGGCCAGAGAGGTAAGAGGAGAACCAGGAGAGGACAGAGTCCGTGAAGCCAAGGTGAGATAAGGTATGGAGGAGGAGGGGATGGTCGACAGTGTCAAAGGCAGCAGAGAGGTCAAGGAGGATCAGAATGGAGTAGGAGCCATTGGATTTGGCAAGAAGGAGGTCATGGGTGACCTTAGAGAGAGCAGTCTCGGTAGAGTGGAGGGGACGGAAGCCAGATTGGAGGGGGTCTAGGAGAGAATGGGAGTTAAGGAATTCTAGGCATCGATTGTAGACGACTCGTTCTAAGATTTTGGAAAGGAAGGGTAGTAGGGAGATAGGACGATAACTGGAGGGGGAAGTGGGGTCAAGAGCGGGTTTTTTTAGGATGGGGGAGACGTGGGCGTGTTTGAAGGCAGAGGGGAAGGAGCCCTTGGAGATTGCGTGGTTAAAAATAGAAGTTAAGGAAGGGAGGAGGGCAGGGGCGATGGTTTTAAGAAGGTGAGAGGGAATGGGGTCCGAGGCGCAGGTGGAGGGGGTGGCACTTGCGAGGAGGGAGGAGATCTCCTCTGAGGATACTGCAGGGAAGGATGGGAAAGTAGGGGAGGGGGTTGTTAGGGGGGAGGGGAGAGGCGGAGGGGTGACTTTGGGGAGCTCAGACCTGATCGTGTTGATTTTCGTGAGGAAATAGGTGGCCAGATCATTAGGGGTGAGAGATGGGGGAGGGGGAGGAACAGGGGGCCTAAGGAGGGAGTTAAAGGTCCGGAACAATCGGCGGGGGTGACGGGCATGGGTGTCGATGAGGGAGGAGAAGAAGCTTTGCCTGGCGGAGGAGAGGGCAGAGTTAAGGCAGGAAAGGATAAATTTGAAGTGTGTGAGGTCGGCTTGGTGCTTGGACTTTCGCCAGCAGCGCTCAGCAGCTCGAGCATAGGAGTGTAGGAGGCGGACGGAGGAGGTGATCCAGGGCTGTGGGTTAGTGGCGCGAGAGCGGCGGAGGGAAAGGGGGGCGAGAGAGTCGAGATGAGTAGAGAGGGTGGAGTTGAGAGCGGAGACCTGATCGTCGAGAGTGGGAAGAGAGGACAGGGCGGCAAGGTGAGGCGAGATGCTATTGGAAAGACGGATGGGATCGAGAGAGCGGAGGTCTCTGTGGGGCAGTAGCGAAGATTTGCAGGGGGAGGGAGTGTGAGAGATGAGGCAGGTGAGAAGGTTATGGTCCGAGAGAGGGATTTCAGAGTTGGTGAGTGAGGAGATAGTGCAGCGGTAGGAGATGACAAGATCGAGGGTGTGACCGAGTCGGTGAGTGGGCGCGGTATGGTGGAGGAGGAGGTCGGCAGAGTCGAGGAGGGATAGCAGGCGGGCGGCAGAGGAGTCATCGGGTACATCCGTATGGATGTTGAAGTCTCCAAGGATCAGAGTGGGCAGAGAGAAGGAGAGAAGGAAGGTGAGAAAGGGGTCAAGGTGGTTGAAGAAGTCGGAGGTGGGACCGGGAGGGCGGTAGATGACGGCAACAAGTAACTGGAGTGGGTGGTAGAGGCGAATGATATGGGCTTCGAAGGAGGGGAAGGAGAGGGAGGGGGGAGGAGGGATAGTGCGGAAGCGGCATCGGGGCGAGAGGAGGAAGCCGACGCCTCCTCCCTTACCGGTGAGTCTGGGGGAGTGGGAGAAGGAGAGGCCTCCGCTGGAGAGAGCGGCGGCGGAGACCGTGTCTTCGGGAGAGAGCCACGTTTCCGAAAGGGCGAGGAGGAGGAGAGAGCGGGAGAGGAAAAGGTCATGGATGAAAGGTAGCTTGCCTGTAACAGAGCGGGGGTTCCAGAGGCCACACTTGAAAGTAGCTGTGGGTGCAAGGGGAGGAGGGGGGGAAGGGAAGTGGGAATCCGTGACATCACCAAGGCTTGGTGGTATGTCTCATCTTATTAGAAATTCTCCTCCAAATCACACTGGTGGTTGAATTAAATACTAGAGTATTTAATCAAGTCAATAATACAATGAAAATAGTTTGAAAGAATAATTTGGGTCTCAATAGAAGAAGTCAACTGGAGTCATGATTGCCACCAAATTCTAACATTAGATTTCAAAAGGTCCCATCATTCGCCTCTAAACTGGCAAATCACTAAATCATTCGGGAAAGATATATTCATTCCTTCATTTATTCAATCGTATCTATTGAGTCCTTACCATGTACAGAGCACTGTACTAAGCACTTGGAAAGTACAATTCAGCTACAAAGAGAAACAATCCCTGACCACCACGGGCTCACAGTCTAGAGGGGGGAGACATACATCAAAACAAGTAAACAGGCATCAATAGCATTAATATAAATAAATAGAATTATAGATATATACACTTCAAAACAAGTATAAACAGGCATTAATATAAATGAATAGTATTATAGATATGTACATATATACAAAAGTGCAGTGGGGTAGGGAGGGAGGGAGGAGCAAAGGGAGTGAGTCAGTGTGATGGAGGATGGGAAGGGTAGCAGAGGAAAAGGGGGGCTTAGTCTGGGAAGGCCTACTGGATCAGGTGAGCCTTCAGTAGGGCTTTGAAGGGGGAAACTGTGGTCTGGCAGATTTGAAGAGGGAGGGCATTCCAGGCCAGAGGTAGAACGTGGGCCAGGGGTCGATGGTGGGAGAGGCGAGAATGAGGCACAGTGAGATGGTTAGCACCAGAGGAGTGGAATGTGTGAGCTGAGTTGTAGAAGGAGAGAAGGGAGGTGAGGTAGGAGGAGGCAAGAAGCCAATAGTGAGAAGTTTTTGCTTGATCTGGAGGTTGATAGGCAACCACTGGAGGTTTTTGAAGGGGGGGAGGTGACATGTCCAGAATGTTTCTTTGCTAAAATAATCCGGGCAGCAGAATGAAGTATAGACTGAAGTGGGGAGAGACAGCAGGTTGTGAGATCTAAAGGGATGCTGAAGCAGTACTCCAGTTGGAACACGATGAAAGATTGTACTAATGTGGTAGTGGTTTGATTGGAGAGGAAAGGGCTGATCTTGGCCACATTGTGAAGGTGAGACCAGCAGGTTTTGGTGATGGATTGATTATGTGGGGTAAATGAGAGAGCAGAGTCAAGGATGACAACAGGGTGGCAGGCTTATGAGACCGGAATGATGGTAGTGCCATCCACAGTGATGGGAAAGTCAGGAAGAGGACAAGGTTTGGGAGGGAAGATAAGGAGCTCAGTCTTGGGCATGTTGGATTTTAGGTAGTGGGAGGACATCCAAGTGGAGATGTCCTGAAGGCAGGAGGAGATGTGAGACTGGAAGGAGGGAGAGAGAACAGGGGAGAAGATATTTGGATATCATCCACATAGAGATGATAATTGAAGTTGTTGGAGCAACTGAGTTCACCAAGGGAGAGAGTATAGATGGAGAATAGAAGGGGACCAAGAACCTACCCTTGAGTAACCCCTACAGTTAGTGGATGGAAGGGGGAAGAAAGATGTTTGCCATTACCTGTATTATTATTATCTAGGTCAAGAAGGGTATTATACAGTGAGGCATGATTAAGGGGCCACCATGGCAATGACATATAGTTATTTTTGGTTTTGTTTTCATTTAGGTAAGGGAAAATGAGAGAAGAAATGGGAACCAGAGGGAATCCACCTCTTCCCACTCTATGACAATGTGTATTAAACTTGGGCACCAACTTTGGCACAAATTCCAAGACTACAGGGTTATGATCAAGAATTAGGAACACAGCAGGACAATAACATGAGAATGTAGCAGAATAATAACAATAATAATAATACTTGTTAGGCACTGACTGTGTGCCAAGCACTGTATTGAGCACTGGGTTAGGAAACAAGTCAGTCAGATCAGAAAGTTACTGTTCCAGATGAGGCTCAACCCTGTCTTACGTACTTGCTTGTTGCCCTCCAGGCCCCAGTGGGAACATGACAGATAGGGACAAGAGAGAGAAAATGGCACTGAACAGGTAGGGAGAACAGAAATTTAATTCTCATTATAAATTTGAGGAAACTGAGGCACACGGAAATCATGTGACTTGCCTAAATTTAAACATCAGACAAGTGGTATAACTGGGATTAGAACCCAGGTGCCCTGTCTCCCAGACCCATGCACATTCCTAGATGATCAGTGGGGGAACCAAGCTGCCTTTGGAAAACTGCCTTGTTCCATCAAGGCCAACTGAAGCTCATGTCTGAAACCGTGGACTAGGGAGTAGCCAGTAGGTCACCATGCCTGCTGTATCTTGGCTCATCGCTTGTCCCCATTTCCATTCTGAGCAGATGGAGGAGCACTTGTATCAGAGACTTTGAGCATTTGATATTCATCCCCTAACCCCACAGCACTTAGAAATGTATTTTGAAATCATATAATAGAAATTGCTTATTTGTGTTAATGTCTGTCTACCCCTCACTGTATAACACCCTTCTTGACCTAGATAATAATAATATAGGTAATGGCAAACATCTTTCTTCCCCCTCCCATCCACTAACTGTAGGGGTTACTCAAGGGTAGCTTCTTGGTTCACTTCTATTCTCCATCTATACTCTCTCCCTTGGTGAACTCAGTTGCTCCCACAATTTCAAGTGAAGATAATCAAATTGGACACAGTCCATGTCCCTCATGGGGCTCACAATCTTGATCCCCATTTTACAGGTGAGGTAACAGAGGAATAGAATTTAAATTCATTCCTTCCTTCAATACTATTTATTAAGTGCTTACTATGTGCAGAGCACTGTACTAAGTGCTTGAAATGTACAATTTAGCAACAGATAGGGACAATCCCTTCCCAGTGATAGGCTCACAATCTAATTGGGGGAGACAGACTGCAGAGCAAAACAGAACGAAACCAAAAGCAAGACAACATTATAACGATAAATAGAATCAAGGGGATGTACACCTCATTAACAAAATAAATAGGGTAATAAAAAATATATACAAATGAGCACAGTGCTGAGGGGAGGGCTGGGGGAGAGGGAGGAGCAGAAGGAAAGGGGGTTTAGCTGAGGGGAGGTGAAGAGGGAAGGGGGAGGAGCAGAGGGCAGAGGGGGAGCACAGGGGGAGCAGAGGGAGCAGAGGGAATAGGGGGTAGCTCAGTCTGGGAAGGCCTCTTGGAGGAGGTGAGCTCTCAATAGGGCTTTGAAGAGGGGAAGAGAGTTAGTTTGACAGAGGTAAGGAGGGAGGGCATTTCAGGACGGCAGTAGGACATGGGCCAGTGGTCGACGGTGGGATAGGCATGAATGGGGGACAGTGAGGAGATGAGCAGCAGAGGAATGGAGTATATGGGGTGGGCAGTAGAAAGAGAGAAGGGAGGTGAGGTAGGAGGGGGCAAAGTGATGGAAAGCCTTGAAGCCAAGAGTGAGGAGTTTTTGTTTCAAGCGGAGGTTGATAGGCAACCACTGGATTAGACTGTAAACCCATCACTGGGCAGGGATTATCTCTATCTGTTGCTGAATTGTACATTCCAAGCACTTAGTACAGTGCTCTGCACATAGTAAGAGCTCAATAAATACTACTGAATGAATGAATGAATGAATGGAGGTTTTTAAGGAGGGGAGTGACATGTCCAGAGCATTTCTGTAGGAAGATGATCCAGGCAGTGGAATGAAGAATAGACTGGAGTAGAGAGAGACAGGAGGAAGGGAGATCAGAGAGAAGGCTGACAAAATAATCCAGCCAGGATATTATGAGAGCTTGTACCAGCACGATAGCCTTTGGATGGAGAGGAAAGGACAGATCTTGGAGATATTGTGAAGGTGAGACTCCAGGCTTGGTGACGGATTGGATGTGTGGGGTGAATGAGAGAGCTGAGTCAAGGACGACACCAAGGTTGTGCACTTGTGAGCTGGGAAGGATGGTTGTGCTGTCCACAGTGACAGGGAAGTCAGGAAGAGGACAGGGTTTGGGAGGGAAGATAAGGAGCTCAGTTTTGGACATGTTGAGTTTTAGGTGGCAGGCAGACATCCAGGTGAAGACGTCCTGGAGGCAGGAAGAGATACGAGCCTGAAGGGAGGGGTAGAGAACAGGGGAGAAGATGTAGATTTGGGTGTCATCTGCTTAGAGATGATAGTTGAAGCCATGAGAGCAAATGAGTTCACCAAGGGAGTCAGTATAGATGGAGAACAGAAGAGGGCCAAGAACAGACCCTTGAGGAACCTCTATAGTTAGTACATGGGAGGGGGAGAGGGAGCCCATGAAGGAGACCGAGAATGAACGTCCAGAAAGATAAGAGGAGAACCAGGAGAGGACAGTGTCCGTGAAGACAAGGTGAGATAAGGTGTGGAGGAGAAGGGGGTGGTCGACAGTGTCAAAGGCAGCTGAGAGGTCAAGGAGGATTAGGATAGAGTAGGAGCCATTGGATTTGTCAAGAAGGAGGTCATGGGTGACCTTGGAGAGAGCAGTCTTGGTAGAGTGGAGAGGACGGAAGCCAGATTGGAGGGGGTCCAGAAGAGAGTTGGAGTTGAGGAATTCAAGGCAGCGACTGTAGACGACTTGTTCTAGGAGTTTGGAAAGGAAAGGTACGAGGGAGATAGGGCGATAACTGGAAGGGGAAGTGGGGTCAAGAGAGGGTTTTCTTAGGATGGGGGAGACATAGGCATTTTGAAGGCAGAGGGGAAGAATCCATTGGAGAGTGAGTGGTTAAAGATAGAAGTTGAGGAAGGGAGGAGGAAAGGGGCGATAGTTTTAATAAGGTGAGCGGGAATGGGGTCCAAAGCACAGATGGAGGGGATGGCACTTGCGAGGAGGGAGGATATCTCCTCTGATGATACTGCAGGGAAGGATGGGAAAATAGGGGAAAAGATTGGGAGCAGGGGGGAAACAGAAGGGGGAGGGGTGACTTTGGGGAGCTCACTCCTGATTGTGTTAATTTTCGTGATGAAATAGGTTGGCCAAATCGTTGGGGGTGAAGGATGGGGGAGGGGGAGGAACAAGGGCCTGAGGAGAGACTTAAAAGTCCAGAACAATTGGCGGGGGTGACGGGCATGGGCATCAATGAGGAAAGAAGAGTAGTTTTGCCTGGCAGAGGAGAGGGCAGAGTTAAGACAGGAAAGGATAAATTTCAAATGGATAAGATTGGCTTGGTGCTTGGACCTTCGCCAGCAGTGCTCAGCAGCTCAAGCATAAGAGCGAAGGAGGTGGACAAAACAGGGATCCAGGGCTGCAGGTTAGTGGAGAGAGAGTGGTGGAGGGAAGGGGGGGCAAGTGAGTTGAGATCAGTAGAGAGGGTGGAGTGTAGAGCGGTAACCTGATCATCCAGTGTGGGAAAAGAGGATAGGGAGGCAAGGTGGGGTGAAATGCTTTAGGAGAGAGGTATGGGTTCAAGAGAGCAGAGGTCTCTGGGGGAGTATTACAGATTTGCAGGGGGAGAGAGTGTGAGAGAGGAGGCAGGTGAGAAGGTTATGGTCTGAGAGAGGTATTTCAGAGTTGGTGAGGGTGGAGATAGTGCAGAGGTAAGAGATTATGAGATCAAGGGTGTGACCAAGTTGGTGAGTGGGCGAGGTGTGGTGGAGCAGGAAGTTGGCAGATTCAAGGAGTGATAGGTGGGGGGCAGAGGAGTCACCGGGTACATCCATGTGGATGTTGAAGTCTCTGAGGATCAGAGTGGGCAGAGAGAAGGAGAGAAGGAAGGTAAGAGAGGGGTCAAGGTGGTTTAAGAAGTTGGAGGTGGAATGTGTCGGGGCTGGGCACAAGGGTGGCGGGGATGGAGACCCCGGCCCAGTCCGCCCCGCTCCTCCCGCTGCTCCTGCTGCTGCTGGGTCTGGGGGCTGCCCTCCTGCCAGAGGGCCAGACTAGATGGCACTCGCTGTACTATTTCACCACCGGAGTGATCTGGTCCGGCCCCGGGGTGTCCGAGTTCACGTCCGTGGGCTATGTGGACGACGTGTAGTTCATTAGTTTCGACAACAACGGGGGACAGGGCCGGGCGGAGCCGCGGACCCCGTGGATCCAGGACAACGAGGGACAGGAATACTGGGACCAGGAGACAGAGATCCTCAGGAGCGGGGTGCAGAATTTCCGTGTGGGCCTGCAGAACATCATGAGCTACTACAACCAGAGCGAGGAGGGGTCTCACACCGTTCAGGGGATGTATGGCTGCCAGCTTCTGGAGGACACCACCACAGGCGAAGGGTTCATGCAGTATGGCTACAACGGGCAGGACTACATCGCACTGGACAAGGCCATGCTGAGCTGGACGGCAGTGGACGCTAGGGCCCTCAACACTAAGCGCAAGTGGGAGGACGACGGGACCATCGCCAAGTGATACAAAGCCTATCTGGAGGACAAGCACATCAAGTGGCTCCAGAGATACCTGGGGTTCAGGGGGCCCAGCCTCACCCGGGCAGGTAGCGCCCACTCGACCACCCCGCCCCTCCCCTCTCCTCCACGGAGCCCCCGAGGCAGGAGCGGCAGGGTCTGCCGGGCAGGGGGGACCTCCATCAGCCCTTCGGTCGGATTTCCCCAGCGCTTCCTGTGCGCGGAGAGCCATACCGACCACCCGGGAGGGGATAGCACCACGAGAGATTTGCCGGTCCCGGCCCGTGGCCGGCCTTCGGTCCAGACCCCGTCCCCGCCCCGACAGGCGCCCCAGGCATGGTGGCCTCGGGGCCCGTGCCTTGGTCCCCCCCTCCGTACGACGGGGACCTGACTGTCTGGCCCCCCTCCGGCCCGGCCCTCGGGATGGGGCTTTGCAGAGAGGAGGTATCCAACGGATGGGCCACGCTTATCTGTCTTCTCAGCTTCGGAGAGCCGACCTTCTTCTTCTCAACGGCTCCCCAAGGAACCATTCTATTATCGTTATTATTATCATTATTATTATCATCATTAGCTGCTAACACTATTATCATTATCATTAGCTTCACACGTGTTAATACTATTAGTATTGTTTTTGTCCATCTGTCTCCCCTGATTAGACTGTAAGCCTGTCAATGGGCCATCTATCTGTTGCCGATTTGTACATTCCAAGTGCTTAGTTTAGTGCTCTGCACATAGTAAGCACTCAATAAATACTATTGAATGAATGGATGAATGAATGACCAGGAGGGCTGTAGTTGACAGCTACAAGAAATGATTTTCCCAAGGTCACACAGCAGACATGAGGTAGAGCCAGGATGAGAACCCATGACCTTTGAGTCCAGACTGAGCTCCTCTTCTCCCAGACTGAGCTCCTCCTCTCCCTCTACTCCCTCTGCCACCCCCCTTTACCTCTCCGCAGTTAAACCCTCTTTTTCCCCTTTTCCCTCTGCTCCTCCCTCTTTCCCTTCCCATCCCCTCAGCACTGTACTCGTCCGCTCAACTGTATATATTTTCATTACCCTATTTATTTTGTTAATGAATTGTACATCGCCTTGATTCTATTTAGTTGCCATTGTTTTTACGAGATGTTCTTCCCCTTGACTCTATTTATTGCCATTGTTCTTGTCTGTCCATCTCCCCCGATTAGACTGTAAGCCCGTCAAACGGCAGGGACTGTCTCTATCTTTTGCCGACTTGTTCATCCCAAGCGCTTAGTACAGTGCTCTGCACATAGTAAGCGCTCAATAAATACTATTGAATGAATGAATGAATGAATGAAAGGTCCGTGCTCTTTCCACTAGGCCATGCTGCTTCTCTATACAGAAAGCATGATGTGGGTAGGGAATGTGCCTTCCAACTCTGTTGCATTTTACTCTCCCAAGTACTCAGTACAGTGCTCTTCACATAGTAAGCGCACAATAGATACCACTGATGGCAGTGATTGTCATGTAGATTAGGTTCATGCTTGTGGACTTTTTCAGAAGGGAGTTGTTATCAGGTTAACTGACTACTCAGAAGCGATGCTGAGTTTCTTCTAGAAAATGATGAGAATGATTGAGACAATGAGAATCAGCATGGGTAGAGCAAGGACCTGGGTTATTCCAGAAATAGGAAAGAAATCAACTGTAAAGATAAGACTCCCAGCTCCATTCTGTGAGGAAAAAACCTGAATTTGATGTCATTATTGCAGAATTCTTCAAGCTAAGATGGGATCATTTGCACAAACATGCAAAACTCTTTCATAAGGCACAAATACCACAATTAGTGTTATTATTATAAGGTATTAAGCACTGAAGAAATGTCAGATGTCATTTTATTAAATGATATTTGTTAGCACTGACTTTGTTCTAGACACTGTAGTAAGTCCTGGAGTAGATAGAAGATAATTGTGTTTGGCACAGTCCTGTTCCACATGGAGCTCACAGTCTTAATTCCCATTTTACAGATGAAATAACTGAGTCATAGAGAAGTTAAGTGAATTGCTGAAGGTCACATGGCAGACAAATGGTGGAGCTGGAAGTAGAGCCCAGGTCCTTCTGACTCCCTTCAAGTTCTTTCTGAAATAATATCTCCTTCAGGAGAACTTCTCTGAACTAGCTCTTAGCTTTCCATCCTATTCCCTCTCCTAGTGTCATTAAAGCACTTCTGCATCACCTATGCACTTGCATTCTCAAATAATAAGAAGGACTCGCTATTTGTTAAGTGCTTCCAGTGCTTAGAACAGTGCTCGACACATAGTAAGCGCTTAACAAATTCCAATATTATTACTATGTGACAAGCACTATTCTAAATGCTAGAGTAGATACAAGGTAATCAATTCGGACACAGTCCATGTCCCTCATGGGGCTCACAGTCTTGATCCTCATTTTACAGGTGAGGTAACAGAGACGTGGAATTTAAATGACATTCCCAGGGTCACACAGCAGACATGTGGCAGAGCCAGGATGAGAACCCATGACCTTTGACTCCCAGGTCCGTGCTCTTTCCACTAGGCCATGCTGCTTCTCTGTACCTGCATTACATTGATGTTCATTCATTTTTACCCTATTGTGTCTCCTTTTCCTGTAATTTATTTTAGTGTCTGCTTCCTCTTCCTGTGAGTTCCTTGAAGGCAGGGATCACTCTATCTTGCTCTTTCAAGCACTTAGTTTAGTGCTCTGCTCAGAGTAAGTGCTCAATAAAAGCAATTGATTGATGGATTGATTAACTAACCTTTTCATAGGCATATATGCACCGATTTTTTTCTGAGTACAGATGGTTATATGGAATATGTGCATTCATAACATGGGCAAAGGTGAATGCACATGAAACACAAAGGGCTTTCTCTTTTCTTAGTAAATAAATGAAATATAATTTACCCAAACTAAAGAAAGGTGGTTCAAGTATGAGGTAGAATCTAAACAGGAAAACAGAAGGAGTGGCACCATGTGCTTTGGATTGCCAATCCACCAATAGGCAAGTCACCTTTACTGCTCCTCTTTATATCATTCCAGGGCCTTGATCCTGACCCATCTTGCTCCATCTTGGCAGGAACCACAGAAGCAGTGGCAGGCTTCTGCCTGCATAAAATGCAGCATACTGAGAAGGCTGCAGTTGTGACTATTAAACTTGGACCCTCAAGAAACCCCAAACTATGCTCTTTTTGCATTTGGTCCCATTGAATTTCTGTCCACTGTTTTTTAATCTATGCAGTTCTTGGATAGGGTAGTATGGAACGACCTAAGGCCGATGTTAAAAAAGAGTCCCATAGACACAGATAATCACCTACATGGCCCCTATCCCAGGAACATCTCAATTAAACCAATTTCTCCTAGATGCCATTGCATCCACTTGCCACATTGAGGCACTTTCAGTGGATGGAGTAGCCAATAAGAATGAATAATTATAGCATCTATTAAGCACTTACTATGTATTACGCACTCAGTTATGATCTTGGACATTGTGCATATCCTATACAGAGCTTGTAATCTATTTTATTCCCATCTTAGAGAAGAGGAACTGTGGCTCTGAGATGTTAAATGACTTGCTCAAGGGTCACAGAATAGAACATTGAGAGAGGTGGGATTCAAACACTTGTCCCTTGCATCCCTGTGCTATATTTTTGCCACTAAATCACTCTGACTCTTCTTCCCATGATACCTGAGACAAATCCTGACTTTCCTTTGTTCCTGGTATTTAAACTCTGACCAGCCTGCCGCTCACTTCTCTCTCCTAACCCAGTGGTGATCTTTCCACCAGTTGTCCTCAAACCACCATCTCCAGAGAGTCAGTGGTAACTCCTCTTTCCCCCTGCTCTAGTGCTAGGTGTCAGACTTCTCAGTGATGTCGCTTCTGGAATCCAAACCCTTCTCAATGATGTCACTTCTAGAATCCAAACCCTCTTACCCCTTCTACTTTACTCTAAAAATTCATCAACCAGAAGTATTTATCCAGAAGTATTTAACCAGAAGTATTTATCAAGCACCTACTCTGCAAAACACTGTACTAAACACTTAAGAGAGTAAAATAGTTAGTGAACATAATCACTGACCTCAAAGAACTTAAAATCTAATGAGACAGATACTAAAATTAATTACAATTAGGAGGAAGTAATAGAGAATAAAAGTATGCACATAAGTACAGCATGGGGTGTGTGAGTATCCTAGTACATAGGGGCTGCACGAGTTTTAAAGTAGCAGCTTTATGGGGGACTTAGGATGGAAAGATGAGCAATTAATCAGGGAAGGATTCTGAGGGAGATGTGCCTTATAAGAAATTTGAAGATACAGAGAGTAATCTACTGGATGTGAAGCAGAGAGTTCCAGGCTTAAGGGAGGGTGTGAGCAAGAAGTCAACAGTGGGAAAGACAAGAATGAGGGACAGTGAACCAAATACATACCTCCCAAAGAGCTAACTGATTCTTAGCTTTCTCCTGATTCTTTTGCTACGGTCCAGGGCTTCCTAGAAGGATGATTTTTGACCTAGATCAATTCTGCTTCCCAGATACACATCCTTAATCAAGATAACTCAGCCTTTCACTGAGAGATGGAAGAGGAATTTTTTTTTAACTGATTATTATGGTATTTGCTAAGCACATATCATATGCCAAGCACTGTACTAAGTGCTGGGATAAGCACAAAACAATAATTATGGTACCTATGAAGAGCTTACTCTATGCCAGCACTGTTCTAATTTCTGTAGATACAAATTAGGTTGGACAAGGTCCCTACTCCATATGGGGCTCACACTTTTACCCCCATTTTACAGAGGAGGTAACTGAGGCACAGAGAAGTGAAGTGACCTCTCCAAGGACACACAGCAAACATGTGACAGAGCTGGGATTAGAACTCAGGTCCTTCTGACTCCCAGGCCCATGCTTTATGCACTAAGCCACGCTGCATAATCAGGGCAGACACAGTGACTGTTCCCTTTGGAGCTCATGGTCTACGTAGTCCCTAATAAGATCTCTTTGAGAACATGATAGGTCTGTGATTTACTAATCTATGACTCATCATCATTGTCATCATCAATAGTAATTATGAGCACTTTCTATGTGCAGAGCACTGTGCTAAGCAAATGACAGAATTGGCAGACACATTCCCTGCCCACAACAAGCTTACAGTCTAGAGGGGGAGACAGGCATTGATATAAATAATTTATGATATGTAATTTGTTTTTGTCTCGTCTTATGCCATCGAGTCATTTCCAACCCACAGTGACACCACTGACACATCTCTTCCAGAACACCCTGGTCACTATCTGCAATCATTCTGGTAGTATATCCATAGAGTTTTCTTGGTAAAAATATGGAATTGTTTTCCCATTGCCTCCTTCCATGCAGTAAACTTGAGTGTCCACCCTCGACTCTCTCCTATGTGGCTGCTGTCCAGCATGGGTGAGTTGTGACTTGTAGCCTATTGCCTTTCCCTCGCTAGCCACTTCCCAAGTTAGGAATGGAATGGGAAGGCCTCTGCTTCACTCTCATTCCCATAGCCGAGACTTGTAGAGTACTAGAAACTCTACAGGTGTGACCCTGAGAGGGGATATAATTCATCGATATGTATAAATGCTGTGGAGTTGATGGTAGGGCAAATATTAAATACCAGAGATCACAGATCTTAGTGCATAAGCAATGCAGAAGAGAAAAGGAGCCATGGAAAAGATAGCTTAATTGGGGAAGGCCTCTTGGAGAAGTTGTGGCCTTAAAAAGCCTTTGAAAGTAGGGGGGAATGGTGGTCTATTGTACATGGGGCTGGGGGACTGGTTTCTAGGCTAGGGGGAGGGTATGAGAAATGGGTCAATGATGAGATAGACAAGGTAGGGGCCTAGTAAGTAAACTGGAGCTAGAAGAGGTGAATGTACAGTGTGGGCTATAGGAGATCAGTGAGGTAAGTTAAGAGGGGGCAAGCTGACTGAGTGCTTTAAAGCCAGTGGTAAGGAGTTTCAGTTTGATATGGGGGTGGATGGGCAACAACTGGGGTTTCTTAAGGACTGGAGACACATGGACTGAACGTTTTTTAGAAAAATGATGAGAACAGCAGATTGAAGTATCTACTGGAGTGGGGAGAGACAAGAGGCAGGGAGATCAATTAATTAATTAATGATAGTGTTAGGAGAAAGATGCAGTAGTCAAGGTGAGATAGGAAAAGTGGTTGGATGATTGTGGTAGCACTTTTGTTGAAGAAGATAAGGTGGATTTTAATAGTGGTGTAAAGGTAGAACCTACAGGATTTGGAGACAGATAATCATCATAATAATAATGATGATATTTGTTAAATTCTTACTATGTGCCAGGCACTATACTAGGTGCTGGGGTGGATGCAAGCAAATCGAGTTGGACAGAGTCCCTTCCCATGTGGGATTGACGTTCTCAATCCCCATTTTACAGGTGAGGTAACTGAGGCCAAGATAAGTGAAGTGACTTGACCAAGGTCACACAGCAGACACAGCAGAGCCAGGATTAGAACCAACACCCTTTGACTCTCAGGTCCATGCTCTATCCACTACACCATGCTGTCTCTCTTAAGATTGAATATGTGGGTTGCATGAGACAAGTAAGTCAAGGACAAAGCCAAGGTTATGGGCTTGAGAGATGGGGAAGATAGTGGTGTTGTCTACAGTGATGAGAAAGACTTAGAGAGAACTGAGTTGGGTGAGAAGAGAAGGCATTCAGTTTTGGACATGTTTAGTTTGAGGTGTTGGTGTGACACCCAAGTGCCTTTAGCGTGTCAGCTCATTATGGGAAGGGAACATGTATGCTAATTCTTTTGTACTATACTTCCCCAAGTGCTTAGAACAGTGCTTTGTGCATAAGTGCTCAATAAATACCATTGATTGATTGATGGATGAAATGGGAGACTGCAGAAAAGGAGAAAGGTCAGGGCTGGAGATTTAGATTTGGGAATCAGCCACATAGAGACGGAAGTTGAAGCCATTGGAGCGAGTGAGTTCTCCAAGGGAGTGGGTGTAGATGGACAATAGAAGGGAACCCAAAACTGAGCCTTGAGGCACCCCCTTACTGTCCAAGAGTGGGAAGCAGAGGAGAAGGCTGCAAGACAGATTGAGAATGAGAGAGAAAGGGCAGAAATAAAGGGAGCACAGTGTCAATGAAGCCAAGCTTGGTTAAGGCTTCAAGGAGAAGGGTGGCAGATAATGGCAAAACCAGCAGAGAGGTCTAGAAGGATAGGAGGGAGTAGAAGCCATTGGAGTTGGCAAGAATAAAGTCACTGATTATTTTAGAGAGTGCTATTTCTGTGAAGTAAAGGGTATGGAAGCCAGAATGGAGGAAAACAAGGAGAAAATTCCTGGAGAGGTAGTAGAGATAGTTTAGATGACTATCTCAAGCAATATGGAGAGGAATTGTAGGAGGGAGATGGCGATATAAGTGGAGGGAGCCCTGGGGTCAAAGGAGGGTTTGTTTTTTTTAAGACAGTGTACACATAATCATGTTTCAAAGTAGTGGGGAAGGAGCAATTGGAAAGGGAATGGTTGATGACAGCAGTACAGGAAGGAAGAAGGGAGGGGGTGAGTGTTTTCATATGCTATGAAGGGATGGGGTCCAAAGTACAGGTGGTGGGGGTAGAAAATTAACACAATCAGATCTGAGCTCCCCAAAGTCACCCCTCCCCCATTCTGCCTCCCCCCACCTCCCAACCCTCTCCCCTATTTTCCCATCTTTCCCTGCAGTATCCTCAGAGTAGATCTCCCTCCTCGCAAGTGCCACCCCCTTCACTTGTGCCTCGGACCCCATTCCCACCCACCTTATAAAAACCATCGCCCCTTCCCTCCTCCCCTCCTTAACTTCTATTTTTAACCGCTCACTCTCCAATGGCTTCTTCCCCTCTGCCTTCAAACATGCCCATGTCTCCCCCATCCTGAAAAACCCCTCTCTCTATTCCACTTCCCCTTCCATTTATCGCCCTATCTCCCTACTACCTTTCCTTTCCAAGCTCCTAGAACGAGTTGTCTACACTTGCTGCCTAGAATTCCTTAACTCCCATTCTCTCCAGGATCCCCTCCAATCTGGCTTCCGTCGACTCCACTCTACCGAGACTGCTCTCTCTAAGGTCACCTGTGACCTCCTTCTTGCCAAATCCAATGGCTCCTAATCTATCCTAATCCTCCTTGACCGCTCAGCTGCCTTTGACACTGTTGACCATCCCCTTCTCCTCGACACCTTATCTCACCTTGGCTTCATGGACTCCATCATCTCCTGGTTCTCCTCTTATCTCTCTGGCTGGTCATTCTCGGTCCCCTTCACAGGCTCCTCCTCCCCTTCCCATCGTCTAACTGTTGGGTTCCTCAAGGGTCAGTTCTCTTCCCTCTTCTGTTCTCCATCTACACTCACTCTCTTGGTGAACTCATTCGCTCTCATGGCTTCAACTATCATCTCTATGCAGATGACACAAAGATCTACATCTCTGCCCCTGTTCTCTCCCCCTCCCTTCAGGCTTGTATCTCCTCCTGCATCCAGGACGTCTCTACCTGGATGTCTGCCCGCCACCTAAAACTCCACATGTCCAAAACTGAGCTCCTTATCTTCCCTCCCAAGCCCTGTCCTCTCCCTGACTTCCCTATCACTGTGGATGGTACGACCATCCTCCCTGTCTCTCAAGCCCGCAACCTCAGTGTCATCTTTGACTCGGCTCTCTCATTCACCCCACACATCCAATCTGTCACCAAAGCCTGCCTGTCTCACCTTTATAATATTGCCAAGATCTGCCCTTTCCTCTCCACCCAAACGGCTATCTTACTGGTACAGGCTATCATAATATCCCGGCTGGATTATTGTGTCAGCCTTCTCTCTGATCTCCCTTCCTCCTCTCTCTCCCTGCTCCAGTCTATTCTTCATTCCACTGCCCGGGTCATCTTCCTGCAGAAACGCTCTGGGCATGTCACTCCCCTTCTTAAAAACCTCCAGTGGTTGCCTATCAACCTCTGCACAAAACAAAAACTTCTCACTCTAGGCTTCAACACTCTCCATCACCTTGCCCCCTCCTATCTCTCCTTCCTTCTCGATTTCTATTCCCCACCTCGTAGGCTCCGCTCCTCTGTCACCCACCTCCTCACCATCCCCCTTTCTCGCCTATCCCGCCATCAACCCTTGGCTCACGTCCTCCTGCTGTCCTGGAATGCACTCCCTCCTCACCTCCACCAAACTATTTATCTTCCCCTCTTCAAAGCCCTACTTAGAGCTCACCTCCTCCAAGCGGCCTTCCCAGACTGAGCTTCCCCTTTTCCCTCTGCTCCCTCTCTGCCCCCCTTCACCTCTCCTCAGCTAAGCCCTCTTTCCCCCCCTTCCCCTCTGCTCCTCCCCCTCTCCCTTCCCCTCCCCTCAGCACTGTGCTTGTCCGCTCATTTGTATATATTTTTATTACCTTATTTATTTTGTTAATGAGATGTACATCCCCTTGATTCTATTTATTGCTATTGGTTTTGTCTGTCTGTCTCCCCCGGATAGACTGTAAGCCCATCAATAGGCAGGGAATGTCTCTATCTGTTGCCGATTTGTACATTCCAAGCGCTTAGTACAGTGCTCTTCACATAGTAAGCGCTCAATAAATATTATTGAATGAATGAATGAATCCTGCCTCTGGCAAGGAATGCCCTCCACCTTTATATCTGACAGCCGATTACTCTACCTTCCTTCTAAGCCTTAGCACAAGCAGATGTACTCCAGGAAACCTTTCCTGAGTAGGTTTTCATTTCTTCCCTTACACTCCCTTCTGTGTTGCCTTTGAATTTGGATTTGCAACCTTTATTTGCCCCTTCCTGAACACAACAGTATTTATGTGCATATCCACAATTTGTTCATTTATATATGTTAATGTCTGTCTCTCCCTGAAAATTGTAAGCTCATTGTGGGCAGGGAATGTGACTACCAACTCTGATGTATTGTATTCTCCCAAGTACTCAGTATAGTGCTCTGCACACAGTGATCATTCAATAAATTTGATTGACTGATTGATCGATTGATTGGTTAAGACTTTTAAATCTCCAGGGGCCAGAATTGACAGATGGGTCTCAAACTTTGGATAGGCTTTGTGACACTGGGGATTTGGGGTCTGAGTAGGCAGGAAGGAGATGTAAACAGTATTAAAGCATTTGAAGAGCAGCAGAAATGGGACTCCCAGGCCCGGGCTCTTCCATTAGGCTACGTTGCTCCACAATGTTCTTGAGATGGTCTGCTCCACTTTCTTTGAATGTATTCTGGGTACAGGATTTAAATGAAGATGGTAGTTATTTGAGCTTGAGGAATGTGAATCTATCATTTTTGGGTTTCTGGATGAACTTCTCAGTAAACCTGACCATATTGATCTCATTAATGTCACCAAAATGGTGTAAACTTTGAAGTGTTATCTGCCCTTTTTGCAATGTAATAGTGAGCTAAAGTTTTCTACCCCAAAGCTCCATGAATAAGAAATAAGAACAGCTCAAGGCTACAGTTATACCCAGCAGTTCTAAAAATGGCATTGCAAATGATGAAATGAGGGTTGGAGCGGTTGTCGCTAGGATCTACAGAGCAGTGGGTTTTGATTATTGGTCCTGATTCTCCCCGTGGGAAGATAGTAGATTACTCATTTTTTGGATGTACATTAATGCTGTCCACAAGGATGCTTCTTAATACATTTCCTCTTCAAGGGAATAGAAAATTTAAGAAGTTTAAATTTTAAAAACCCACTTTAAAAACCCTGGAGGTCTCGATTTTGCTCTCTCAATCTTACTCGGTTCAGAGAGCAGAGCAGAAGGGCTAGCCAAAATGACTCCTTTACATTCAACCGCGGGGGGGCGGGAGAGGTGGGGGAATCCCCACAGTGACCCTGAGAAAAGAAGCTATTTTGAAGGGCCAAGCCAAGCAAAGGATTTTTGAGAAGCAGTGTGGCCTAGCGGCAAGATCACGGGTGGGAGAGTCATAGGACTTCTTTCTAATCCCCACCCTGGGACTTGCCTGCTATGTAACTTCTAAGGGCTTCAGTTTCCTCATCAATAAAATGAGAATTAAATGCATGTTCATACTCTTCTTTAAGACTATGAGCCCCACGTTGGATAGGGACTGTGTCTGATCTGATAATCTTCAATCTACCTCAGTTCTTAGCACAATTCTGGGCAGATAATAAGTTCTTTGTTATGAGCAGCAAACATGCCTACTAATTCTGTTGAACTGTGCTTTCTCACGCACTTACTACAGTGCTCTGTGCATAGTCAGCTTTCAGTCAATCCATTAACAAATGTTAACTTCAGTTATTATTAGCATGTCTATGAGGATGGGCTCTGAACTAGCACATTTCCCTGAGCTGTTGTTATCTTCTGAAGGAGAGAGCATGCTGAATCCCATCTGTTCCAGGCAGTTTTCCCTGACTAATCTCTCATCTCCCAGTCTACTGACTTCTAAACTTCCATGTTGCCTATACAGTTCAGTCCTCATCCCCTAAACACTTAATCCCCTATACCATCCCTCCAGCACTTAATGTACATATCTTTAAACTCAGTTGCTTCTCCCCAGCTACAATCCATTTCAGTGTCTGTCTTGTAGAAACCTTGAGGGCAGGGATGATGTAGTGCTTACTATTGATGTCTGTTCATTTGTACTGATGTCTGTCTCCCCACCTTAGACTGTGAGCTCGTTGTGGGCAGGGAATGTCACTCTTTATTACTGTATTGTACTTTCCCAAGTACTTAGTACAGTGCTCTGCCTACAGTAAATGCTTAATAAATGTGAATGAATGAATGAATGAATGAATGAATACTGAGCTCAGCAAGGAATACGTGTTTAGTAAATGTAATTGCTTGATTGATGTTTTCTTGGTTTGGTTTGTGTTTTAGCTCTGTTAAATAGCTTAGGTTTGATGTAGAGTTGCTTGGACCCCAGTCAATTCACAAGCAGTATGACCTTGTGGATAGAGTACGGGCTTGGAAGTCAGAAGGATTTGGGTCCTAATCTCAGCTCCACCACTTAATGATAATAATGATAAGTGTGGTTTTAGGGGCTTGCTGTGGGCCCGGCACTGTCCTGGGTAAAGGTTAATCAGCTTAAACACAGTCCCTTTCCTACATGGAACTCACAATCTTAATCCCCACTTGGCAGATGAGATGGCTTAGGCCCAGAGAAGTTGGGTGACTTGCCCAAGGTCATACAGCAGACAGGTGGCAGACCCTGGAGTAGACCCCAAGTCCTTCTGACTCCCAGGACATGTTCTATTTACTAGGCCATGATGCTTCCCTCCAGCCTCCCTGCACCCTGCACTTCCAGCCCATCCACCACCTCACAGTAACTATCTACATGGCTTTAAATATATATTATAAATCATTTATGTTACTTACTGCCTGTTTCCCTCTCTAGACTATACACTCTTCGTAGGCAGGGAAACTGTATATCAATTCTGTTGCACTGTATTCCCCCAAGTGCTTACAACAATGCTCTACACACAATAAGTGCTCGATAAATACCACTGATTGATACCATTCTGAAAATGGAACTGAGAGAGCACCCACTGCTGGAGTAAATCTGGGGCACCAAAGATAAGGACATGGTAGGAATAGAATCCTAACCCTGTCCCTTTTGCAGCTCCCTGCCTCTGGTGTACCAAGACTAGAGGGAAGAAGACTGATTGGGATAGAATGCGGGAGGGCAGCTGTGGACAAGCCCAGTGTCAGGTAAATAGTATTTCTTAAGGGTTTATTATGTGTCAAGCAATGTTCTAAGACCTGGAGTAGATAATACATTGCTCTGCCCATAGTAAGGACTCAATAAATACGATTGAATGAATATAAGTTAATCAGGGTCAGATATAGTCCCTGGTCCACATAGTGCTTACAGTCTAAAATGGAGGGAGGAGGAGTCAATCTCCACTTCAGAGATGTGAAAGCTAAGGCAAAGAGAAGTGAAATGACTTGCCTAAGATCACACAGCAGACAAGTAGTGGAGCCAAGAACTTTTGTTCTGTTGTCTGTCTCCCCCTTCTAGCCAGTGAGCCCGTTGTTGGGTAGGGATTGTCTTTATCTATTGCCGAATTGTACTTTCCAAGAGCTTAGTACAGTGCCCTGCATATAGTCAGTGCTCAATAAATACAATTGAATGAATGAACACAGGTCCTCTGATTCCCGGGCCCATGTTCTTTCCAATAGGCCAAGCTGCCTCTCTGCTCAAAGCCTGCCCCAGTTCATCCTGTCTCCACCTACATTTTGTCATGTCCAGTGCCAAATAGGCCCACATCACTAGGGTCATCCTGGCCCTATTCTGCCCCTAACCATAGGACAGCCCCAACCTACCCCTGGACATGATTGTTCCCTGATTCTCAAGGAAGACCCTCTTCTGTCCAGGGAAAAGGAAGATCCTACTGGAGTTGGATCTGGGTATACATCAGTGCTGCTTCCTGATGCTTGACACATAATCAGGATGGAGGGCCCAGATTGGTGACTCATGAGGAAGAGTCTGTCCTACCAGAGCAGCTCCACTATTTATCCTACAGGACATGAAGGTGGTACCACTACCAGCACAGGGTGGATTTAGGCAACCCATCCACAGTACAACTCCAAACCCCTATATATTGTTGAAAGTACTGAAGGGTGGGCATCCAAGTAGAGATGTTCTGAAGGCAAGAGGAAATGTGAGACCGCATAGAGGGAGCAAGATCCAGGCTGGAGATGTAGATTTGGGAATCATCCACAAGAGGTGGTAATTGAAGCCATGAAAGAAAATGAGTTCTCCAAGGGAATGGGTTTAGATGAAGAAAAGAAGGACTGAAGAAGAAAAAAGAAAGAAGACAGAAGAAAGATTCAGAACTGAATCTTGAGGGACAACCACATCAAAGGGCTTAAGGGGTGCAGACTCAAGTGCATAGCTGACACAGAAAGTACTGTGAACTGGGAAGGGAAATGAGGGGTGAGGCCTCCTTTCTCCTTATGGGAGTCTTGTCCCATTGCGATGTTTGCCAACTTCCCATACTGGACACCTTGATCTCCTGCATCTCCTTCCCCAATCCCCTGCCCCAGGTTTGATTAATCTCTGGCCCACTGTAAAATCCTGCAAAGAATTCATCAGGCTGTGCCACTGAGTGCACAAACCTGTTGAAGTGGCAAAGGGCCATACAGTCAATGGGTATGTGGGTGAGTTCAGTTTGCAGCTGAGGACTCTGGGAAACAGGAGCATCACAGGAAAGGGCATAGTCCAGAAGATTGAGGGCAACTACCAAAATCAAATGAAGTCAAGTGACCTTCTGCAGGGAGACTGCAGTTCTCTCCTTGAGCATGAGTCTGCGCTGCCTGGGAAAGTCTCTGATCCTGTCTCCCAGGACTTCAGCTGGAGAAATAGCAGAGCCCCAGCCCTGTTCCCAAGTGCCCTTGACTCAGAGGCAGGGGAGGAGAGGGAGCCTCCTTTGGAGCCCACCTACCGAGAGGGGGAAATAGGGAGCAGGCTTTGCCTGCTTTTATAGTACCACTTACTTGCTAGATAAATACGATTGAACGAATGAAAGTTAGACTCCGAGCTAGGGAGCATCTCTCCCTTCAGATGTCAGCATCTGTTCAGCTCTGGAACTTATGTGAGTTTCTCTGTCATCTCCACCAGACCCTGCCCTGAAAAAAAAAATTGCCCAAGACCCTTGGAGTCATGAGCCTAGAACAGTCACTCACTGAACTGAGGATCATCTGGCCCCAGCCTAGAGTGTTCTCCAGGGCAATCAGGCAGGTGACTGCAGCAATCTTTAGAGGAGTCCAGCATGGCGGAGGCAAGAGCCCAGGAGGCCATGGGACAAACACCTCAGTAATCCATCAGAGCAGCCAGTCATGACTCTGATTCAGGTTGGCCACCAAATCCCTGCTGGATGTCTCTGAAAGGATTTCTCTCACCCTTGTTCCCTCCATTGCAGTAAAATAGGGGTTGAGAAAAATGTTAGGCTATAAAAACCACAATCTTGAACTCAATCAATCAATCAGTTGTATTTATTGAGCAAATACTATCTGCAGGCCACTGCACTAAGTACTTGGGAGAGTACAGAATGACAATATAACGGACATATTCCCTAGAATATGCTTCCCTAGAGAATCAGCTTGGTTTAGTGGAAAGAGCATGGGATTCAGAAATAGAGGTCATGGGTTCTAATCTCACCTCTGTGACTTGTCAGCTGTGTGACTGGGCAAGTCACGTAACTTCTCTGGACCTCAGTTACCTCATGTATAAAATGGTGATTAAGACTGTGAGCCCCACGTGGGACAACCTGAATACCTTGTATCTACCTCAGTGCTTAGAACAGTGTTTGGCACATAGTAAGCGCTTACCAAATACGATTATTATTATTATTCCCTGCCTATGGCGAGAACTCCTTGCCTGAAGTCATGCTAGTTCTGTGTGTCCAGGCGTCCATCTTTCCACCAGTCACAACCCTCCCCCCAAGTCTGAGAGATTCCGGTTCCTGCCCATCACCCTGGAACCAACCACCATCACTATAGCAACAGATTGAGCAGAGCATTGGAAGTGGCTCAGCCTGGAGATTTCAGGGAAAAGCAGTCAGGGTTAAGGGTTTGGGGTAAAGGTGGGGTCGTGCTACTCTGCATGCCCAAGAGGGATAAGAGGCTGTGTCCCCGGGGTCTGGTAGTGGTTGTAAATATTTCTTAGCTTTACTTTCCAATAAAGTGGCAGCTCCTTTGTGGGACAGGGGCATGTCATTTCATTATTATGTACTTCCCAAGAGCCTGGTTTAATGCACTTCTTAGTCGATTACCAGTAATAATAATTATGGTATTCGATCATTGCTTACTATAGGCCAAGGATTCATTCATTCATTTATTCAATCGTAATTATTGAGCACTTACTATGTGCAGATCACTATACTAAGTGCTTGGAAAGTATGATTTGGCAACAGATAGAGACAATCCCTACCCAACAACGGGCTTACAGTGTAGAATGGGGAGACAGACACCAAAACAAAAGTAGGCAGGCATCAATTGCATCAAAATAGATAAATAGAATTATAGATATATATACATCATGTATAAAATAACGAGAATAATAAATATGTACAAATATGCACAAGGGCTGTGGGGTGGGGAAGGGGGTAGAACAGAGGGAGGAAGTAGGGGCAATGGAGAGGGGAGAAGGAGCAGAGGAAAAGGGAGGCTCAGTTTGGGAAGGCCTCCCGGAGAAGGTGGGCTCTCAGTAGAGCTTTGAAGGGGGGAAGAGAGCTAGCTTGGTGGATGTGAAGGAGAACATTCCAGGCCAGAGTTAAGTCGTGGGCCAGGGGTCTGTGGTGGGACAGGAGAGAACGAGGTACAGTGAGGAGGTTAGCGGCAGAGGAGTGGAGTGTGCGGGCTGGGCTGTAGAAGGAGAGAAAGGAGGTGAAGTAGGAGGGGGCAAGGTGATGGAGAGCTTTGAAGCCAATAGTGACGAGTTTTTGTTTCATGTGATGGTTGATAGGCAACCACTGGAGATTTTTGAGGAGGGGGGTGACATGCTCAGAGCATTTCTGTAGTAAAATAATCCGGGCAGCAGAGTGAAGTACGGACTGAAGCGGGGAGAGACAGGATGATGGGAGATCAGAAAGGATGCTGATGCAGTAATCCACTTGGGATATGATGAGAGATTGTACCAGAAAGGTACCAGTTTGGATGGAGAGGAAAGGGCAGATCTTGGTGATGTTATGAAGGGGAGACTGTCAGGTTTTGGTGACGAATTGGATGTGTGGGGTGAATGAGAGAGTGGTGTCAAGGATAGCAAGCACTGGGGTAGATACAAGATAATTGGGTGGGGCACAGCCCCAATCCCAAACGGGGGCTCACGGCCTAAGTGGGAGAGAGAAGGTAATTTACCTTCAATCAATCAGTGCTATGTATTGAGCACTTAATTTGGGCAAAACAGAGTACTAAGCTTTAGGAAGTGGACAGTACAGATGGTAGGCATGGTGCAGGACCCACGGTCCTGCTTTGCAGTTTAGGAATCTGAAGAATGGAGAAGTTAAGTGATTTGTCCAAGGTCTGGCCACAAGCAAGGGACAGAGATGGGATTAGAATCCAGGTCCCCTGACTGCCAGGCCTGTATTCTGACTGTAAGCCCGTCAAAGAGCAGGGACTGTCTCTATCTGATGCCGATTTGTACATTCCAAGCGCTTAGTACAGTGCTCTGCACATAGTAAGCACTCAATAAATACTATTGAATGAATGAATTCTGTCCAAAGACCACACTGTTTCTCAATTAGAGATCTGGCACCTGTCATCAAGAAATTTTACTGTCCGAGAAATCAGGAAGGATGGGAAACCAGACAGAGCCTGACTGGGCTCAGAAAGAATGTGAGCAACTCTGGATGGCCACGCCCTCAGAGTTCTCCCCTTAGCACCAAATGAGGAAGACCTAAACCCCAGGTGGAGTGGGGAGGAAAAACCACAGATGATACAATCCATCCTGTCCTGCATGATTCTATCCATTTTGCGCATGGGTCAATGGTCTGGGACTTGGGGCACAGAGATCATGTCACAGCCAAGTTTGCTTTGTGAGTTCAGGCAGCCTCCACCTTGGCTCACAATGAGACTATGCTCTAAACCTCTGCCCAGGCCCCTCCCCTCGGGGCGCCAGAAGTTCTCCCTGCCTGGGGATACGGAAAAGGCTTTGGGTCAGAGAGAGGAGGGAACTTGCTTGGTCAGGGAGAGAGGGGTCTTGGCTAGCCAGGATGAGAGGCAGGCTGGGCTCAAGGATGAATCCGGTCCTGCAGGCCACAGGTGGGTACCAGGATCCAACTCTGCCTGAGAACCATTCTGGCCTTGCACCTCGGTTGTGTCTGAGCAGCAAATCTGTCCCAGGCCACAACTTTCCTGACACTGGTCCAGCCTCACCTGTTCCTAGCGGTCACCAAGGATACTGCTAGGTTCATGCTTGTAGCCAGGGCAGCCCAGAGCTGAGGGGTACAGTTTGGAAGGGCAGTTTATTGGAGGAAAGGTCAGGTTAATTCCCCTGTTGTATTCTGGGCTCTGTGAGAGAAATTGCAAGATGGAGCCCTTTCCCAGGCAGCGACATTGGGCCACTGTCTATGTTGGCATAAGGTCACTCAGTATGGGAAGTGGGGTGACCTCACAGCTTAGGTCGGTTGTGGAGAGTGACCTCCTCTCAGAGGAGGCTGTCCCCCCAAGCCTCAGTGGCCTCTTCTGTGGGGACCAGGAAAACGGAGTCTGGCTGCATCACTCTCACACCCTGACACTTTATGACTTTATCACATCTTCCAGTCTCCAGCCTCATACCACCCTGCTGATCTTGCTGTGAGAGCCAGGAGATACCCTGGTGACAAGGGAAACACTTCTGAAGGGTTCCCCCCTCCTCTGACTGGTCCCTTGAGCTTGGAGCAGAACTAACCCAAGTTTTGTTGCTTGCTGAGGAAGGACCCAGCCACTCCCTCTCCTTCCTTCCTGTCTTTCTGGGCCCCAGCCTGAGCTACGTGGTCTCAGCCAGGGCTGAGGAGCTCTGGGGATCACTCCTGCCTGGATCTCTACACCTGTGTCCCTGCAACATCGATCAAAACACAGGCTGGAAATGAGTTGCATCTTCCCCTCAGTCTTCTCCGCTGACTCTGTGTCCTCAGGAGGTCATTGAGCAGGAGGGGGAGGGAGTTGTTTTCCTTGTCAGCAGTGTCGGTCCCATATGTGATGATGGGGTTGGCAAGGGTTTCATCGGGCAGGAGGCCAGGAAAGGTTATAAGGTCAGAAAATATTGGTGAGAACTACTGAGCAGGGAACTTTGCGACTCCCATCCCCCATTCCCTGCAGAGGATGCTGTGGCCAGTCCAGACAAACCCCTAACTCATAGGGGCGAAATTGGGAAGGAGAGGGGTTCTTGATCTGGCCTGAAGTTTAGGGTTATTCTGATTCCCTCACTCCCCACCATCCCAGCACTAACCATACTTCAACCGGGAGGTCTACAGTCTAGCCTTCCAGATTGTATGTGCCTTGTGGGCAGCGAACATTTCAGGCAACTCTGTACATTGTACCAAATGCTTAGTACGGTATTCTGCACAGTATACATTTAATAAATACAATTGATTGTGCCATTTATTAATTAATTCATTCAAACCTGCTCCTGTCTCCCCTATCCTAAACAAACCCACCCTTGAATCCATGATTCCCTCCAGTTATCGACCTATCACCCTCTTTCCATTCCTCTCCAAATTGCTTGAGCAAGTTGTCTACACCCATTGTCTCCACTTCCTGTCCTCCAATTCTTTCCCTCACCCCATCCAATCTGGCTTCTGCCCCAGGTGCTCCATGGAATCTGCCCTCTTATGGGTCACCAATGATCTCCTCTTCACCAAATCTAATGAGCTGTACTCCATCCTAATCCTTCTCGACCTATCAGCTGTCTTCAACACTGTCAACCAATTCAGCTGTCTTCAACACTGTCAACCTACCCCTTTGCTTGGAAACATTATCCAAACTCGGCTTCATTGACACTGTCTTCTCCTGATTCTCCTCTTATCACCCTGGTAGCTCCTTCTCGGTTTCTTTCATGGCGCCCTGGTCTGCCTCCCAACCCCTGACTATGGGAGTCCCTCAAGGTTCAGTTCTAGGTCCCCTCCTAGTCTCCATCTACACCCACTCTCATGAAGAACTCATTCAATCCCATGGCTTCAATTGCCATTAAACATGCGGATGATTCCTGAACCTGCATCTCCAGCCCTGATCTTTCTCCTTCTCTGCGGTCTCACATTTCCTTCTGCCTCCGGACAGCTGTACTTGGATGCAGCATGGCTTAGTGGTTAGCACCTAGGCCTGGGAATCAGAAGGTCATGGGTTCTAATCCTGGCTGCACTACTTAATAATAATAATAATTTTGGTATTTGTTAAGCGCTTACTATGTGCCAAGCACTGTTCTAAGCACTGGGCAGATGCAAGGTAATTAGGTTGTCCCACTTGGTACACACAGTCTTAATCCCCATTTTCCAGATGAGGAAACTGAGGCATGGAGAAGTTAAGTGACTTGCCCAAAGTCACACAGCTGATAAGTGGTGGAGCTGGGATTAGAACCCACGACCTCTGACTCCCAAGCCCGTGCTCTTTCCACTGAGCCATGCTGCTTCTCTGCTTGTCTGCTGTGTGACTTTGGGCATTTAACTTCTCTGGGCCTCAGTTACCTCATCTGTAAAATGGGGATTGAGACTGTGAGTCCCAGGGAGGACAGGGACTGTTTCCAACTCGATTTGCTTGTATCCACCCCAACGCTTAATACAGTGCCTGCACATAGTAAGCGCTAAACAAATGCTATTATTATTATCAGTATTATTATTATTATGTCTAGCCAGGACCTGAAGCTTAAAATGTACCAAATAGAACGCCTCATCTTCCCACCCAAACACTGTCCTCCTTATGACTTCCCCATCACTGTAGATAACACCACTACCCTTCCTCTCTAACAAGCCCATAATCTTGGTGTTATCCTCAACTCATCTCCCTCATTCAACTCACATATTTTATCTGTCAACAATTCCTTTATAATAATAATGTTGGTATTTGTTAAGCACTTACTATGTGCCGAGCACTGTTCTAAGCGCTGGGGTAGACATAGGGGAATCAGGTTGTCCCACGTGGGGCTCACAAATACACAATATGTTCAACCTTCAAAACATCGTTAAAATCCACCCTTTCCTCTGTTATCCAAAGTTCTACCATGTTGATCAAAGAACTCTTCCAATCCAAACTTGACTACTGCATCAGCCAATTTACTGACCCCCTTGCCTCCTGTCTCTTCCAATCCATTCCAAACTTCACTTTGCTGCCCAGGTCATTTTTTAAAAAAAGGTATTTGTTAAGCACTTACTATGTTCCAGGCATTATACTTGGCACCGGGGTAGATACAAGCTAATCAGGTTGGACATAGTCCTTGTCCCACAGCAGGCTCACTGTCTTCATCTCCATTTTACAACTGAGGAAACTAAACCACAGGGAAGTTAAATGGCTTTGCCCCAGGACACACATCAGACAAATGGAGGAGTGGGGATTAGAACTCAGGACCTTCTGAGTTCCAGGCCCGTGTTATATCTACTAGGCCACACTGCTTCTCAACAGTTTTTCTACAGAACCATTTAAGGCATGTTTTCCCATTCTTCAAGAACCTCTTGTGTTTGCCCATCCATTACCACATCAAACAGAAACTCTCTGGCATGGACTTTAAATCACTCAATCACCTTGCCTCCTCCTAACTCAGCTCCCCAATTTCCCAATACAACCCAACTTGCACGTTTTGCTCCTCTAATGCCAACCTACTAAATGTACACTGATCTCATCTATCTCACCACTGACCTCCTTGCCCACATACTGCCTCCAGTCTGGAATGCCCTCCATCTTTATAACCAACATTCTATTACTCTCCCCACCTTCCAAATCTTATTACAAGCAGATCTCCTCCAAGAGGCCTTCCCTGAGTAGGTCTTCATTTCCTCTTTTCCCACTCCCTTCTGTGTCACCTTGGCATTTTGATTTGTAACCTTTATTTACCCCATCCAGAACACAACTGTAATGGCACATGCCATCCAGTTGCCCTGATTCCGGAAAAGGAAGCAGACCACGCCAGTCAGGCTTAGTGAGATCTATATAAAAGTGGTTTATTTGGGGAAGTTACTTATGGGACAGCCCTGGGTGGCAGCAGGGCACAGGAGACACACTACACCCCGCCTAACCAGAGCCACCCCTTTATATGCCGCGTGACATCACTACAAAAGCAAAATAGCTTAGATAGGGTGTTTACCAGCTAGATCTGCGTATGTCCACGGCTCATACCATACTTGCGAAAACATAGCCTTGGCCTTGAAACTCTGGCGGCTCAGAGCCGGGGCACAACATCCCCTACACTCCACCCCTTCTGACCCACTCATACAATCTTAGCCCGATAGTCTTCCGCAGAGGTCCCTGAGCGGTTCACAAGGGGCTTCACCATCAGGGAGGCGGTGTGTACCCCACAAAAGTTGACACACTGGAGGTACATACCACAACAACCATATGCACCCATGCAAGTGAGGGGCAGCATACCTCCCGCGCAGAGGACATAAAAGATGTAACACCTCCAGCCCACTCCCCATGCCTGCAACCATTTGTCAGTGCTGTCCTGGGGGGCAGAAAGGTACTCTATTTCCTGCCGCATGTGCTCTAAATAATGAGTCACATTACCTCTTCATCTGGGATGTATACACAGCATATGGTACATACTATAACACAAGATCCCCCTTGGGCCGCAGTTAGAATGTCGAGGGCCATGCGGTTCTGTAACACTACCTTTTGCATATGTGCCACCTCGATGTTAAGGAGGGACAGACTGTGGTAACTATCATTTATAGCAACTTGCGTAAAAGCGTTCAAAGCTTCTACTTGCATCATTACTAATTCTAGACCTAACCCGGGAGTAAATACGTTTAGGAGGTGGTTATACCAGTGGAATACCTCCCTGGTCCAACGAGCCCATACAAGGGGCAGGTTTGAAACTGCGGCTGGCAGATGTCTGTGTACCTGCCCTTGGGAAAAAAAACGTATCCTATGGTGCATCAGTCTACCCAACCTGCAGATAGCTATGGCCACAGATATGGTCCGCAGCTCCACTGTGTCCCACTTGGGGCCAAGTGGACCAAAGTCGACTCAGACATGTTCTTGGAGCTGGGCCAATGTGCACCATTCACCTGCCAGGTGTAGTTGCACAGCGCCTGGGGGGTCCAACCCACCCATAAGGGAGGCATGGGGCAACGGGGTGACCTGCTATACTTAAGTACCATACCGGGTCCTCCTGCTGTTCCCAACAGAGCGAGGCAGAGACAGCTAATTGCCCAGACCCCGCTGTCACACAGATCCAACCCATCCAGAGTTGGTAAGTGTCCAAATTCCGAGTGGTGTTGAGCAGGTCTCGGGCTCGCAGCTGGGCCTCGGAACGGATTTGCCTGCTGCTGAAGGTGCGATTGTGTCCAGGTCCTTGGCTCTCCAGTGACTACAGGCTGGCGGCCTCCACTCCGTCCCAGGCTTGCATCGCAGTCCAGTTGGTCTCATGCAGAAGGGATACCCACCACGGGATACCTGACACACTGGACACTGGCAGGTGGGCAGACACCCAGCAATCAGACTGGTTTATCGCAAAGGCCATGGTGCTTGCCCAGTGAAGGAAGACATTCCCTGTAGCTGGCACAAGCCAAGCCACAAGGAGTGCTAAGCTTAAAGGCAAAAAGATAACATGTTAGACGGAACCCGACTAGGGCAGTCTTCCCCGTCTCTCAGGACTTGCTGTGAGAATTGCTTTGATTACCATGTCCACGGGGGGAGTTGACTGGTGCAACAAGGCATATGCTGACTTATCCCCCTTAGGGGCCATATTGATGGCCTGCAATGCTTCGGGCAACACTTTGGTCCACCCCTTGAGTGAGGGGTGACCCAGCAGAGGCTCTGAATGGTAGCATTTTGTTTAGCTTTCCCACAAGGGAATGCCTGTAGACGTCCAGTGGCTGTGTCCACACAAGTAAAGGCATATTTCTGCCGTTCACTAATTGGGAGGGGCCCAATGTAGTCAACTTGCCAGGCCTGAGTAGGTGTATCACCACGGTAGATATGGCCCATGCCCCTGGGGACAGCTCTAGGTCTCAGGCTAGAGCACACAGGACATTGCGCAACCGCTTCTTCCAGAGTGCCGAGAGTGAACGGTAAACTTGAGGCCTGTACAATCTGCCATCCCACTCTGGCTCCTCTATGTCCACTATGATGGTGGACCCAGTCTGACATTTCTGTTGGGCTAGAGGGCACTATAGTGTGCATTCAGGCAATAGCATCTGCCTCCTGATTACCAGGGGGTGTTGTATTACAGTGTGACGGGACATGATACACCGTGAGATCACCTGTGGCAGTGGCTATCTGGGCCCAAATGTCCCTCCACATGTCCGCTCCCCACAAGGGCTTACTCCCAATCCAACAGGCCTCACGCTTTCACTGTTCTATCCACATAGTAAGACCTCGATACACTGTCCAGCCATCTGTACAAAGAGATAAGGGTAATGGCTCGTGGATAAGAACCAGCCTGGCGGCACACAACTCGGCCTACCGACTACTTTTACCATCCCCCTCTTCCAACCACATGATATCAGTGCAGGGTTGTATGGCTACAGCTGACCAACGTGGGGGGTTACCTCTTTGACAGTTGTAGGGATCAGATATTGCTGTATTTTATCAATGACAACCCGTGGCATCACCCGCGTCTTACCCGGCCAGACAACCCCCAGAAACTTGACCGATTTTCCAGGCCCCTGGATTTGGTCCAGGTTTTACCTCCCATCCTCGAGTTCGCAGATGTGCCGATACATCCTGTAAACACAGAAGTGCTGTCCGCAGTTAGCATGATGTCAACAGTATAACGCACCCAGGGTGTGTCACTATGGAATGAGAACCTTTTCAAATCTCTGACCACCAACCTATGGCAAATGGTGGGGCTACGGATATATACTTGGGAGAGAACTTGGAAAGTCCATTATCACCCTTCCCACGTGAAGGCAAACTGGTCCTGCCTTCTAAGGGTCTAAGGGTATGGCTGTTCTGGGTCCAGTGGAAAACAAAACACATTACCATGGATTAAGGTACATTCTGTCCCGGTGTCCACCAGGGGTAGGACCCGCTGCTTAGTGGTGCGGGGCCAGTAAATCATCTCTGCATGGGAGGCTCAGGTCTCCCACCAGGGCCTGCACATGGGTCCACCCATACGGGAAGGGCTGGGCTAAGAACCAGCCCTCCTCCGCCTCCACCCCCAGGGGAGGGGCTGGGCTAAGAACCAGCCCTCCTCCGCCACCTCCCCCTCTTCTACCATCGCGGGAGGTGGGGAGGGAGCCGGGGCAGGGCCGAATCTAAGGGTCGACACTGCTGTGGTGGACCTAGCCGTTGTGCCCAGCTCACTATGACTACATTAGGTTGTTGATCAATCTTAATCTAAGGGTCGACACTGCTGTGGCGGGCCTAGCCGTCTCGACCAGCTTACTATGACTACATTAGGTTGTTGATCAATCCTTTCTCGCGAGGTTCCCGCATGAAGGAGATCGCTCCACTTCTGCGTAGGGCTGACCCTCACGCCCCCCCCCGCTCGCTCCTGCTTTGGGGTAGGTCCTGGGGCCTGCCGGTCCAACACGTGGACGTCTCGTCCACTCCACCTCGCCTAGATCCGCCCTACAGTCTCGTTGGCGCACTCACTAGCCAGGCGGCTAGAGTCTCTCGTCCCTTCTGTTGGAACGGAGAGGCAAACTTTTACCAGCTCTGCCGGGGCGTAATCCCAAACGGTTACATTCTCCTCCGTGCCATCCCGATCCCTTCCCCCATCTTCAGCAACGCGCTGTCCCTCAAACCTCCGCATCACGATGGGGCTTACCCTTGGCGGGCACAGACCAAGGCAGGGTCGGCCACCCTCCCCAGTTACTCTCATTTTGTCTTCTTCGTCCGTGTCCTCACTGTCCCCCTCCCAAGGCTTCCAGGCCTTTGCATCCCACCCCGGGGGCGCATTAATCATGCGCACCCACGGGCGGGGCATCCTGCTGCCTCCTAACCGCACAAACCAACATGCTAAGTTCTTTAGTTTTCTCTCCTGCTCCTCCAACCTTTCCGATGACTGGGAGGTTTGCAGGGTGGTAGCCGTACTCACATCCCGTTACCGTGCTACTTCGTCTCGTTTCCGACCTATTTCACTTTCTAGTGCAATCATCAGGGCCTCCGCCCGCACAAGCCTACATGCTAAATTCCCTAGTTTTCTCCCCTGCTCCTCCGACCTTTCCAGTGACTCGGAGTTTAGCAGGGGGGTAGCCGTACTCACATCCGGTTCCCGGATAATTCGTTTGGTCCCTGATCTATTTCACTTTCTAGTGCAGTAATGCGGGCCTCCGCCCGCATTTGTGCCTCTGCAATTAGTCTGACAGCCCACAAGAGAAGCCAGGCCACGGTCTCGGCCCCTCGGCACCATTACTTCACTGGCGCCATCCCCGCTCCCTCCATCAGGAGACTTATTAACCTAACGGGGATCTTGGGGCCCTCCCCATCCTCCCGTGGGGGGCCCCAACCATCAATCGGTTGGGCTGCCTTCACCCACATTGAAGTGGCCGACCATTCCGGGATTCCCCCTGGCAATGTCCCTTTCCCCATGCTTCCTTTTTCGGAATCCTGCCGACTACGCCAATTGTAGCGGCACATGCCGTCGAGTTGCCCTGATTCCTGAAAAGGAAGCAGACTATGCCAGTCAGGCTTAGTGAGATCTATATAAAAGTGGTTTATTTGGGGAAGTTACTTACGGGACAGCCCTGGGTGGCGGCAGGGCACAGGAGACACACCACACCCCGCCTAACCAGAGCCAACCCTTTATATGCCGCGTGACATCACTACAAAAGCAAAACAGTTTAGATAAGGTGTTTACCAGCTAGACCTGTGCATGTCCAGGGCGCATACCATACTTGCAAAAACACGGCCTTGGCCTTGAAACTCTGGCAGGTCAGAGCCGTGGCACAACATCCCCTACAACAACCAACTTTTATTTGTATATACACAATTTATTCATTCATATATTTTATTTCTCACTGAAGACTGTAAGCTCATTGTAGGCAGGGAATGTTTCTATCCACTCTGATGTATTCTATTCCCCCAGATGCTCAATACAGTGCTCCACACATAGTAAATGCTCAATAAATTTTATTGATCATTAGGTTGATAAGACTTTAAGAGCTTCTGTACACAGGGGCCCAGATTGACAGTTCTATCTCAGACTATGCACAGGCTTCCTGAGATTGGGAGCTTTGAGTCTGAGTGGGCAGAAGGGGGAGGTTAATAATAATCATGTATCTGAAAAGGAGCAGGAATGGCACTGAAATTCAACTTGGGCTGTTGCTCCTGAATAAGTAAGTTAAGCATACAGGCATCTGACATCTAACCTAATCCTTTCGTATAGTGCATAACTAAGAGTATACAATTAATGCTCGGAACTTGGTAAGCACTTAACCAATGCCATTACTCAAAGAAGAGTGGTAGCCCAAAATGGGTCTCCGACCATGCTCGGCATGCAGTAGGCACTCAACAAATACTACTGTGTGTCCTTGTGAAAAGGGTACAGGGCAAAGTTAGGAGATGGTTTACCAAAGCAAGTGAATTTGTGTGATCAGAGATCCTGTTCTCAGGTGAATTCCTCCAACATAATCTGATTTCAAGCCACAGCTCTGAGCTGACTTTGTCATCAAACCCCTCCTGAACTGAGACAAACCCCTCCTGAACTGAGACAGTATAGGCAGGGGCTGAGGCAGGATTGGGCTTAGGAGCCTGAGTCAAGTGGAAGGATAACTGGAGTGGGCAGTGGCACTTATGGTTTGTGGAGTCAGTGGTGGGATGGAGTAGCTGAGTGGGTGGTGGGGGTTATGGATTGTGGAGTCAGTGGCAGGGTAGCATTGGGTGAGCATGGTGGGGTTTATTGTTTGCGAAGTCAGTGGCAGGGTGGAGTGGGGCTGGATGGAGGAAGGATTATGGTTTATGGAGTCAGTGTTGGAGTGGAGTAGGGCCAGGGTGAGCGGTGTGGTTATGGTTTATGGAATTAGTAGCGGGGTGGAGTGGGGTCAGGGAGAAAGGTGGGGTTCTGGTTTATGAAGTCATTAGTGGGGAGGAGTGGGACTGGGCAGGGCTGGGGTTATGGTTTATGGAGACAGTGCAGTGTGGAGTCAGGCCGCAATGGTCACTCAGTCAGTCGGTCAATCGTATTTATTGACTGCTTACTGTGTGCAGAGCACTGTACTAAATGCTTGGGAGAGTACATATAACATTATAATAGACACATTCCCTGCCCACAATGAGCTTATAGTGTAGAGGGGAGACAGACATTATAAAATTATAGATGTGTACATAAGTACTGTGGGGCTATGAGGGAGGGTGAATAAAAGGGGCAGGTCAAAGCGATGCAGAAGGGAGTGGGAGAAGAGGAAAGAGAGCTTAATCAGGAAGAGCCTCTTGAATGACATGTGCCTTTAGTAAGGCTTTGAAGAGGGGGAGAGTAATTGTCTCCCTACTACCCTTCCTTTCCAAAATCCTAGAACGAGTCGTCTACAATCGCTGCTTAGAATTCCTTAGCTCCCATTCTCTCCTGGACCCCCTCCAATCTGGCTTCCATCCCCTCCAGTCTACCAAGACTGCTCTCTCTAAGGTCACCCATGACCTCCTTCTTGCCAAATCCAATGGCTCCTACTCCATTCTAATCCTCCTTGACCTCTCTGCTGCCTTTGACACAGTCGACCATCCCCTCCTCCTCCATACCTTATCTCACCTTGGCTTCACGGACTCTGTCCTCTCCTGGTTCTCCTCTTACCTCTCTGGCCGGTCATAATCGGTCTCCTTCGCTGGCGCCTCCTCCCCCTCCCATCCTTTAACTGTTGGAGTTCCTCAAGGGTCACTTCTTGGCCCTCTTCTGTTCTCCATTTACACTCACTCCCTTGGTGAACTCATTCACTCTCATGGCTTGACTACCATCTCTACGCATATGACACGTAGATCTATATCTCCACCCCTGTCCTCTCCCCCTCCCTTCAGGCTCGCATCTCCTCCTGCCTTCAGGATGTCTCCACCTGGATGTCGGCCCGCCACCTAAAACTCAACATGAGCAAGACTGAGCTCCTCATCTTCCCTCCCAAACCTGGTCCTCTACCAGACTTCCCTATCACCGTGGATGGCACGACCATCCTTCCCGTCTCTCAGGCCCGCGATCTCGGTGTCATCCTTGACTCGTCTCTCTCGTTCATCCCACACATCCTATCCGTTACCAAGACCTGCCAGTTTCACCTTTACAATATCGCCAAGATCTGCCCTTTCCTCTCCACCCAAACGGCTACCTTACTGCTAGGGGCTCTCGTTATATCCCGGCTAGACTACTGTGTCAGCCTTCTCTCTGATCTCCCTTCCTCCTCTCTCGCCCCGCTCCGGTCTATTCTTCACTCCGCTGCCCGGCTCATCTTCCTGCAGAAACAATCTGGGCATGTCACTCCCCTTCTTAAACAACTCCAGTGGTTGCCTATCAACCACCGCTCCAAACAAAAACTCCTCACTCTAGGCTTCAAGGCGCTACATCACCTTGCCCCTTCCTACCTCTCCTCCCTTCTGTCTTTCTACTGCCCACCCCGCATGCTCCGCTCCTCTGCCGCCCACCTCCTCACCGTCCCTCGGTCTCGCCTATCCCGCCGTCGACCCCCAGGCCACGTCCTCCCGCAGTCCTGGAACGCCCTCCCTCCTCACCTCCGCCAAACTGATTCTCTTCCCCTCTTCAAAACCCTACTTAAAACTCACCTCCTCCAAGAGGCCTTCCCATACTGAGCTCCTCTTCTCCCTCTACTCCCTCTACCACCCCCCCTTCACCTCTCCGCAGCTTAACCCTCTTTTCCCCCATTTCCCTCTGCTCCTCCCCCTCTCCCTTCCCATCCCCTCAGCACTGTACTTGTCCGCTTAACTGTATATATTTTCATTACCCTATTTATTTTGTTAATGAAATGTACATCGCCTCGATTCGATTTAGTTGCCATTGTTTTTACGAGATGTTCTTCCCCTTGACTCTATTCATTGCCATTGTTCTTGTCTGTCTGTCTCCCCCGATTAGACTGTAAGCCCGTCAAAGGTCGGGGACTGACTCTATCTGTTGCCGACTTGTTCATTCCAAGCGCTTAGTACAGTGCTCTGCACATAGTAAGCGCTCAATAAATACTATTGAATGAATGAAAAGAGGAAGGGCATTCCAGGCAAGAGGCAGGATGTGGGCAAGAGGTCAGCAGTGAGATATATGAGATTGAGGTATAGTGCGAGGGTTAGCATTAGAGGAGATAAAGGTGTTGACCAGGTTGTAGTAGGACCATAGAGAGGTGAGATTGGAAGGGAAAAGGTGATTGAGAGCTTTTAAGGAAGATGGTAAGGAGTTTCTGTTTGAAGTAGAGATGTCACATCAGCAAAGATGAAGCACATCAGGGGAACACAGCAGAAGTGTTCTGGGCCCATAGTCCAGAGGAAAATGTTTCATCCGACTCTCACTGCTCCATTCCCCAGCACCCACTGCCCACATCTCCTCCTTCTCAACGACCTTGGGACCCAAAACTGCATGAAGTGATGCAGATACCCCACCTTCCATGTCTTTCTTTGTATAATTGCTACCTGCCTCTCAGGAATCTGGGCCAATCAGTTGGTTTTCTGCAAGAGAGGTGGTGCAATTCAACAGGCAGAAGCCCTCCCATGCCTGAGAGGAAGCTAACTCTCATTAGCGTGGGGAAGAAGACCCCCCTCCTTGTGAGGTCAGAACTTCTGAAGTTGGGTTGCTGGGATACGGGACTGTGGTGCAGGGGACAGGGGAGGAGAAATGAAACAGAGTTGGGCCTGGATACTAATGGGAAGACCTGAGTGTGAGCAAAGCAGCAGGTTGCGGGAGTGGAGTGATTTCTCAGGCAGTTTTTAGAAAGATGGTAAGGAAATGAAAAGAAGGATAGAGATGCCATCCCAGATTTCTCACCTACTACATATGTAATTGTGGCTGAGTGGTTAAGGTGATAGACTTTAAATCCAATAACAATAATGATAATTATAGTATTACTATGGTAAGTGCTTACTGTGCATCAAAAACTGTTCTAAACTCTGAGGAAGACACAAGATAATCAGGTCAGACAGTTCCTGTCCCTCTCAGAGATCACCATCTAAGTAAGATTTTATAGATTTTTACAGATTTTCCACACCTGAGACACAGAGAAGTTAAGCAACTTGCCCCGGATCACACGACAGGCATGTAGCCGAGCCCGGCTTAGATTCCAGGTCCTCTGACTCCCAGGCCCAGGCTTTTTCCACTGGACCACAATGCTCCACTGTGGAATCCACTGCGTCTTTGGGCCCTACCAAAAAGAACAATTTTTGCTTCTTTGAAATTGTTTGCAGATGGTTCAGCTCCTAATTTGTGGATAACGATACAAGATCTTCTATACACAGCCCTATGGACTTGACTTCATGACCTCTAGGCATTTGATATTCCCCCCATCCTTCACTTCATAGCACTTACATATCTTTAAATTGTAAATTATAAATGATTTATTTATATTAATGCCTGTTTTCTCCTCTAAACTATACGCTCACTGATGGCAGGGAACCTGTCTGCCAAATCTGTTGTATTGTACTCTCCCAAGCACTTAGTACTGTGCTCTACATACAGTAAGTGCTCAGTAAATACCATTGATTGATTCCAATATAAATATAAATGAGAGAGCACCCACTGCTGGAGAAATTTGTGGGCATGAAGGAGAAGGACAAAGTAGGAACAGAATCCCAACCCTGTCCCCTTTGCAGCTACCTGCCTTTGGTCTACCAGTCTACCAAGACTGGAGGGAAGAAGTCTGATTGGGATGGAATAGGGGATGGCAGCTGTGGACAAGCCCTGTTTCAGACAAAGATCTTTTATTTATATAGTATTTTTTAAGGGTTTGCTCTGTATCAGCACTGTTCTAAGTGCTGGAGTAGGCATAAGTTAATTAGGGCTGGATATGGCCCCTGTCCCAAATAGGGCTCACGGTCTAAGATGGAAGGAGGAAGATTCAATCTAACTTTAGAGATGCAGAAAATGAGACACAGAGAGGTGAAGTGACTTGCCCAAGGTCACCCAGAAGACAGGTGGTGGAGCTAGAATTAGACAACGGTCTTCTAACTCCCAGGCCTATGCCCTTTCCACAAGAGCATGCTGCTTCTCTGCCCATTTCTTATCCACAGCCTGCCCCAACCCATCCTGTTCCCACCCTGCCATGCCCTGTACCACCTAGGCCCAGATCCCTGGGGTCATCCTGGCCCTACCCTGCCACTAACCCGTGGGCATTCCTATTCTACCCCGGCCATGACCCTCTCCTGGCTTTTAGGGGTAAACCCTCTTCTGGCTAAGGAGAAGAGAATTCCTAGGGTTGTTGGATCTGGGTGAAGGTCAGTGCTGCTGCCTGAGACTGTGGATTGGACAATCATGAAATAGAGCCCATCCACCCAGAGTGACTCCACTACTGATCCTGCAGAACAGGAAGCTGATAATCCATCCACAGTCAACCCCAAATGTTTGCATTTTGCAAGATGTTTGCAGGAGTGGGGAAGTAGCCACTGGAAAGTGAATGGATGAAGATGATGGTCAGCGAAGGGAGAAGAGAGGGGTGATTAGGTCTGTTTTGATAAGGTGTGAAGGGATGAGGTATGGGTGCAGGTGGAAGGGGTAAATTTTGAGAGAAGGCAGGAGCTCTCCTCTTGAGATAGGTTTGGGAAAGATGGGAGAGTTGAAGGGTGGGCAGGAGGAGGAAGGGGCTAGAAAGCAGTGGGTGTTACCTTAGGGAGATCATGTCTGAAGGTTTCAATTTTATCAATGAAATATGTGGCCAGGTCGATAGGAACAAGAGATAGCAGGGGCAAGAGAACAGGTGTTTTGAGAAGAGAGTAATATGCCTGAAACAGTGGACATAAGCAGTGGGATGAGAGTCAATAAACATGGGAAGGAGGGTGAGTGGGCTGGTGCTGCTGGCTTCATTGCCACCATCTGTTCTCCTGTCCACACAGTGTGGGTGAATATGTAGTCAGGGAGAGGGAAGGCAACACTCCACCCCAAGTAGCAGCCCTTCCATAAGAGGCCAATTTACCATCTATGCAAATATCCATATGAAATTTATTTTAATGCCTATCTCCCCATCTGGTTTGTATTCTGGTGGTCAGGGATCATTTACACCTACTTTTTTGCCCTATGTTCTCTCAAATGCATAGTACACTGCTCTGCCCACAGTGAGCACTCATTACATATTATTGACTGATTGACTGGTTAGGGCTTCATTGGGGCATGGCTGGGGCTACTCAGATTAGAGCACTGTAAAAAGGCAGGAAAGGTAGAGGCACAGAGAAAAGAGGCAGATGATTGAGACACATACTTGGAGGTATACACCTACTCTTCTCAGCTGTACACTATTTATTTCTTTTACCCTCTCTCTCTGTCATACATACCATCACTCATTTGCTCATCCAGCTGTAGCCCCATATTCTCTCTCATACTCATACTTTCAGATATGGTCTTTCACCCACTCATACAAAAAAACTCATATGCCTGGCAAGACACAGTCTCACACGCATGTGCTCTCAAACACTTAAAGACAAGCTCACATTGTCACTCCTCACTCATCCATAACAGCTGGAGAGAATTTGGAGAGCAAACCAAATAGGATTTGTTGAGCAGAAGCAATCAAAATAGCTTCCCACACCCTGGGCATCATCAGGAAGTGATCAGAAGCAGCATGGTCTAGGGGAGAGAGCATGGCACTGAGAGTCAGAGAAATCAGTATTCTAATGGTGGCTCAGCCACTCATCTGCTGGGTGACTCTGGGCAACTCTCATAACTTCTCTGGGCCTCAGTTACCTAATCTGAAAATGAGGATAAGCTGCCTGTTCTCTCACCTTCTGATACTGTGAGTCCCATTTGGGACTATGACTGTGAACTGATTATGTGGTATCTTCTCCAGTGCTTAATACGGTTCTTGATACATAGAAAACACTTAAAAAATGCCACAATCAATCACTCAGGCAATAGAATTTATTGAGCACATAACTGCATGCAGAGCATAATACTAGCCCTTGGGAGAGTACAAAATAACAATATAACAGACTCATTCCCCACAACGAGCTTACAGTCTAGAGGATTAAAGCACAAAAGGCATAGCTATGTAAATATTTTAAACCACGTCCCTCACCTTCATCTGGAATGTTTCATGGAGTTTTAAGAAGAACAGAGTAGAGCTGGAGGAGATGAAGCATGGGGAAGGGGCAACCCCTTTAGAGGAAAAAAATAGAACAAACAACCTAAATAGATGCAGCCTGAGGCCAAAGAAATCAAGAAGGGTGTGAATTGAGCATTCATAAAATTTTTGAATAATCAAAACCCACATCACCCAGAGAAGGGGACAACCAAAGAAATGTGATCAATGAAAAGTCAAAGGGTGTACAAGGAGTAACTTTTCTATATGGTATGAGTGGGCAAATGGAAAATACTTGCCTTTACAGGCATATTAACACATATTCATTGATATACCCCAGAAAGGGTGAGGCCAGTTAAGACCATAAAGAACGAGTGGTCCACTGAGTTTAAATATCTCTCTGATAGTGACGACATGATGATTAGAGACAAAGACTGGTGGTTGCCAACCCTTACCATCCATTCACATGGATATTTCCTTTCTACATTCCAAAATTATTCCTCTAATAACTCTTTGTGGACTCGCCTTCTACTTTCTTCTTCTGCAGAGCAGGAATGGCAAGAAGAGGCTCCATGGAGTGCTGGAGTCCAGGTAGGGGACTGGATTGTGTCCAATCAATCAATTCATCAATCAATGGTATTTATTGAGTCCTTACTGTGTGCAGGGCCCTGAACTAAACGCTTGGGAGAGCACAGTACGACAGAGTTGGTAGACATGTTCTCTACCCTTAAGGAGTTTACAGTCTAGAGTAATGTGATTGGGCCTCTTAGGTTCTACCTCAAAGCAGAGTTAGTCAGCAAGAATGTCTGTTGAGCATTAGAGTCTGGAGCAAGGGGGGACTTTTTTTAGCCTATGTTTTCTAGACTCTCTGTCCAGGTCCCTCTTGAAGAGAGTCCCTGAGGTCCTGGTGGAGAGAAAAAAGAGAGACCTGATCTTGACTCGCTGTAAACAGAACCAAAGGAGGAATTTGAAAGTCCATTGGATTATTGAGCATAAATTAGTTGTTCAATTGAAAATCACAACTGTGACTAAATCATCATTTGGAAGAGTGGAATTCTGCAAGACTTCAACAAGTGTTTTTTTTCTTCTTATTTGTTTTTAAGCACCAGGCATTTTATATCAGGCATTGTACTAAGCGCAGGAATAGACACAAGCTAATCAGGTTGGACACATGGGGCTCACAGTCTTAATTTCCATTTTACAAATGAGGTAACAGATACAGAGAAGTTAAGGGACTTGCTCAAGGTCACACAGCAGACAAGTGCCAGAGATGGGATTAGAACCCAGATCATCTGACTCCCAGGTCCATGTTCTTTCCACTAGGCCACACTGCTTCTTAAAAGTGTAAGTGTTTTTGAAAGTGATTCCTGGTTTTGGGTCCCAGAGGCAGGGCCTGCAGCAAAGTACCCTGGACAGGAATGTGGTATCATGATCCGAGAAACGAGATCACATTCTCCTCTCCAAACTGAGGAGTGGTGCAAGATCGGAGACACGTCCAGCTCCTAGCCCTGGGCTCTGGGCAGTTGACTCGGGGATAGTCGGTAGCAAAGGCACTGGGAACTTGGAGACCAGAGCAGTTGGCCCAGGAATAACCAAACCAGACGAGGAACAAGGTTTGTCCCAAGATCCACCCTTTCCTCTCCACCCAAACGGCTATCTTACTGTTACGGGCTCTCGTAATATCCCGGTTAGATTACTGTGTCAGCCTGCTCTCTGATCTCCCTTCCTCCTCTTTCTTCCTGCTCCAGTCTATTCTTCACTCCGCTGCCCGGCTCATCTTCCTGCAGAAACGCTCTGGGCATGTCACTCCCCTTCTTAAAAACCTCCAGTGGTTGCCTATCAACCTCTGCACAAAACAAAAACTTCTCACTCTAGGCTTCAAGGCTCTCCATCACCTTGCCCCCTCCTACCTCTCCTCCCTTCTCTCTTTCCACTGCCCACCCCGCACGCTCCGCTCCTCTGCCGCCCACCTCCTCACCATCCCCCGTTCTCGCCTATCCCGCAGTCGACCCCTGGGCCATGTCCTCCCGCGGTCCTGGAATGTCCTGCCTCCTCACCTCCGCCAAACTAATTCTCTTCCCCTCTTCAAAACCCTACTTACAGCTCACCTCCTCCAAGAGGCCTTCCCAGACTGAGCTCCCCTTCTCCCTCTACTCCCTCTTCTGCCCCCCTTCACCTCTCTGCAGCTAAACCCTCTTTTCCCCCATTTCCCTCTGCTCCTCCCCCTCTCCCTTCCCATCCCCTCAGCACTGTACTCGTCTGCTCAACTGTATATATTTTCATTACCCTATTTATTTTGTTAATGAAATGTACATCGCCTTGATTCTATTTATTTGCTATTGCTTTAATGAGATGTTCATCCCCTCAATTCTATTTATTGCTATTGTTCTTGTCTGTCCGTCTCCCCCGATTAGACTGTAAGCCCATCAAAGGGCAGAGATTGTCTCTATCTGTTGCCGATTTGTACATTCCAAGCGCTTAGTACAGTGTTCTGCACATGGTAAGCGCTCAATAAATACTATTGAATTAATGTCCTGGATGAAAGTGGTCCCTTCTCTGCCTCTCTGGGAGCTGCTCTGCAAGAGTCCAGCAAGGGGAGGAGAAAGGATGGCTCAAATGGGGAAGGAAAGCTGTAGGATGGAACCTTGGGGACTACTAGAAATCCTGGAGCATAAGGAGTTCAGCATTGAGAAACTGGCTACCTGTGGGAGATGGGGACCAACACAGAGACAAAAAAGCCTCCAATGAAATTGGCATTAATCAAGTTTCTTAAATTGCAGGCCCAGAAAGCAGCCTCTCGTGAGAGGAGCGCTTTTGCCCAAGGCAAATGGTTTATAATGTGTAATTTGATCGCCTTGCCCTGGATCGATGTACAGGGATTGAGTGCACCTTCTGTTTTCCTGTGTGTATAGAATGGTTTGTGTTGAGGTGGCCTGGCCCTTGTTGTGAAAAGGGTATGTGTCTTTTGTAGAAAGGAGCTTAGAACTGCTGGGGTGACTTCAGCGGTTGGGCATTATTCTTTTGGTTTGAAATGTCTATTATGACCCCTTTCTCTCAGAAATTCTTGATATAATCTGGTTTATAGCAGGGAATCTAATCAATCATTTTTTTTTTTACTTTCTTCAGAGCCTCTTTGAGAGAAAAAGGAAACCTCCTGTGGCTGGAGCTCGAAGACACCTACGCAAGCAAATATTACTCACATTCCTTCTTCCTCTATGCCCACATTGATCCTTGAGGACTTCAGTAACCACACAGATGTTCATAACCCTTCTGCTGCCCGACCTCTATCACTCCTCAATTGACCTCCTGCTCTACCCCACCTCGCCCACTCACCAACTTGGACACAGACTCGACATCATTATCTCTAACCACTGTACAATTTCTCCCCTCACCATCTCTGAAATCCCACTCTCTGACCAAAGCCTCCTCACTTACCTTCTCTCCCACACAACTCCTCCCCTTAAATCTATATTATTTTCCCACGAAGATCTCTGATCTTTGGACCCCATCCAATTTTCTCAACTCATAATGCTACATTTAGGTTCCTGACCTGAACTACCCTCCCTTGATGACCAAATAGCTGCTCTCAACACAACCCTCTCTACTGAACTCAACTCACCCTCCATCCCTTCGCCAATCTCGTATCACAAGCCACATCACTGGATCACCTGCACAGTCCACCTGTGCTTGAGCAGCAGAGCACTGCTGGCAGAAATCTAAATATAGGGCCGACTTTATCTACTTCAAGTTTAACCTTGTCTGCTTTAACTCTACACTTATTGACACCCATGTCTATCAACCCCATCACTTGCTCTAGAATTTTAACACTCTCCTCAAGGCCACTATCCCCTCACCCCCCCACCCCAATTCCCTGGCCAGCTTCTTTTTTAAGAAAATTGACACCATCAGGTGTGAACTGCCTAAAATCGCCCCTGCCCCTCCTCAGTCCCTCCCCCTTCTGGCCCCCTTTTCAACTCCCCCATCCTTCCCAGCAGTATCTCTAGAGGAGATCTCCTCTCAAAAGCCACCCCCTCCACCTGCACATCCAGCCCCATTCCTTCACACCATATCAAAACTCTCACCCCCTCCCTTCTTCCCTCCCTGATAGCCATAGTCAACTGTTCTTTCTCCATTGGCTTCTTCCCCACTCTTTCAAACATGCCCATATCTCCCCCATCCTAAAAAACCCTACCTTAACCCCAGGGCTCCCTCCAGTTATCACTCTATCTTCTTGTTACCATTCCACTCCAAACGTCTTGAACAGATCATCGACACTCGCTGTTTCAAATCTCTCTTCTCTATTTCTCTCCTTTACCCCCTCCAATCTTGATTCCGACCCCTTCACTCCACAGAAACCTTCCTCTCAAAGGTCACCAATGATCTCCTTCTTGACAGATTCAGTGGCCTCAACTCCATACTAATCTTCCTCAACCTCTCGACTGCCTTCGACACTATGGACCACCCCCTCCTAGAAACAACATCCAACCTTAGCTTCACTGACTCTGTCCTCTCCTGGTTCTCCTCTTATCTCTCTGGCTGCTCATTCTCAGACTCCTTCATGGGTTCCTCTTCTGTGTTCTACCGCCTGACAGTGGGGGTCCCGCATAGTTCAGTTCTGGGTCCCCTTCTATTTTCCATCTACATTCACTCCCTTGGAGAACTCCTTCATTCCCATGGTTTCAACTACTACCTCTATGCAGATGATACCCAAATCTCCATCTCCACCCCTAATCTCTCTCCCTCTCTCCAGTCTCACATTTCCTCCTGGCTTCAAGACATCTCTAATCTACTTGCATGACCTCGCATCACCTCAAACTTAACAGGTCCAAAACAGAGGTCCTTATCTTCCCACCCAAACCCTGTATCCCCCTGACTTTCCCACCATCCTTCCTGTCTCACAAGCCTTGGTGTTATCCTTGACTTCTCCCTGACATTCAACCCACATATTCAATCCATCATTAAATCCTGTCAGTCACACCTTCACAACATAGCTAAAATATGCCTGTTCCTCTCCATCCAAACCGCTACCACATTAATAGAATCACTCATCCTATCCCACTTGGATTACTCTAACAGCTTCCTTGCTGACCTCCCAGCCTCCAGCCTCTCCCAACTCCATTCCATACTTCTGCTGTCTGGACCATTTTTCTACAAAAAGCGTTCGGGTAATGAAACAATCAAAACCTCCTCACCATTGGCTTTAAAGAACTCTGCCACCTTGCCCACTCCTACCTCACCTGGCTACTCTTCTTCTACAACCCAGCCCACAACACTCTAGCTCTTCTAGTTCTAACCTTCTCACTGTGCCTCGATCTCACATATCCCACCAATGACTCATTGCCCACATCCTGCCTCTGACCTGAACACCTTACCTCCTCAAATCTCCCCCAGTCTTTAAAGCCTTATTGAAGAAGCCTTCTCAGACTAAGTCCCACATTTCTTCATCTCCCACTCCCTTCTGTGACGTCCTGAGTTGCTCCTTTTGCTCTTCTCTGCCTCCTAGCCCCACAGAACCTATATACATATCTATATATACTTCTATATTTGTATTATTGTCTGTCTCTCCCACTCTAAACTTCCCACCATCTTGCTCTGGGCAGGGAATGTGTCTGTTATTATTGTATTGTACTCTCCCAAGCACTTAATACAGTGTTCTGCACACAGTAAACACTCAGTATATATGGTTGAATGAATGAATGAAATCTTAAACTGGTTTTATCATGAAGTAGGGAAGTAGCATGGCTTAGTGAATCAAGCCCAGGCCTGGGGGTCAGAAGACTTGGTTTCTAATCTCTGTTCTGCCACTTTTTTTCCTTTGTAACTTTGGGCAAGTCACTTAACTTTTTTGTGCCTCAGTTACCTTATTTGTAAAATAGGGTTTAAAACTGTAAAACCATGAGGGACAAGACCTGCATCCAACCTGATTGTCTTGTACCTACCCCAACACTTACTACAGTGCCTGACACATAGCAAGCACTTAACCGTGCTTAACAAATGCCTCTAAAAAATGGTAGAAACTTCATTATTTGGAAAGCTAATTCTCAAATGATTAAATGTAAAAATGCAGAAGAGTTTATTAGGAGAAGAGAATTTACAATAACCTTTATATCTTAGGAATGCCTGAAGAGGTACAGTGAGAAGGTTAACATTAGAGGAGTGAAGTGTGTGGGCTGGGTTGTAGTAGGAGAACAGCGAGGTGAGGTTGGAGGAGGCAAGGTGATTCAGTGATTTAAAGTCAATCGTGCAGAGTTTCCGTTTGATGTGAAAGTGAATGGGCAACTACTGGGAGGGTCTTGAGGAGTGGGGAAACACGGCCTGAACGTTTTTGTACAAAAATGATCCAGGCAGCAGAGTGAAATCTACTGGAGTAGAGAGAGACAGGATTTGAGTGATGTTGGTCACTTCCTTTTCTGTCCACACTGTCCTCTATGCTGGCTTAGTATCAATCAATCAGTGGTATTTATTGAGCACTTACTGCATTCAGAGAACTATAGTAAGAACTTGAGAGAGGACAATAGGCTAGACTGTGAAGTTGTGGGCAGGGATTGTCTCTCTGTATTACTGTATTGTACTTTCCCAAGCTCTTAGTACAGTGCTCTGCACAGTAAGACCTCAATAAATATGATTGAATAATGAATGGCAATATAAGGAGATGGGGAGAGCCATGCACTGTCACCCTAGTCTCTTCCCATGGTTCCTGAACTTCCAGAAGCCTTCCCAAGGACACAGGAGGCATCTTCAGACTCTCTGAAGGGATTAATCAATCAATCAATCAATCGATAAGTGGTATATATTGAGCACTTACTATGTGCAAAGCACTGTACTAAGTACTTGGGAGAATACAACAGAGTTGATAGGCATGTTCCTAGCCCAAAAAGAGCTCATAGCCTAGAGGTATATGCTTGTTTGTTACATATTCTTAATGTGACCATTTAAATAAAGCTCTCAACAAATAAAATGCATCAACTTTAAGTTGCTCTGGCCGAGATGCAGGTTAGTTCCCAAAAGGCCATCTCCACCAACATCCTGGTGGTGCCCAGTCAATTTCTAGTCAGTGTCAGCCAAGTTTCCTACAGAATTGTCAGAGGCATAGGGAAGCAGCATGGCCTAGTGGCAAAGGCATGGCCTTGAGAGTTAGAGGATGTGGGTTCTAATCCCAACTCTGCCACTTTTCTGCTATGTGACCTTGGTCAAGTCACTTAACTTCTCCATGCCTCAGTTACCTCATCTGTAAAATGGGGATTAAAATTGTGAGCCCCATGTGGAACAGGGACTGTGTCCAACCTGATTACCTTGTATATACTGCTGTCTTTAGAACAGTAATTGGCACAGAGTATGCACTTAATAAATGTCATTATCATTATTATCATTACTATTATCATTATTATTATTGGAAAGGGGAGTCTGCTCATTATATGCAATCCTTCCCTTATCTTGGTGAGTTGGTTTCCCCTAGAAATGGGGACTTCCTCACATTACAGTTCAACATTAACCATTTCCTTCCTTAATAGTAAACATATCAAAGCAGGATTGACTTTATTTAAACCATCACATTTACACCAGCCAAATAAAAAGATAATTGTATTTACCAAATATACTTATATACTTCTTTTACCAATAAAGCCACTCTGCATATAGTGCCATACAATTCCTGGCATTCTAAATGCAGAGCAATTAAGGAAGAAGTGTGGCTTAGCAAACAGAGTATGGCCTTACAAGCCAAAAGACCTAATTCCTAATCTAATCTAATTCCTGCTCCACCACTTACTTGCTGTGAGACCTCAGGCAAATTACTTCTCTGTGCCTAAATTCCCTAGTTTTCAAAATGGGGATTAAAAACGTGTCCTCCCTCCTACTTAGACTGTGAGCCCCATGTGGGACCTGATTATGTTGTATCTACCCCAGGGCTTAGTACAAAGCTTGGCACAGAGTGAGCATTTAACAAACCTGATTATTTTTATTATTTTTATTATTAATTAAATCCTTCCCTCTAGGTTGTAGGCTCATTACGGGTAGGGAATGAGTCTGTTATATTATTATATAGTACTTTCCCAAGTGCTTAGTACAATGCTCTGCCCTCAGTAAGCACTCAATAAATACGATGACTGGCTGACTGAATAACTGACTCATTTGAACTGCAAGGGGTAAAATGTAAAGTCTGAATGAGAGACTGGTGCTCTTGCTTCCAGATTCTTGCACCCAAAGTCTGGCACATTTTGGTCTTGGGTCTCTTGGTCTTTGGTGGAGAGGGATGCTCTGCTCGGGACAAAGGTATGCAGCATCCCCAAGAAATTAACTCAGCTCTCTTCATAGTAGTTCATTTGTTGTTGGATCATCCAGACCTGCACCAGGCAGCTCATAGGAATTGTTTCTGGATGGGACAAGGGAGGAGAGTTTTGTGGGACCCTGGATAACACCTTTGAGTTGGTCAGCAAGATGCAGAACACATGTTGCAACTCTCTCTAAGCCTGAATATCAGAAAAGATGACGGTTGGATGCCAACCTCCTCTGTGGTGAGTTCATTACCAAATATATTAGGCATCAGGGAGGACCCTTTGAGAACCCCAAGAGAAAAGGTGAGATGTCACCTGATGGAGACCCCTGTGGGGAGGCTAGATTCAAGGAAAAAGAGGATTTGATTCCAGGGTGACCTACTCTGGAGTTGGAGGGTCTGGTTTGGGACCCAGGAGTTCTGGTGCCAGGCAGGGCCCCGTAGTTTAAGGTGGTATCTGTTATTTCCCTGGGTGAAAGAGGCCTGCGTGGATGACAGAAAGGCCAGCAGAGATCAAATATTTGAGGGTTCTCACAAATGGCTCTGATGGTGGATCATACATGGTTTGGATGCAGATGGGAAACCACTAGCCTTTGTCCAACACTTGCAGGATATGAATGACTGAGTCCTGGCTGGGGCAAGCCTACAGATGATCAAGGTGAAAGTACATTGCCAAAGAGGCTCCTTGGGTGCAGGAATCATCTCTACTAGCTCTAATGTTCACTTTTCCATGGACTTAATGCAATGCTCTGTGCACAGTGAGACAGTAAGCTTCTTGTGAGCAGGGAGCATGAATACCAGCTCTATTACACTATACTCTCCCAAGCACTTAGTATAGTGCTCATCACACACAGTAAAGCGCTCTATAAATTCCACTAATAGATTGTTTGATTGACTGATTTATCAATTAATCCATCATTGACTGTGTTGGCGTAGGCTTTCATTGGTCAATTTATCTTGGGATCACTGCAAGGAACACTGAATCATGACTTTAATTTAGTCTGTCATAGAATTTAAGAATTCAAGTAACTGGAAAAACAAAAACTAGTGGGGCTGGGCTTCAGGATTTTATTTATTAATATATACATATGTACTTGTATCTTGCATAAATACATATATACTTGTTAAATGTTAAGTGCTCACTGTGTACCAAGGAACTGTATTTTGTGCTGTGGTAGACATAAGCTAATCAGGATGGACACAGTCCATGTCCCATATGGAGTTCACAGTCCTAATCCCCATTTCACAGATGAGACAACTAAGACACAGAGAAGTTAAGTGATGCGAAGAACCTTGGTTCTAATCCTGGCTCTGCCACTTTTCTGCTCTATGACCTTGGGCATGAGGGACAGGGGCAGGGTTCAGCCGGATTAATTTATATCAATCCCAGTACTTAGTACAGTGCCTGGTACTTAGCAAGCATTTAACACCATTAAAAAAGGTCACACAGCAGAAAAGTGGTGGAGCCTGACTACCAGGCCCATTCTCTATCCACTAGGCCACACTGCTTCTCACTGTTCTAAGTGCTCGGTAGATTCATTCATTCATTCGATCATTTATTGTGCACTTTCTGTGTTCAGAGCACTGTACTAAGCACTTGGGTAGTACAATTCAGCAATAAAGAGAGGCAACCCCTGCCCACACTGGGCTTACAGTTTTAGGGGGGAGGGGAGGAAGAGACAGACATCAAAACAAGTAAACAGGCATCAATATAAATAAATAGAATTATAGATATATCCATATATACATAAGTACTGTGGGGCAGGGAGAGGAGGGGGAGAGCAAAGGGAGCAAGTTGAGGTGACACGGAAGGGTGGGGGAGCTGAGATAAAGGAGGCTTAGTCTGGAAAGGCCTCCTGGAGGAGGTGTGCCCTCAGTAGGGCTTTGCAGTGGGGAAGAGTGATTGTTTGGCAGACATGAGGAGGGAGGGCATACCAAACCAGAGGTAGGTTGTGGGCCAGGAGTCAATGGTGAGACAGGTGAGATCGAGGCACATTGAGATGGTTAGCACCAGGAGAATGGAATGTGTGAGCTGGGATATAGAGGGAGAGAAGGGAGGTGAGGTAAGAAGGGACAAGGTGATGGAGAGCCAATAATGAGGAGTTATTGTTTGATACGGAGGTTGATAGGCATCCACTGGAGATTCTTGAAGGGGGTGGGTGGGTGACATAGCCTGAGCATTTCTGTAGAAAGATAATCCGGGCAAGCAGAGTTAAGTATGGAGTAAAGTGGGGAGAGGCAGGAGGTGGGAGGTCAGAAAGGATGCTGATGCAGTAATCCAGTCGTGATAGGAGGAGTGATTGTACTAATGTAGAATCAGTTTGGATGGAAAGGAAAGGGAGGATCTTGGCAATGTTGTGAGGTTGAGACCGGCAGGTTTTGGTGACAAATTGGAAATGTGGTTTGAATAAGAGAGCAGAGTCAAGGATGACATCAAGGTTGCGGGTTTGTGAGGTGGGAAGAATGGTTGTGCCATCCACAGTGATTTGGGAAGGAGGCAGTCATTGGTGACATTTGGGAGGGCAGTTTCAGTGCAGTGAAGGGGGCAGAAGCCAGATTGTAAGGGGTCCAGGAGAGAGTTGGATGAGAGGTATTCGAGGCAGTTAGTGTAGACCACTCACTCCAGGGGTTTGGAAAGAAAGAGTAGGAGGGAGATGGGCACTACCTGGAGGGGGCTATGGGGTCAAGGGAGGGTTTTCTTTAGTATCGGGGAGATGTGGGCATGTTTGAAGGCAGAGGGGAAGAAGCCATTGGAGAGTGAGAAATTGAAGATGGCAGTTAAGGAGGGAAGGAGGGAAGGGGCAAGAGTTTTTGTACCTTGAAAAGGAATGGGGTCTGATGTGCAGGTGGAGTGGGTGGCACTTGAGAGGAGGCAGTAGTTCTCCTCTGAAAATACTGCTGGGAAGGATGGGAAAGTTGTAAAGGGGGCCGAGAGAAGAGGGGATGGAGGAGGGGGAGGGGTGGCTTTGGGGAGCTCAGGCCTCAGTTTCCTCAGGTGTAAATTGAAGATTGAGGGTCATGGATCATGCCTACCATCCCCCAAATGCTTAGTACAGTTCCTTGCCCAAATTAAGTGCTCAATAAATAGCACTGACTGATTGAAGATCAGTTATCTATTATCCCTGTCACTTAGGCCATGAACCCCCAGGTGGGACTGGGGCTGTGTCCCACCTGATTATCTTGTATCTACCCCAGAGCCTACTACAGTACTTGGCATATAATAAGCAAGGAATGAATACCACAGTTTTATTATGGGTAAATGTTTGAGAGGTGCACTAGGCCTTCCTTGGTGGCATTCCTCCCAACTACCTCTAGCTTGGCTTCAGGTGAGTTCTCGTTGTGGGGAGAGAATGTGTCTGCTACACTGTTGTATTGTACTCTCCCAAGTGCTTAGTACAGTACCCTGTACACAGTAAGTCCTCAATAAATGTGATTGATTAATTGATGGAATTCAAGGGCAGGAGGTTTAGAGGCCTTGGATCCAAAGTGAGCTCAGGAGAATGTGGGGAAATGGAGCCTGGGGTTACTGCAGCAGAAAACGTGGGTCACTACATGTGACTTGGACTTAAGTTTTTAATTGGATCATTCCCGTTGACCCTCCCACCTCCTTTCAGTGTGAGCTTCCTGTGGGCCAGGAGGCCTGAATTACTCAGTTTCCCTAGCCCCTGGGTCTGTCGTGGTAATAGAAATGCTCAATAAATGTCTCTCAAACTAGGATTTGAGAACCAGTGATGCTTTCTGGCTAGAGCACGGGTTTCGAGTGGGAATGATCTGGGCTCTCTCCTTCACTCTGCCACCTGTCTGCTAGGTGACCCTGCACAATCAATCAATCCATTGACACTGCGCAAGTCATTTAACTCCTCTGCCTGTTTCTTCTTCTGTAAAGTGGGAATTAAAAGCCATTTTTCCCTTCACCAATAGACTGTGAGCCCTATGTGGGACAGGTACTGTTTCCAGCATAAATATCTTTCGTCTTCCCAACTGTTAAGTCTACTGTTGGGAACAAAGTAAGCACATAACAAATTCCATAATGATAAATTATTATTGGAGCATAGGCCTGGGAATCATTCTATAGGAGTAGGTTAAGGGAGGGGAGCCTGGTTCCCGTGTATTAACAATAATAATAATAATAATAACACTGGTATTTGTTAAGTGCTTACTATGTGCCAAGCACTGTTCTAAGCGCTGGGGTAGACAGAAGGTAATGAGGTTGACCCAAGTAGGGCTCACAGTCTTCATCCCCATTTTACAGGTGAAGTAACTGAGGCACAGAGGAAGTGAAGTGACTTGCCCAAGGTCACACAGCTGACAAGCAGTGTATCCATGATTAGAACCCATGACCTCTGACTCTCAAGCCTGGGCTCTTTCCACTGAGCCATGCTGCTTCTTTAATTGTGATCTCCTCACAGAATCTCCACTCAGTTTACAGAAGAACCTGAAGCCTGTCATGGAGGTGGCTTTCCCAGGCATTGACCACTGGTCAGTCTGTTGGTGCAGGTATCTCTGAGGGTGTGGGGGCTGCTTAGAGAAGCAGCGTGGCTCAGTGGAAAGAGTCCGGGCGTGGGAGTCAGAGGTCATGCGTTCGAATCCCAGCTATGCCACTTGTCAGCTGTGTGGCTGTGGGCAAGTCATTTAACTTCTCTGTGCTTCAGTTACCTCATCTGTAAAATGGGGATTAACTGTGAGCCTCATGTGGGACAACCTGTTTACCCTGTATCTACCCCAGTGCTTAGAACAGTGCTCTGCACATAGTAAGCTCTTAACAAATACCAACATTTTTTTTTTCCAAACCTCAGACTCCACTCTCTTAACATGCAACTCCAATGAGTCACCAATTCTTGTCGGTCTACCTTCACAACATCTCTAGAACCTGACCCTTCATCTTTATCTAAACTGCCACCAAGGAGGTCAGAGCACTAGTTATATCCTTCCTTGACAATTAGTTCAGCATCCTCACTGACCTCCCTGCCTCTAGCTTTTCCCCACTCCAATCCATTCTCCACTCTGCTGTCCAGATCATTTTTCTGAAAAATCATTCTTCACCCAACACCTCAAAATCCCCCAGAAGTTGCCCATCCTTCTCTGTATGAAGCAGAATCTCCTTGCCTTCAGCTTTAAAGCATTCATTCAGCCCTCTCCTTCCTATTTATCCTTGCTCATCTCCCACTGCAACCCTATATGTGCACTTTGGTCCTTTGTTTCATTCATTCATTCAATCATATTTACTGAGCACATACTATGTGCAGAGTACTGTACTAAGTGCTTGGAAAGTATGATTTGGCTGAAAGGCAAAGCTGGGGGAGGGCGGCAAGTTCCAATGAGAAGGGTTCAAGTAGAGACCTGCAAGTCAAAGGTGGGGGTGCCCAAACTGGAATGAAAAGGATTTGGGGCCAGGTATTGAAGACAAAGTTGGGGGGACCCAAACTGGAACGAGAAGGGTTGGGGGCCAGACCTGGCAGGAAAAGGTGAGGAGATCCAACCTGGAATGAAAAGTGTTAAAGACCAGGTCTGGAACAAGAAGGGTTGGGGGCCATGTCTGGATGGCAAAGGTGGGGGAACCCAAACTGGAACGAGAAAGGTTGGGGGCCAGGCCTGGAAGGCAAAGATGAGGGGTCTAAACTAGAACCAGAAGGGTTGGGGGCCAGGCCTGCAAGGCAAAAGCCGGGGGACCCCAACTGGAACGAGAAGGGTTCAGGTCAAGGTCTGGAATGAGAATGCTTGGGGGCCAGCCATGGAATGCAAAGGTGGGTGTCCAAATTGGAACGAGAAGAGTTGGGGGCCAGGCCTGCAACGCAAAATTGGGGAGACCCAAACTGGAATGAGAAGGGCTAGGGGCCAGGCCTGCAATACAAAGCCCTAGGGGCCCAAACTGGAACGAGAAGGGTTCGAGTCCTCATCTGGAGGCCAAAGGGGGGTACCCAAAATTGTGTAGGCTGGGTTGCGGTAGGAGAGCAACAAGATGAGTTGGAAGATGAGGAGATGAGGTAGAAAGGGGCAAGTTGATTGACTGCTTTTAAGTTGATAGTATACTAAGGAGTTTCTGTTTGAAGCACATGGAAGTTTCCAAGCTGAGCAGATGCTTAGACCTAGTCTAATATCCCACCAGAGAAGTGAAACAGAAGCAGGAAACAAAACCTAATCCCCATTTTCCCCTCCTGGAGTGGTGGGACAGAAGCAGGGGACAAACCTGTTCCTCACATCCCCCTCCCTTTGGGTGGGCTTCAGAGGAGCCAGAGTCTGGTTCAACTCAGCCTCTGGGTTCAGAGCCCTGGGGGAGAAGGTTTGAGGCTCCTTTTCCTCTCCTGCCTCTGGCACTGGGATATTGGGTCGCAAGGTTGGGTCTATGATCTTTCCTTGCTCTTTCCCTAGAAACAAGGTGAAAGTCTTTCCCAAGCAGCACAGGCTTATGTTCAAGGATGGACCCTCAGTCTCCCAACGGAAGGTTGTTTGTCTCAATTTGATTCGGTTATTGCTATGAATCTGCTGGACTGTGCTCTTTCCTATGATGCCTCCATTTCCCAGAGGCCTCAGCTGAGACTCAAACTCGGCCCAATGGCAATTGACTGCATAATCCTTTGCCGCTTCAGTAGTCAGTCGGTTAGTCAATCATATTTATTAAGCTCTTACTCTGTCCAGAACACTGTACTAAGCTCTGGGAAGAGTACAGTACAATAACACAGCAGACACATTCCCTATCGACAATCAGCTTTAAGTCTAGAGGGGGAAACAGACATTAATATGAATGAATAAGATTACAGATATGTACCTAAGTGCTGTAGTACTGGGAGGTTGGTCAGTCATTCAGTCAGTCAACTGTATTTACTGAGAGCTTACTGTATGCAGAGCACTGTACTAAGTGCTTGAGAGAGTAAAATATAAGAATATAACAGACACATTCCCTGCTAGCAGTGTGCTTACCATCTAGACAGGGAGACTAACTTCTATCTATAACCACTCACTTTCCAGTGGCTTCTTCCCCTCTGCCTTCAAACATGCCCATGTCTCCCCCATCCTAAAAAAACTCCTCTCTCGACCCCACTTCCCCTTCCAGTTATCGCCCTATCTCCCTACTACTGTTCCTTTCCAAGATCATAGAACGAGTCGTCTACACTTGCTGCTTAGAATTCCTTAACTCCCATTCTTTCCTGGACCTCCTCCAATCTGGCTTCCATCCCCTCCACTCTACTGAGACTGCTCTCTCTAAGATCATCCATGAACTCCTTCTTGCCAAATCCAATGGCTCCTACTCTATTCTAATCCTCCTTGACCGCTCAGCTGCCTTTGACACTGTTGACCATCCCCTTTTCCTCCACACCTTATCTCACCTTGGCTTCACGGACTCCGTCCTCTCCTGGTTCTCCTCATCTCTCTGGCCGGACATTCTCGGTCTCCTTCACAGGCTCCTCCTCCCCCTCCCAACCTCTAACTGTTGGGATTCCCCAAGGGTCAGTTCTTGGCCCTCTTCTGTTCTCCATCTACACTCACTCCCTCGGTGAACTCATTTGCTCTCACGGCTTCAACTATCATCTCTATGCAGATGACACACAGATCTACATCTCTGCCCCTGTCCTCTCCCCCACCCTTCAGGCTTGTATCTCCTCCTGACTCCAAGACGTCTCGACCTGGATGTCTGCCCACCACCTAAAACTCAACGTGACCAAAACTGAGCTCCTCATCTTCTCTCCCAAGCCCTGTCCTCTTCCTGACTTCCCTATCACCGTGGATGGTACAACCATCCTTCCCGTCTCTCAGGCCCGCAACGTCGGTGTCATCTTTGAGAAGCAGCATAGCTCAGTGGAAAGAGCACGGACTTTGGAGTCAGAGGTCATGGGTTGGAATCCTGGCTCAGCCACTTGCCAGCTGTGTGACTGTGGGCAAGTCACTTCACTTCTCGGTGCCTCAGTTACCTCATCTGTAAAATGGGGATGAAGACTGTGAGCCTCACGTGGGACAACCTGATTCCCCTATGTCTACCCCAGCACTTAGAACAGTGCTCGGCACATAGTAAGCGCTTAACAAATACCAACATCAATTAATCTTTGACTTGGCTCTCTCGTTCACCCCACACATCCAATCCGTCACCAAAACCTGCCCGTCTCACCTTTATAATATCGCCGAGATCCGCCCTTTCCTCTCCACCCAAACGGCTATCTTACTGTTACAGGCTCTCATAATATCCCAGCTAGATTACTGTGTCAGCCTGCTCTCTGATCTCCCTTCCTCCTCTCTCTCCCCGCTCCAGTCTATTCTTCACTCTGCTGCCCGGCTCAACTTCCTGCAGAAACGTTCTGAGCATGTCACTCCCTTTCTTAAAAACCTCCAGTGGTTGCCTATCAACCTCCGCACAAAACAAAAACTTCTCACTCTAGGCTTCAAGGCTCTCCATCACCTTGCCCCTTCCTACCTCTCCTCCCTTCTCTCTTTCCACTGCCCACCCCGCACGCTCCGCTCCTCTGCCGCCCACCTCCTCACTGTCCCCCGTTCTCACCTATCCCGCCATCGGCCCCTGGGGCACGTCCTCCCGCGGTCCTGGAATGCCCTCCCTCCGCACCTCTGCCAAACTAATTATCTTCCCCTCTTCAAAACCCTACTTAAGCTCACCTCCTCCAAGAGGCCTTCCCAGACTGAGCTCCCCTTTCCCCTCTGCTCCCTCTACCACCCTCTTCACCTCTCCGCAGCTAAACCCTCTTCTCTCCCCTTTCCCTCTGCTCCTCCCCCTCTCCCGTCCCATCCCCTCAGCACCGTACTCGTCCACTCAACTGCATATATTTTCAATACCCTATTCATTTTGTTAATGAGATGTACATCACCTTGATTCTATTTATTAGCTATTGTTTTAATGAGATGTTCATCCCCTTGATTCTATTTATTGCTATTGTACTTGTCTGTCTGTCTCCCCCGATTAGACTGTAAGTCCGTCAAAGGGCAGGGACTGTCTCCATCTGTTACCGATTTGTACATTCCAAGGGCTTAGGACAGTGGTCTGCACATAGTAGGCGCTCAATATATACTATTGAATGAATTAGGGTTTGGGACTCAGTGGAGCTGCCCGGTAGGTTCTGTGAAGAGTAAACCAGGGGATTGTTCATTCAATAATATTTATTGAGCGCTTACTATGTGCTGAGCACTGTACTAAGCATTTGGAATGTACAATTCAGCAACAGATAGAGACAATCCCTGCCCACTGATGGGCTTACAGTCTAATCGGGGGAGACATATTGCTCAAACCTGGGGTAGTGGATGGAGGAGCAAATGGCAGGGATCAAGATCTCTGTACAGAAAGGTGAAGACCCTTATGAGTGGGATGGTTCTTCTGAAGGGAGGAGAGAGACATTACATCACCCCGCCTGTCTCCTCCTTTTCCACCCTACCTTCTGCATTGCCTATACACTTCGATCTGTACCCTGGTTACAGCCCAATGAGGCTTATTAGTGACAAGGAGCTTCCTGATTCTGCTTTGCCAACAGAATAAACCAGGATATTCAGTATCACAGTAAGGACACATTTATTAGCATACAGAAAACATTAATAGTATAGGATCCTGCTTCTATTAAGCCCTCAACCTAGGGGCAATGAGATTTCTGACACTGTTCTCAACCCTGAGGCATTAAGGATTTCCTAACACGGGACGATCAGTCCCTAATCATTGCTCAGTCCCAGTACCGGCTTTAAGACCAACAGGAGTATTGCCAGTTAAAGGGTCTTCTCCTGCCCGGGCTGTACCAGTCATCCGTTTGTATAACCAGGAGCAGTCCCATTTGGGCTGATATCAGCACAGGCATCCCATTTAGAGGTCTCCTGCCTGGGCTATCTTGGTCGTCCTTTCATGTAACAGAAGGTAAAAAGTGATAGGTGTTTTTGTCCAGACTTTATACTATTCTTGTTGGATGTTACATCGAGCTTCTTCAGCATAATGGCTCTAATCTAACAATTACAGTTCCGTTGTCTTCTGCTCTTAGAAGACACCGGGCCCGGACCTGTGTGGATATGTCAGCGTTTAGGTCTTTTCTTGGAGCCTATCCATCTGGCTTACTTGTGATCACATCTTCCTGTCTCTCCCCGCTCCAGTCTATTCTTCATTCCACTGCCCGGATCATCTTCCTGCAGAAACTCTCTGGACATGTCACTCTCCTTCTTAAAAACCTCCAGTGGTTGACTATCAACCTTCGCATGAAACAAAAATTTCTCACTCTAGACTTCAAGGTTCTTCATCACCTTGCCTCCTCCTACCTCTCCTCCCTTCTCTCTTTCTACTGCCCACCCCGCACGCTCTGCTCCTCTGCCGCCCACCTCCTCACCATCCCCCATTCTCGCCCATCTCACTGTCGACCCCTGGCCCACGTCCTCCTGCTGTCCTGGAATGCCCTCCCTCCTCACTCCGCCAAACTCTCTTCCCCTCTTCAAAGCCCTACTGAGAGCTCATCTCCTCCACGAGGTCTTCCCAGACTGAGCTTCCTCTTTTCTCTCTGCTCCCTCTGCTGCCTCTCTGCCCCCCTCTTCACCTCCCCTCAGCTGAGTCCCCTTCCCCCCCTTTCCCTCTGCTCCTCCCCCTCTCCCTTCCCCTCCCCTCAGCACTGTGCTCGTCTGCTCATTTGTATATATTTTTATTACTCTATTTATTTTGTTAATGAGATGTACATCCCCTTGATTCTATTTATTGCTATTGTTTTTGTCTGTCTGACTCCTCCGATTAGACTGTAAGCCCATCAATGGGCAGGGATTGTCTCTATCTGTTGCTGAATTGTCCATTCCAAGCACTTAGTACAGTGCTCTGCGCATAGTAAGTGCTCAGTAAATACTATCGAATGAATGAATATAGGAAAGGGTATTAAATTTAAATTTAGCATGTTGTTTACATGAGGTGCAAACTGCATACTTCAACCCCTTAAGCACTTTGATACTTACTGCACTTAACCCCATATCCTTATCCTCAGCCACCTCTCCCTTCTGTAATTTATTTTATTGCCTTTCTCACTTTTAGACTGTAAGCTCCTTGGAGTCAGACATCCTACCTAGCAATTCTATTGTATTGTATTCTCCAACCTTCTGTCTTTCCTGACTCCAGTTCACACTTTACTCCACTGACCGGATCACCTTTCTAACAAAACGTTCAGAACATGTCATCCCCCTCCTCAAAAATATCCAGCGGTTGCCCATCCACCTCCATATCAAACAAAAACCCCTCACCATTGGCTTTAAAGCACTCCATCACCCTGCCCCCCCATATATATATAATGGCATTTGTTAAGGGCTTACTCTGTGCCAAGCACTATTCTAAGCACTGGGGTAGATACAAGGTAATCAGGTTGTCCCATGTGGGGCTCACAGTCTCAATCCCCATTTGATAGATGAGGTAATTGAGGCAAAGGGAAGTTAAGTGACTTGTCCAAAGATTAGAAACCACCACCTCTGACTCCCAAGCCCTTGCTCTTTCCACTAAGCCACGTTGCTTGTCTCTTTCTACAACCCAGCCCACATACTTGGCTTCTCTAGTGCTAACCTTCTCACTCTGCCCAGATCTCTCCTGTCTTGCCGTCGACCCCCGGCACATGTCCTGCCTCTGGTCTGGAATGCCCTCCCTCAAATCTGACAACAATTACTCTTCCCCCCTTCAAAGCCCTGTTGAAGACAGCTCAGACTAAGGCCCACTTTTCCTCATCTCTCACTCCCTTCTGCATTACCCTGACTTGCTCCCTTTGCACTTACCCCACAACCAGCCCCACAGCACTTAAGTATATATCTTTAATTTTATTTATTTGTATTGATGTCTGACTCCCCCCTCTAAACTGTGAGCTCACTGTGGACAAGAAATGACACTGTTTACTGTTTTAGTGTAACTTTAGTGTAACCTTGCTTTAGTGTAAATGTAGCTTAGTACAGTGCTCTGCACTCAGTAAGTGGGAACTCAGGAGAAGGGACTGTGACCCCCAAGCCCCTCAAATATGTCCAGGCAGGTCTCCAGACAGCCAGTCAGGCAGGCTCTAGGTGTCGTGAAGAAACGAAGCAACCTTTTCCTGCTCTCAAGGTGGTGGTATTTGTGGGAGACCTGGAGGGGTCCTGACCAATATCTTTCCATTTGCAATTTGTTTGTTAGCAAGGACCCAGAGTCAGATGTTCAGATCAACTCTCCCACCACCCACAAAAGCAGCTGAGGAATTCAACAAATGAACATGAAAAACAGCAGTACACTAAACCTAAGTATGGAGGTTCCCAATTTTGTGAGAAAAATGATGTCACTCAACCCGCCAAGTTGTGTGGTTGAAGTTAACCTGGCCCCGGTAAGAGTCATCCAAGCAGGCCAGGTTGTGTCCCAGGTCCACCAAGGGAAATTCCCCAAACCAAGAAAGGTGGCTTACTGAGGGACAAAGCATCTAAACAGGTAGATGCTCTCCTGGAGAGAAGAAAACTGGCCCGACAACCCCAGGTAACATCCTTATGTTCTCTCCTTACCAACTGGGGCTGTCAAATATCCCCTTCTACCTCCCCTCCCCTCTCGTCTGCCCAGGCTTAATGAACCTGGGCAAGTGCATTGCATTGCCCTCTCTGACACTGATGCTCACCTGTCACTTTTCTGGCCACTAGCTCAGGTGAAGGAGGTTTCCTTGCAGGTTTTCCTGTTGGCTGGGGAGGCCAAATCCAGCAGCATTTACCACTGACCCTGGATAGGCCTCTCCCAGGCTATGGCCAATGGGATCAAGACCTACCAGTTGGTGCTGCCTGTGCAGACATGAGCTGTGGGACTGAGGGATTCCACCTTTCAGAGGAAATCTGGGTAGTCTGTGGTGAGTCCTGATCAGGAACCACTGCCACCTGACCCAGATCTGAACCCAGTCTTCTGCCTCAGGAACTGTCAGCTGAACTTGCCTGCTGCTCCCCAGGACCTGAGACCCCATATCCCCATGGAAAGCCATATAGATATGGGATTCCAGAGAATGGACGACCCATGGCAGCTGATATCCCAGGGACCGGTGGACAGACCTGAAGCTGCAGTTGTCTCAGGGAGTCCGCGGTTGCTCCCTGACAATTCCTTCTGTGATCTTGGCTTCATCAGTCCCCATCTATATCTTGTTAGGGGCAGGGATCGTGTCTGCTAATTTTGTTGCTATTGGCATTCTACCAAGCATTTAGTACAGTGTTCTGCACATAGAAAGTGCTCAGTAAATACTATTGATTGATTGACTGATTGATATTGGTCTGGCTGAGTGAGCCACTGCTATCTATCCAGGGAATAGACTATCCGCAGGGCCAGGTCTGAGAGCAAGGTGAGTCTATGTGATGAAGTTCAGTGATGCTTCCATTCAGCTACCTGATGTTTTTGGGAGATGTTTGATAAAACATGATGAACAGACCAAATGTGCATGTTGTTGCTAAGGTAGATTCTGGGTATTCCTGGTTCTGAGATATCTTATGTGTGTGTATAGAAATAATGTTGAATTTGTGTGTGTGTGTGTGTGTGTGTGAGAGAGAGAGAGAGAGAGAGAGAGAGAGAGAGAGAGAGAGAAATAACAGAGAACAGAGAGAGACAAAAGAGAAAGATAGAGAAAGAAAGAAGGAAAAAGAAAGAAAGAAAAAGAGAGAGGAAAGGAAAGAAAGGAAGGAAATAAGGCAGAAAGAAAGAAGGAAAGGTGAGAGACAGAGAAACAGGAAAAGGAAGCATTTGGGAGAAAGAAGAGAGATCTCACCCTCTCACCTCATTTGAGGATAAGACAATTGGCTAATTTTATTTTAGTCTCCATTTCCTTTTACTGATTTCCTCCTGTTCCTAATTTGAAGTCTACTCTTGACACTTTTTAGTTTCTGATTCAATTTTTCCCCTCTTGCTACAGTTCTCACTCTCTTCTAAACGATTAACATGAGAATGGTATCCCCTGGAGAATACCTTTGATCCATCCTTTCCTTGGTTCTGGGGACAGTATTCTTCCACTCTGTCCAACCATTGCAACTTTTCATGAACAAAATACAAACATTTCTTCTCTCCACCAGCTACCTACCACTATTTTTTAAAAGCACTTTATGTTCCCACCCTTTCTGCCTCATCGCACATCTGTCTGCTGGGACACCTTCTCCAGCTACACAAAGTTCTGTTCACCTTGGCTGATTACTCCCAGGTTGGTTCCCATTTCTCATTATCACCCAGTGGACAATCCACACTGACAGTCTCCTGTCTTCTGTTTCCCTCCCTTCCATGTGTTGTAGTCCAGGAATCAGGTCCCAGCCATTGTGGCTTAGTGGAAAGAGCATGGGCTTGGGAGTCAGATGTCATGGGTTCTAATCCTGGCTCTGCCACCTATCAGCTGTGTGACTTTGGGCAAGTCACTTAACTTCTCTGTGCCTCAGTTACCTCATCTGTAAAATGGGGATTAAGACTGTGAGCCCCACGTAGGACAACCTGATTACCTTGTATCTACGCCAGTGCTTAGAATAGAGCTTGGCACATAGTAATCACTTAACAAATAGTGTTATTATTATTATATTATATTATTATTATTATCCTGAGTACCTGGCGGCAGTCTCGGAGGTTCGATGCTGGGAGTGGCTGGGGATATAAAATCAGCAACTTAGGCAGTGGGTGATGGAGATGTGGGTTTGGCCAATGGCGGCAGGACAAAGGCCCCTGTGGCAACCTGGTGTGCTAGGCTGAAGACTTTGGTCATTTGCAGGTTAAAGTGGCCAGTGGGCTCCAAATGTGGCTTGAAACAGGGATTCACGTGCATTTCCTAATTAAGGGGAATGAACCACTGAGTGTGCATTTCTCTTGCCAATTCAGATCCAGAGACCCATCTTTCCTAGGACTCAGCTCAGGAATCTCTGCCCAGCCCTGCTATAAGGAATAGATTTCCTGGATCTCAAGAGCGATGTGCAGGAAGTAGGGTTTAACAAGGGTGGTACAGAGGGAGACATGGATAGAGAGAACAAGGGACAGGGGTGAGACAATGGAAGAACTGCTTCCCTCCTCACCCCAGATGCAGGTCTCAGCATGTATCTGCCATCTCCTGGGCACTGGGCTGAGTTCCTCATTCTCTCTATCCCCAATTCTGGGTTGATCCTGCCTCCCCTTTTCTAAACCCAGTCATGTCCTCTCTTGGGTGTTTGGAGGAAAACTCTTTCCCTCTAACCTGGAGAACAGGTCAGGAGTTGCTGGTGGCTCCTTGGAAGGATATGGTGGAACTAATCTTCTGGCTTCTCAGTCCTTCCACCAAGGAACTGCTTGGTCTTGTTGACCCCAGAAACCATCCATCAGGCACAGAGAAAATCAGGTTCAGCACCCTATCCATGTCTCACCTTCTGTTCTCCCAACTCCTGCCTCCTACAGACAGGCCTACCCATAGAACATGAGATTCCCTCCCCTGCCTCACAGATGTGACAAGGATCTGGGGTCTTCCCTGCCCAAGAGATCCTGCACTCTGGAGCCTCCCACCAGGAGGTGTTTGCCTGGGGTTCTTCCCTTCTCTTGGAAAAGAATCTGGATGACACTCAGCAGTCCATTAAGAAATGGGGTAGGGAGGAATGGAGAACTAGGTAAGGGAGCACGGAGTAAGTCTCACACTGGGGACCACAGTCTTTCCTTTCTGAACCCAGGTTCCCACAGTGGGAGAATGAGTCCCCAAGGAGCACCAATTTCTTCATCCATCATATATGGGGTCACAAACAGGTCAGATCAGGAGATAGAAATAGCAATTAGAATGAATGGACTTTGGCTGTTGGTTGATTTCCACCCCACACCCCTCCCCCCCACATTTAAGCCACCTACCTGGTGGCAGAATTACCAAGGTCTCGGTCTGGATTTGGGCTAGACTCCCTCTCCAAGAGTCATTGGAATACTCTGAGAGGGGACTGGCTTTAGCCAATAAGTTGGACTGCTTCCCCGGAGCCGGGAGAAGGATTGGAGCTGAGCTCTTTTGGGGGTGAGCTGGAGAAGTTTTCATTTGTTTCTAGTCCCTGGGCCCCAGCTGCAATTATCTCCATATGTTGATGTATTTATCTCACTTCAGACTACATATGGGGTAAAAACAAATCTTAGTATTGGTACATTTGATCATGAGCATACTCTTTGGGTGATTTTAGTCCTAAGTCTGGTTTCTCAGTTTTCTTCAAGTAGGGTTTTCAGTCTGCACATGCTATAGTCACACGACCTAGTATTCTAACATCTGGTTTCACTGATATCCAAAACTCTCAAAGGTTGTTAATATTACCTTGCCAACCTCTCCTCTAGCTTCGCAACTCTGTTTTGCAACTTTTCCTTTTGTGATATTAATTAAATCCTGATTTTGATTTTTCTAGGCTTTGGACTATCTTAATTATGGCCCTTGGAGCTGATACAGCATTATCCATTGCTTCTTTGGAAGAAAATGTGATCCCATATCTGCCATAGTGAATGTTGAATTTAGAGTGGTCATTAACCTTAATCCTATATCATGGAATGCCACTGAAGTAGACCTAAGTTGCTCCAAAGTGGGAAAAGCTTCCACAGATTCTAGTAGGCCCAAACCTGGTTGGAACAGTATCTTGGTTTCTTTGAAGGTGGACTAATGATAAAGCACAGGACGGTAAGGAGGAAACAGTCTGTCAGCATAAACTGTCTGGCAAATATGTTTTTCCCCAGATCAAAGTCTTCGTTTCCAGAGTCCTTCCTCTAAACTGTAAGCTTGTTGTTGGCAGGGAACCCTGTCTACCAACACTATTTTAGTGTACTCTCCCAAGCGCCAAATACAGTGCTCTGCTCTGCTCAATCAATGGTACGTATTCAGCACTTATTGTGTGCCTAGCACTGTACTAAGCAACTGGGAGTGTATAGTACCACAGAGTTGTTAGACACATTCCCTGCCCACAACAAGTTTACAGTCTAGAGGAAGGACTTTGGAAACTCTAAGACTTTGGTTTGGGGAAAAACATCATTTACCAGGCAGTTTATGCTGAGAGATTGTAAGCTTCCTGTATATAGGGAGCTTACACTATAGAAGGGATCGATATGGAGAATTGATTGACTGATTTCCATCAGTGGATCAGTTTCACCCTGATGACTTCTGGAAGAGGAATAACACAGCTGCTCTCCTTGAGAAGGACCAGCAGAGCTGGCTTCAGCTGGTCTCGTGCCCTGAAGTAGGGTTCCAAAGTATCCCCCGCCCCCAAACACACACACACACACACACACACACACACACAAGCTACATCATCACTTTTCTTAAGTGGAGAAGGCTAAACCTGATCTTCCACCTTCCCTGTGGCAGGGAGAGATGAGCTGAAACCTTCACCTTGGGCTACCCAATGGCCCAGTTCCACCAAAGAGAAATTGTGGACCCTTACAAAAATCAAGCTCACCCTCTCACCTCTGGAACTCAAGGGCATAAATGGGATAAGGATGATGGGAAAAACATGCAGTGTCTACAGATTTTAAAGTCACATATTTAAAAAAGATTCCTGTATTTCTGATAGTGGTGAAACTGGTGGGGGGGTGAGGGCCGGGGCATGGGGAGAAGGGGTTTGAAAGGGGCATCATGAAAAAGTAAAACTAAATACAGTTGCTCCAGAGAGAGGGGTGCAGCAGTGACTCAACCTATGCATGTGTCCATCTTTATATGAAGGTCTGATAAAGGCACCATTTTGACTGACCCAAGCATTGGCTGTCTTGGGAGGGCCAGAGGCATGAGGCTATTTCTCCTGAGTGCCACCCTGATGTGATCGCTTCCCTTACCATCTGAAGTTGGCCCAAGGCAGAGGATCTGTCACTAGCTGCACTGTGGGGGATCAGTGAGCCATGTGAGGGGAGAATGGATCTCCCTGAAGGGGCTGGTGGGTCCCAGCAGAACACCATGACCTGCAACCTACCCAAGGAGACTGGATATGTTTTACACAGAAACTTTCTCCTGAAAATGTGACACCCAAAACATCTGTGATAGGAGTTAAAAATGCCTGTGACTGATAATCTGTGCCACACCATAGCCCCCCACCCAGATAGGAAAATCAGTCCAGGCATGATGGGGTCGATTAGACTGTAAGCCCTCAAGGGCAGGGACTGTCTCTATCTGTAACCGATTTGTACATTCAAGCACTTAGTACGGTGCTCTGCACATAGTAAGCACTCAATAAATACTATTGAAATGAATGAATGAATGGGGTGGGAATGAGCTAGGGTTTGTGGGTGAGACAAAAAAAGCAGTGAGCAAACAGCAGGAGTACAGGGACCTATTAGTTTCCATCTCTGCCTCAGGCCCCACCTACTTCCTATTGGAGGCCCTGAGCTGCCACAATGACTTTCAGCACTCAAACATACATCATGTGAGACAAGTGGAAAAACAACCCAGAGAAACAGGAACAGGCAAATGCTAGAAAACTGTTAGGAGTAAATGCCAATTCATTCATTCTTTCATTCATTCAATCATATCATTGAGCACTTGCTATGTGCAGAACACTGTACTAAGCACCTGGGAGATACGATACAACAATAAACAGATACATTCCTTTCCCACAACGAGCTTACAGTCTTCGAGCAAGGGAGAGAAACATTTTTATAAATAAATAAATTAGAAGATATGGATATAAGTGCTATGGAGCTGGGACAGGGAAAAACAGAAAGAGCAAGTCAGAGTGATGCAAAGTGAGTGGGAGAAAAGGAAAGGGTGGGGGGGGACTTAGTCAGGGAAGGCCTCCTGGAGGAGATGAGCCTTCAATGAGACTTTGAATGGGGGTACAGTAATTATCTATTTGATTTGAGGAGGGAGGGCATTCCAGACTAGAGGCAGGACATGGGTGAGGACTCAGTGGTGAAGTAGGTGAGATTGAGGCACAGTGAGGAGGAATGAAGTGTGTAGGCTGGTTATAGTAGGAGAGAAGCTAAGTGAAGTAGGAGGGAGGAAAGGTGATGGAGTGCTTTGGAGCCAATGGTGAGGAGTTTTTGTTTGATGTGAAGTGGATGGACAACACTGGAATTTTTTAAGCAGTGGGGTGACATGTCCTGAATGGTTTTGGCAGGAAAAAACGATTGAGAAGCAGAGTAAGTATGGACTGGAGTAAGGAGAGACAGGAGGCATGGAAGGTCAGCAAGGAGGTTAATGCAGTAATCTAGAGGAGATATAGGATAAGTGATTGTATTAACGTGGTAGCCGTTTGGATGGAGAGGGAAGGGAAGATTTTAGCCATGCTGTGAAGGGTGGAATTGACAGGATTTAGTGATGGATGACTATGAGGGTTGAATGAGGGAGAAGGGTCAAGGATAATGCAAGGTTAGGGGCTTGTGAGACAGGAAGTATGGTGTGCCATCTACAGTGATGAGAAAGTGAAGGACAGGGTTTGGGTGAGAAGATAAGGAAATCCAAAGGGTAAAAATACACACACACTCACACACATTCATCAGTATGGTCAGGAGAACTCCTCCATCTCCTTCACCTATGCCAGAAGGTGAATGAATCGCTGAGTCTGTGTCTCCTTGGATCAGATCCCAGCTCATTCACCTGATTGATCTGTGAACTTTGCAGAAGAATATTTCAAGTGAAGAATGGTGCTTCCTGCTCTGGAGCCAGGAGATAAGACTGAATTCATACTTTAGCTTTTTGTGGGAATGTAAATCCCCAATTCATACCAACTTCCTTCCTATTGGTTCACCATCATTCATTCATTCACTCAATAGTATTTATTGAGCACTTACTGTGTGCAGAGCACCGAACTAAGCACTTGGGCAAACTACAATACAATAATAAACAGTCACATTCCCTGGCCACAATGAGCCTTTATGTTCTAGAGGTGGGGAGACAGACATCAATTCAAATGAATAATTACAGTTATATATATAAGTGCTGTAGGGCTGGGTGGGGAGAAGAGCAAAGGGTGCCAATCTGAATAATTCTAAAGAAAGTGGGAGATGAGAGGTTGGGATAGGGAAGGCTTAGTCAGGGAAGGTCTCTTAGAGGAGATGTGTCTTAAATAAGGCTTTGAAGAGGGGAAAGTAATTGTCTTTCAGATTTGAAGAGAGAAGATGTTCCAGGCCAGAAGCAGGCTGTAAGAGTGGAGTTGATGCCGAGATAGGCAAGATCGAGGTACAGTGTGAAGGTTAGCACTAGATGAGCAAAATGTGTGGGCTGGTTTGTAGAAGACAAAAGTGAGGTGAGGTAGGAGGGTCAAGGTGCTAGAGTGCTTTAATGTTAATAGCGAGGAGCTTTGTTTGATGCAGAGGTGGATGGACAACCATTGCAGTCTTTTAGAAGTGGTGTGACATTTCCTGAATGTTTTATAGAAAAATGAACCAGGAGCATTGTGAATGTGGACTGAGTAGGGGAAATGGGAGGCTGGGTGGTCAGTAGAAGACTGATGCAGTAATCCAGGCAGTATAGGATTGAATGACAGAGAGAAGTCAGTATAACGCCAAGGTTAATGGGCTGTGGGGACAGGAAGGATGGTCGGGGCCGTCTACAGTGATTGGAAAAGTCAGGGAGGACAGGGTTGGGTGGGAAGATAAGGACTCTGTTTTGGACATGTTAAGTTTGCGGTGATGGGAGGACAACCAAGTAGAGATGTCTTGAAGGCTAGAGGAGTTGTGAGATGAGAGAGGGAAAGAGATTGGGGATGGAGATGAAGCGTTGGGCATAATCTGCATAGAGGTGGTAGTTGAAGCCCGCTCAGCCTGTAGTGGCCTCCAGCACAACAACAGAATAAATAAGCAGTTTCTGTAAGAAGGAAGGAGAGAAGCCTGGAGAAGGGAAGAGCCCAGGAGACCGTGGACAAACATTCCAGTGTCCATCAGAGCATCTAGGCCTGACCTCTAATTAGGATTGACAACTAATCTCTTTTGGATGGCCTGACAGATTTTTCTTTCTCCTTATGTTCCGCGTATTAAAGGAAAGTGCGGTGGAGAAAAATAATAAGCAATTAAAACAACTTGAACTAGTGTCCCAACGTTCATTTCCTCTCAAACACTCCTGGGTGTTCCTGTCAGGTTGCACCAGGATCACGTAGCACTTGGGATGAAGATGCAGCTAAGAACCCCGGCACGGAGGTCAGGATGGAGAAGATCCCATGGCCAACTGTAGCCTTCCCTTCGGTGCTCTGGTATGAGGGGAGGAAGGAAGCCCAGACGCTGCAGAACACCAGCATGCCAAACGTGATAAAACTTGGCCTCGTGAAGCTGTCAGGCAGCTTCCTGACCAGGAAAGCCATAGTGAAGCTCACCAGTGCTAGAAAAGCCCAGATAGCCCAGGACACAGTAAAAGGGCAGTCACAGAGCCGTCATTACACTCGATAATGAGTCCAGGCTCAGAGCGTGTGTTCATGCTTCTGGGAATGGGGGAGCGGTGCCCAGCCAGATCACACAGCATGGTCACCTGGACCAGGGAGCAGGACAGGACTATTGAAGTCGAAGCTCTTGTCCCTACCCACCCTCTGATGTTGCTCCGTAAGCTTGTGGCCCTGAAGGCCAGAACCACAGTGACAGTTTTGGCCAGATGGAGGAGATGGCCACTGTGAACACACACACCAAAAGCCGTTTGTCGGAGGAGGCAGGAGACTGGGGGGGTTGGCCGATGAAGGTCAGGGCGCAGAGGAAACACAGCTTGAGGGATATGAGAAGGGTGTAGCTGAGATTGCGGTTATTGGCTCGGACTATGGGGGTGTCTCGGTACTTAATAAAGACCCCTAAAATCAGGGCTGTGAGAAGACAGAAGGAGAGAGACGTGCAGACCAGATAAGCCCAGAGGTTCTTTGGGGGACAGGAAAGTCACCACTTTGTGGAGACAGCCATCTCTCACAATGTTTGGATATTGATCTTCGGACACTTCACACACTGAAAGGAAAGAATCATTCAACCAATCAATTAATCCCTAGTATTTACTGAGCACTTAGTGTGTGCAGAATGTTGTACTAAGTGATTGGAGGAGTACAATTCAACAGCATGGGTAGACATATTCCTGGCCTAGGAGTTCACAGTGTGAAAGAGGAGACACTGTAAAATAAGTAAATTGATAAATGATGGATATGCACGTAAGTGCTGTGGGGTTGAGGGTGGGGTGAATATCGAGCGCCTCAAAGATGGAGGGAAAGAGGAAGGAACAGAATCTCACAGCCCCCTGCAACACACATTTTCCTTCCCCTGTCAGTGTCATAGCCCTGGCTGGATTTTTACCTCTTCCTCAAATTTGACTCATCTCCCAACCCCCTGGCCCAGTGCTAAGACTGTATTTTTTCCATATCTTCCCCTCAGCTTGCAGTCACCACAGGCTGTAGACAGGACCGATTAGTAAACACCAGAGCATCTGTGTCTGACATTTGGTGTGCCCATCTCTGGTCTGCCCTTGGGCTTTACCATTGGTTGTCTCTGTCTCCCACGTCTTGGGTCTGTCATTATCTGGCTCATGCCCACAGGCTGTGGGGCAGTGAGACCCCTTCAGGAGCATATGCTAGGTCATGCAAGAAGATGGGTGTCTACACACACCTACCTGTCTCGTTGGAAATCTCCCCCTCCGGGCACTGGATACAAAAATAGCAGCAGAGGCCTCTCCGCTGGGCATGTTTTCTGAAGCCAGGTCCACAGCTCCTGCTGCACCGTGACTGTGGAGCCTGACCTTTCCCCAGACAGAGGACAATGACAGTGAGGGTGGAGCCTCACAGCCCCAAACCCGCTTGGTTGATGCTGGGACCCTCCCACCCAAGTCTCCCAACAAGGTCTCCTAAGATCTGAGCTCCATCAAGGCCTGGGCTATAAAAGGCCCCATCTTCACTGCCCCCCCACAACAACCCTTACTCCTCCCTGCTCAGAGTCTGGACCTCAGGGGCCAGAGGGACCAAGTCCCATTTCTGATCTGGGTCAAAATGATATCCAGGCATCCCTTCTTCTCTCACCCTTGCTGACTGCTGGGAGGTTTCTTCCCCCTAAAACCCCTAAAACCTTAAATTTTTGATTGGATCCAGAAACATGTCTGAGAAACCATCCTGGGAAGGTGTAAAGTTCTGAATAGAAGAATGTTGAAGTATTTTCATTTTTCTGTGGACCTCCATGGGACTAACATTGCGCAGCAGGAATTCTCCCTGGGGAAAATTGCTTTCTGCCTCCTGCTGTGTTCATACCCCTTCCCTAACTCTGAGAACCCCAGTTTACCAAACTCAGTTGCCATGACCACCACTACATGATCTCACAGTGACTATGTGGGGATCACATTCCCTGGGTAGCCCTGAGGCCAGGGTGACTGACCCATCACCAGCTCCAGCCCATGCAGATGACCAGGGAGAGCCATGCCAGGTCAGGGCTCTCTCCTCATGACCTCTAAACCAAAGGAGCCAATCCCTACTGATCTCAACCCAAGAGATAACTAAACTTCCTTCTTCAGGACACCAGGATCCCAGCTCCCACCAGGATATACCCATGCCTTGCTGCAGGGATTTAAGCTGCAGTCAAGCTCCGTCAGAATGCCCCCCTCTGGACTGCCATGCTACACCCAGGACTCCATGCCCTTCTAGGGCAGGGAGCAATCTTGGAGGAGGGCACTAGGATGGTATCACATGGCATCATATGACAGACAGGTAAATATGAGAGGAGGCAGCACCACCTTTCGATCGTAGTTCAACCCCTTCACCTAGGGATTGGGCATATTGATAGGATCACCAGACACCACCACTTTGGGGTTGTTTTAGTGCTAGCACCCTTTAAAGCCCTACTGAAAGCTCACCTCCTCCAGGAGGTCTTCCCAGACTGAACCCTGCTTTTATTCAGCTTCCTCCTTCCCCATCACCCAGACTCTCTCCCTCTGCTTTACCCCTCTCCCTGCCCCACAGCTCTTGTTTATATATGTACATATTTATTATTCTATTTATATTATGGCTGCATATATATCTATAATTCTATTTATTTATATTCATGCTATTGATGCCTATCTACTTGTTTTGTTTAGTTTTGTTTTCTGTTCCCCCCACCACCACACCATAGATTGTGAGCCCGTTGTTGAGTAGGGACTGTCTCTATTTGTTGCCAAATTGTACTTTCCAAGTGCTTAGTACAGTGCTCTGCACACAGTACGTTTTCAATAAATATGATTGAATGAATGAATGAATGAATGAATGGCTGCCCCTTTACCCTTATAGTATCGGTTTATGCTCCCCTTGAAGACCAAGGTCAGTGTCTCATTGCCACCTAAGTATTCTTTCAGCCCTAGGTATTCATTCATTCATACATTCAATCATTTTTACTGAGTGCCTACTGTGTGCAGAACACTGTACTGAGCCACTGGGATAGTACAATAGAATAATAAAGAGAAACAATCCCTGCCCACAGTGAGCTTACATTCTAAAGTCTAGGTACAGTGCTGTGACACAGTAAGCACTCCATCAATACAATCACTACTAGAAGTTTTGGATAATCACCCCAGGACAGCCAGCAATTCTTAATGGCTGCTTACCTGAGAGGCTTCCCCAGGCCACACGATCATTGCCTCATTGATGCTGACATCTTGGTTGGGAGTTGCCTGGGGGTCCACCTCCCCAACTTTCACAAATTCACCAGTTCCATTGGGAAAGATCACAAAGTTCAAAATGTCAAATTTTGCAGAAGATCTGCTGTTCTCATCCAGAATCACCAGTTGTCCGGCAGGGTTGTCAAACTGGACATTTCTCAGAAACTCATGGAACTGAAATACATAAAAGGAAATTCTGGAGACTCCTGTCCCTAACGGAGGTGAGACCAGCAGCAGTGGGGTAGGTGGTCACTCAGAGAAGTTGGAGTTTGATGGCCAAACATCTCCTATGTGACGAGTGAGAAACAGCATGGCTTAGTGGAAATGGCATGGGCCTGTAATTTGTGGGACCTGGGTTTCAATCCCATCTCTACCCCTTGCCTGCTATATGACCTAGGGGATGTAATGATACTGATAATAATAATAATTGTGATTTTAGTTAAGCACTTACTGTGTGTCAGGCAGTGTACTTAACACTGCTGGGGGGATACAAGATAATCAGGTTTGAGATAATCTCTGTCCCACGTGGGGCTCACAGCTTCAATCCCCATTTTACAGATGAGGTAACTAAGGAACAGAGAAGTAAAATGACATGCCCGAAGTCACACAGAAAACAAATGGTGGAGACACAATTAGAACTCATGACCTTCTGACTCCCAGGCCCATACTCCATCCACTAAGCCTTGCTGCTTCTCCAGGTCATTTAACTTCCCTGGGTCTCAATTTCCTCATCTGTAACATGGAGATTCGATATCTCTTCCCCCCCTCCCTTAAACTATGGGCCCCCATGTGCAGCAAGGACTGAGTCTCCCACTGACCCAGTGTTCACAGCAGTGGTGGCAGCTAGTAAGCACTTAGCAACTACCACCATCAGTATTATTATCATTATCATCATAACTTCCTAAGAAAACTGCCACTGGGACAGAAAGGGGGAGATTTGGAGACTGGGAACAGTTGTACCACAGGGAGGAGACCTCTGCTCCCTCACCTTTGGCCCTACTGACGGCCCTGCTCCTTCAGATCCCCTACCTTCCCCCTGGCATCAGTCACCCAGCTCAGGAATCAGGGAAGTCTCTCTCCTGCTCTCTCTCTCTCCCTCTCTCTCTCTGTCCCTTTGTCTCTCAGTCTCTCTCTCTATTTCCCAGCATGAAAGGGAGATCACAGAAGGTGACCCTGGGACTATTCTCCATCTCATCCATACATAGACAAAGAGGAGGGAAGGTAGGGACATGTCTGTCTGACAGTTGGGGGTGCCTCACCCTAGGACCAGTGGCCCTGCTGACCCCTTTCACTCAAAGGTTAGTTTGTGGAGATGGGGAATGGGGAGCTATACCCAGAAGAGAGGAGGAAGACAGATGCTGAGGATCATGATGATGTGCATGGTGATACACAGCACTGCACTCTGTGACCACCCCCCCAATCCCCGACATCCCTAGTGGAATAGCAATAGTTATTCCAATGTATATAAGTTTTCCTTCATGTTTGAAGAAGGCAGCACTGATGGCAGTAGTCACCTCTGAGTTTATCAGTGGCTGAAAAGTCTGATCTGGGATGCACAGTGTCAGCCAAAAAGACTGTCCCTTGTGTTGTTAAGTTTAACATTTGCAGTAACTAGCACTCTGTTCTCTTTTCCCTGCAGTGGATGAACCACATCCTAAATCAGTATTGTGATTATTAATATATATGAATTAAAAATTCATTATGAGTAGGGAATAGGTCTACCAACTCTGTTGTACTGTACGTTTGATGGCCAAACATCTCCTAGGTGATGAGTGAGAAACAGCATCACTTAGTGGATAGGGCATTGGCCTATGAGTCGTAGGACCTGGGCTCCAATTCCAACTCTACCACTTGACTGCAGTGTGACCTAGGGAAAGTAATAATAATAATAATTATAATAATGGCAATTGTTAAGTGCTTACTATGTGTCAGGCATTGTACTAAGTGCTGGGTGAAGATACAAGTGAATTTGTGTTGGATTAGTACAGTGCTTGCCACACAAGCACTGTTTTGTGGATTGATTTACATCTTCCTTTTTTTGCCAGGATATGTATCACTGGGCCGTCTGATATACCAATGACTATGATTTAAACAAACCAATTTTTATTGGCTAAACCTCAGTTACCATTTAACCACGTGCCCAGGAAAGGTTTCTTGCACTAGAGTAGTGTTCCTTCTCTCTCTTACCTTCAATTTCATTTCATTGCACTAATTTCTAGGACTCAGGCTTTGAACCCATATCAGAGAATGACATACGAAGCTTCTTTGAAGTTGTAAGTTTCCATCAGGCCCTCTATCTCCAAACTTCAGCAGGGTCTTCCTCTTGGGACCTCTAGATTAAAAGTTCCTTGTGGACAGGAAATGTGTCTACCAAGTCCTTATAATATATTCTTCTGAGTTCTCAGGACTGTGTTTTGCATACAGTAAGCTCTCAATAAACACTATTGATCAACTGATTGATCGTGCTACTCCCTGGTTGAGTGGGGGAATATTACCTGCCATGGAGGAGGTACCACGATGTTTCCCCAAGACTTCACATCTGATCTGGACAGGAGCAACTCCTGGAAACCATGTGCCACAGCATACACAGCATTGTAAACACTGTAACTCGGGGCAGACATCATTAGGGAAAAATAGTGCATAGGCAGCATCTCCAAGGAAGCATTTTCTGAGCATTTTCTTCCATAGATTTCAGAAAACGAAAGAGCACAGTCAAAGGCAGACTCCCAGAATTTCTTCAGAATAATGCTGTCTGGGTATTTTGCTGGTCTAATGGTCCGTAAAAAATCCCTGAACCCGGGGACTTCTTTAGCAAAGCTTGCCATAGTCAAAGTCCCATGAAAATGATTATTATTTGGTTCATGCATCATGCTCAAAGTAAAATCCCAGTGATATGTGGTTATCAAAACCATCTTGGACAGTCCAAACCACTCTATCACAGCTCTAAGAAGGTTTAGGAACTCTGCATCCCCATAGGCAGCTATCACATTGGTTGATGAAGCCATGATCCTGGCATAGAAATGCTGAACTTTATAAGTACTGAACCTGCCACTGGGGATCTTCTCAGTAAAGGCTGCACAGACACCATTCCTGACCATCTCCCCTGTCACGTCTGAAAGGAAACTCTCTCCTCTCATATCATCTGACACCACCAGCCCCACCCAGGTCCAGCCAAAATGCACCATTAACTGGACTATCATCCGGGGCAGAGAGGAAATCCTGGGGGCCACCTGATAGAGAGATGGAAATCGGATCTTGTCGCTCAGTACCGGATCAAACGGGCCATAGGTGATCTGGGTAGAAAACAACAGATCTCAATGGGAGGTGTGAAAACATGGCAAATTCGTCAAAAGCGTTTACTTAGCTCCTGCTTTGGGAAGAATTCTGTTCTTACCAGTTGGTAAAGGGTAATCAAGACAAAAAACACAGCACCTACCCTCAAAGAGATTTTAAACAGTCAGTCATATTTATTGAGGGTTTACTGTGAGCAGAGCACTATACTAAGTACTTTGGAGAGTACAATATAATAGGACTGGTAAGCACGTTCCCTGCCAACAGGGAGATAATAGACAAGAGGTAGAGGCAGAAATTAAAGTAAATTATGTATAGGGACATAAGTGCTGTGGGTATGAAAGTAGGTTCGATAAAGTGTACAGGGCCAGTCAGAAGGGGTAGGGAGAAGGGAAAATAAGGGTTTAATCTGCGATTAGACTGTGAGGCCATCATTGGGCAGGGATTATCTATATCTGTTGCCAATTGTACATTCAAGCACTTAATACAATACTCTGCACATAGTAAGTGCTCAATAAATACTATTGAAAATGAATGAATGAAAGAGATTTGATTTCAATAAGCCTTTGAAGGTGGGGAAAGTGATTGTCTGACTGATATGAAAGGGTTGAGAGTCTGAGGCCAGAGGCAGGATGAGGGCACGGGATCAGGACAAGATGGATGTGATCAAGGTATAGTGATTAGATTGGCATTAGAGGATCGATGCTTATGGACTGGGTTGTACTAGGAAGCCAGCAAGCTAAGATAGGAAGGGGCAAGGTGATTGGGTGCACTGAATTTTATCTTAAGGAGTTTCTGTTTGATCAGGAGGTGGATGGCCAGTCACTAGAGATTCTTTGAGGAGCAGGGAAACCTGGACTGAAAGGTTTTTTGAGAAAAGTGATTCAGGAAGCAGAGTGAAGTACATGGACTGAAGTGGACAGAGACAAGGGACAGGCAGGCCAGCAAGTAAGCTGAAGTCAGGATGAAGTAGTCAGGGATGAATAGGGTAAGTGCTTGAATCACCAGAGTAGCAGTTTGGCTGGAGAGGGAAGGGCAGATTTTAGCGATGTTGTGAAGGAAGAACGCTTGGATTTGTTGACAGATTGAATATACATAGGTTTAATGTCAAGGATAATGCCAAGGTTATGTGCTTGCGAGACAGGGAGGATGGTGTCCTGTCTAGAGTGATGGAAAAGTTATTGGGAGCACAGAGCTTGTGTGGGAAAGGAGGAGCTTTGTTTGGGACATATTAATTTTGAGGTGTCAGTGGGGCATCAGGTAGAGCAGTTCTGAAGGCAGAGGAAATATGAACCTGAGAGAAGGAGAGAGATCAGGCGTGGAGATGTAGATTTGGGAATCATCTGCATAGAGACGTACTTGAAATCCTGAGAGGGAATGATTCTCCAATGGAGTGGTATAGATAGGAAAAAGAAGGGGACCCAGATCTGAGCCTTGAAGGACATCAACATTAAGGGGGTGGGAGACAGAGGAGGGGCCCATGAAAGAGAAACAGAAGGTAAAGCCAGAGGAGAACCAAGAGAGGCCATTCAGTGAAGCCAAGGTTAGATCAACTTTCAGGAGATGGCATTTGTCTACAATATCAAAGGCAGCTCAGAGGGCTAGAAGGATTAGGATGGAGAAGAAGCCTTTGGATTTGGCGAAAGGAGCTCATTGGTGACCTTTGTGAGGGAAGTTAATATGGAGTGAAGTGGGTGAAGGCAGTGTGGCTTATTGGATCAGTCATAGTCCTGGGAGTCAGAAGGACATGGATTCTAATCCACCTCTGTCAGGTGTCTGCTGTGTGATCTAGGGCAAGTCATTTAACCTATCTGTGCCTCAGTTATCTCATCTGTAAAATGCAAATCAAGACAGTGAGTCCCATGTGGGACATGGACTGTGTCCAACCTTCTATCTATTCTGGAGATCAGTACAGTGCTTTGAACATAATAAGATATAACAATGCCACTGAAAAAGAGATTGGGGGGGTTCAAGGAGGGAATTGGAGGGGAGAAGTGGAGGCAGTGGGTGTGGACTACTCACTCATGAGGTTTAGAAAGATTGTTAGCAGGGAGATGGAGCTATAACCAGAAGGAGCTGAGGGATCAAGGGAGGATTATTTTGGTATATAGAATACATGAGAATATTTGAAAGCAGTGGGGAAGAGGACATTGGTGAGGGAACAGTGAAGGTAGTTTTTAGCGAAGGAAAAGGGCGGGAATAGTTTTGATAGGTTCAAAGAGATAGGGTTAGAAGTACAGGTAGAGGGTAGATTTTGAGAGGAAGCAAGTGACTCCTCTTGGGATACTGTAAGGGAAGATGGGAGAGTCTGAAGAGGAGCAGGAGGAGAGGGACCCACCAGAAGCAGGGGAGATTTTTTGGGAGAATGATGCCTGATGGTTTCAGTTTGTCCATAAAGTATGTGACCAGGTGAAAGACTAAAGATGGTTAGGGCCAGGAGACAGGATTTGAGGAGGGACCCAAATTCTGAAACAATGGTGAAGGCAATGGGCATGGGAGTCAATAAGTACAAGCAATATTGTTGCTGGACAGGGGAGAGGGCAAGTTAGAGCCGGAAAAGATGCATTTGACATGAATTAGGTCAGCCTGATGTCAGGATTTTTGCCAGCACCACTACATGACATGTCCAGAGCACTGGAGGTAATCCAGTGCTTTTGGTTAGTGGTATGAGATTGGCAAAGGATAGGGGAGACAGGAAGTTGAGTTAAATTGAGAAGTAGTGTTGAGGATGTTGATTTGTGCATCAAGGTAGGTAGTTTGGGTATACAGACCAAATGGGGCAGATAACTTGAGAAAACTGTTGGAGATTAAAAGACAAAAAACTTCTATGGGGAAACAGCACAGATTTCCTTGGTGGGGGATGAAGGAGACAGAGGTCAGATGAAGAGGCATGGTTGAATAGAGTGTGGTCTCTGGAAAGAGTACGGGCCTGGGAGGCAGAAGCCTTGGGTTCTAATCCAGCTCCTAGTTATTGGGCAAGTTCTCAACTTCTCTGGAACTCAGCTCCAACAGGGGGTTCAAAAAACCTGTTTTCTCCATGTCCTGGATTGTGAACCTTTGTGGGAACTAATCATCTTGTACCAACCCAGTATTTAGTACAACATTTGGCCTATAGTAATTGCATAACACATACCACAATTATTAGTAATTTTTACTATTGAGGAATTTTGGAATTGGTGAAGCTAGAGTTGGTGAGGCTGAAGATTGTACAATCAATAGTTAGGATGAAATTTAGTGTTTGTCCAAACTGGTGATTGGGTAAGGTGGGGTGGAGCAAGAGGTAAGTTGATTCAAGGAGTGAGAGGAAGCAGACAGCAGAAGGATCATTGGAAACATCCAAATGGATATTGAAGTTCCCATGGATTAATGTAGAGATGGAGAAAGGGAGACCAAATGTGCAAAATGTACCAAAATGGTTCAGAAAGTTGGTAGTGGGGCCTAGCAGTGGTAACTGCTTTGGGTGGTAGAGGCAGATGATTTGGCTTCAAAGGAAGGGAAAGAGAGTGATGGGGGCATTGAAATGGGGAAAAGTGGCACTGGGTAGTGAGAAGGAAATAGAATCCTTGCCCTTTCCCTGTGAGTCTGGGGATGGGGAGAAAATGAGGTCCTCTCTAGAGGGAGCAGCAGAGGAGACAGCGCCATCTGGGTTGAGCCAGGTTTCAGTGATGGCATGAAGGAGCAGTGATACTGACAAGAACGGGTGCTGCACTTGGCTAACAGAAGAGATTAAAGCAAAATTATTTACAGATAGGGAGATGATTGAGAAGTTGATATAGGGAATGACAGATGGCTGGACCAGGATGGCCTTTTGAATGGAAAGGGAGCAGCAGATCTGGGGAAATGTTGTGAAAGAAAAACCAGCAGCCTATACCAACAGGCCAGAATGTGAGAGACGAAAGAGAGCAAGGAATCAAAGCTCATGCCAGGACTGAGGGTCTTGGTGACAGGGAGAACAGGGGTGTCATCGGCCCTGATAGGAAACATAGGCAGAAGGATGGATTTTGGGAGGGAAAATTAAGAGTTCAGTTTTATTCTTCTTGAAATGGATGCTCCAGGGACAACATTCGCTAGTTCGTTCATTAATCAATTAATTAATTAATTCATTCATTCATATTTATTGAGTGCTTACTGTGTGCAGAGCACTGTATTAAGCGCTTGGAAAGTACAATTTGGCCAAGGATAGAGACAATCCCTATCCAAAAATGGGTTCACAGTCTAGAAGGGAGAGACGACAACAAAACAAAACAAGTAGACAGGCATCAGTAGCGTCAAAATAGATGAATAGAAATATAGCTATGTCCACATCATTAATAAAATGAATAGAATAATAAATAGGTATGAATATACACAAGTGTGTGGGCCAGGAAGGGTAGAGCAGAGGAGGAAGGTAGGGGTGATTGGGAGGGGAAGAGGAGCAGAAAAAGGGGGGCTCAGTTTGGGAAGGCCTCCAGAGGAGGTGGGCTTTTAGTAGGGCTTTGAAGGGGAGAGAGCTAGTTTGGTGGATGTGAAAAAGGAGGGCATTTCAGGCCAGAGGTAGGACGTGGGCTAGGGATCAATAGTAGACAGGAGAGAACGAGGAGGTTAACAGCAGAGGAGTGGAGTGTGTGGGCTTGGCTGTAGAAGGAGAGAAGGGAGGTGAGGTAGGAGGGGTCAAGGTGAGGGAGAGCTTTGAAGTCAAGAGTGAGGAGTTTTGCTTCATGTAAAGGTTGATAGGCAACCACTGGAGAATTTTGAGGAGGTGATAGGAGTGACATGTCCAGAGCCTTTCTGTAGAAAGATAATCTGGGCAGCAGAGTGAAGTATAGACTAAAGCGGGGAGAGAAGGAGGATGGGAGATCAGAAAGGAGGCTGACACAGTAATCCAGTCAGGATATGATTAGAGATTGTACCAACAAGGTAGCCATTTGGATGGAGAGAAGAGGCGGATCTTGGCAATGTTGTGAAGTGAGACCGTCAGGTTATGGTAACAGATTGGATGTGGGGTCCCAGACAGACCTTTTCTCTAGGGCTGGATGATCTGCGGGTTAACCCTCAAGACAGGACCGTGGGTGGAGGGAGGTTTGACCCACCTGTAGAATTAAGGGTCCCACGCTTCCCACTCCAACAGTTGAGTCAAATAGAGCCAATTCCCAACACAGAGCATCTTTTCAGAACCAGCCTCTATACCAACAGTGGTTGCCTCCTCCTAAGTATCCTTCCCTAAAATCTAACCCCATTACACACACACACACACACACACACACACACACACAATAAAATAAATAAATACTTTCCCCTTTGGTGGCAACATGGTCCACACAGTTCAATCCTCACGGGTGGGACATCCCTGCACAGATCTCTGGAAGTCAAGTGGAAATAATATATCACAGAGGAGGTGGCATTTTGTGCCACTGAGATTGATTTGAGAGTCACTGCATGGACTGGGTGGCTGAAGCTATAGGAAGCAATTGCAAAGCGAAAAAAGAAGGGAGCAAAAAACAGAGCATTTAGTAACACCTATGGTTAGAGGGTGAGAACCAGAAGAAGAGCCGGGGGAAAATAATGAGCAGGAGTCTCCAGAGCAGCAGAAGCAATACAAAGAGAGACCATGTTGGAAAGACATATAACATTTCATATATATATAGCTATAGAATATAGCATGCAGCATATATGTAGCATATATATAACATGTAACATATAGCAATAGCAAAACAGATAGCATTTATGAAGGAGGTGGTGGTCCTTGGAATCCAAGGTGGTCAAGGAGTCGAGGAGTATTAGGGTAGAATAGGGTCCTTTATAGAGTGCCACCTCAATGGAGGGAATGGGGCAGAAAGTTGCTGGGAATGGATCAAGAGGGGAGTTAGAAGAGAGGTAGTGGAGCAGACAGGGCAAAAGATCTGTTTGAGGAGACTTGACAAGAAGGGAAGCACGACAAGATGGACTAATAGGTGCTGGGCATAGTGGACCCAGAGAAAGTGTTTTTAGATTGCAGGAAACCTGCAGATGATGGAAAGTAGAGGAAAGGAAGCCCTCAGAGAAGAAGCAGGTGAAGCTGGCTGGCAGGAAAGATAGAAAGTGGATCATAGCAGTGGTTCTTAAAAGGAGTCAAGAGGGAGGGAAATGGAGGCTTCTGGAAGGGGATTGAAATCCCGCTGGATCCTGGTGACAACACCACTGTAACCCTACTAAGAGGAAAGAAAAGCCAGAAATGTAATGCGAAGAAGCAACCTCCTGTCCCCTATCTCTGGCTTCTTTGTACTCCCCTGCTTCCATGTGTCACATGCACATCTTTCCTTTTATCATTTTCTTTTGCCCTCTAAAAGGAAAGATGCAGAATAGATGGAAGTGCTCAGGGAGCCCAGCAAAAAGGAACAATAGAACTGAGGTATGACAGAATTCCCTTGAACCTTTTCATCTTCTCAATAGTTGAACCCACAGAACCTAGATTATCCTTGAAGGCACAACATGACAGCAGGATTTGTCTGAAAATCTGTTCCTACGCAGTGACATCCCTTCTCCACTGTTCGCAATGTCGGATTGAAAATAGTGACGAGAAACTCTTTTCCGAGACAAATCTCTAATCCGGTCTTTCTATACATAAACAGGGAAGGGCGCCAGACTGGTTGAAGATCTCCTACCTGCGGGGAGCGCAGTAGAGTCCAGGGATTGTTTGCCAAGGTGGATGGACAGGGCAGATGTGGCTCCCCCCAATTGACAGCCATGGACTTTTCCTGTCTCCCACAGCTGTAGTTAGGGACAGTCTGTTCTTACTCCCGACAGCCCATCAAGGCACTTTCCATGGCTCTTCAGCATCGTGGTAGATTTCATGGACATGGAAGCCCAGAGACACATTGGGTAAAAAGGCTGGGATCCCTTATTGATCTCCTCCACAGCAAACAGCAGGGCCAGGAAGTGCCTGGAAGTCTTTGTGAGCCCCAACTGAAATGAAACAGAGTACACTCTTAAATTTCATCCTGTACTCCCACCCCATATTCCAGAACACATTCTTACGAGAGAACAGATCAGGTAAAACAGTCCAGGGGCAGCATCATCCAGGCTGGAGCCCCCAATCACCTGCACCAGCCATTCTTCATCCCCTCCTTCATCACCCAGTTCCAATTCCTCCCTGGCCGTAATCCACAGCTCTGAGGCTACGAGAGAAGGAGGGAATGAAGGGGGTGGAGGGAAATGTGTCCCTTGCAAACCAAGAAGGACGATCTGAGGGACAGGAGCTGAAGGAAGAGAAGAAAGACAGAGAGTCCAGGACTGCGTAGTGATGCTGGGAGGCTCATAGTGCCAGCTGGACCTGTCTCAGAGGATGTCAGAAACTCAGTATGAATACAATCCCCGCCCATTCATCAATCCACCATCAAAACAGAGAAAACAAAAGAATCAGCGGGTCTGAGCTTGGGAGTCAGAAGACCAGGCTTTTAAACCCAGATCTGGGTGACTTTGAGCAGTCACTTAATATCTCTCTCCTCAGTTACCTGATCTGTAAAATGGGATTAATATCATCACTCCTTCTTAGACTGTGAGCCCCATGGGAGACAAGGATTGTGTCCAACCAGTGTTTAGAAAAGTGCTTGATATAAACTAAGTGCTTAGCAAGTGTCATAATTTAATGAAATTAGTGAAATTGAATATAACCACTAAGAAAAAAATACTCACTTCAATAGTTCTGCGTGTCATGCTTCTTGATAGACTGGAAAATTGGATCAGGAAAAATATACAAGGTCTGCAAAGATAACATCCCTGTGATACCAGGTCCCTATCCCTGTAATAGGTGGCTGGATACTCTCTGTTCAGGAAGCAGGGTGTCTTCTCTTCCCATTGGTGGAGTTGGGAAGTTGGAGGAGCAGGAACAGGTAAGCAGAGAGGAGCATCGAGGTGAGGCTAGTCTAGGATTAGTTGTGAAGAATGACAAGAGTCAGAAGTCCTTATCTTCTCCTCTGGCACAAGGACCAGGACTCCAGTCTCCACTCCATCACAGGGAGATCATCAGTAAGTTGTGGGGCAGCCTGTTGTCCCAGACAAACTGAGATCTGGGGGAAATGGTAGGGTTTATGAGCATCTGCCTTGAACTTGTTGTCAGAATGATGGCTCCAGTCTAATGCCTTGGTTTGCCTGTAGTTGGGAATGGGCAAAACCATGTTTTGCTTCTCTTGAGCTCAGTCTGGGACTAAATAAATCAGCCATGAAGGGGCTCTGGGGATTATCCTTGCCCGGAGCACTGCACCTGCATCCCTGAAACTTTCTCACAAACACCAGAGAAAAAACAGTTAGGAATTGCCCTCTCTCCTGGGTCCCCAGGAACTTTGACAGGGTGGAAAGGGCTGGGGGCTTGGGGATTGTTCTGGAAGTAGGGGAGCCTCTCAGTGGCTTTGATCACTGCACAACAACAAGGCAAGTCCCCACAGAGACTCCAGGGTTGGCAGCCCATGCATCAGGCAAGGTGGCTGGGAGTGGTGACAAGGATGGAAAACAGTTCTGAGGAAGCTGGTCATAGGTCTTACACAGCCCTGCCCCCAGGATCCAAAGCAGCGGACCCTGTGGGTGGTCAGAGCCATCCAATCCCCCACAGTCCATGATATGTCCAAGGAGCAGCAGCTACATCTTCCATCAAGACTGGACTAACATGGGGATGGTAAATATACTCAAATCCAGTGTGTGAACCCTTCAATCTTCACCATCTCTTCCTACACCTTCATAATGAGAGGATCTGGCTCTGAGGCCACAGATCTAGGAAGGAATTTTCACCCCCCCCCTTTTCTCCCCTGAATCCTACACAAATGCTCCAGGCCTCAGGACTGAGGAGGATGGCAGTTTCTGCTGGAAGTTGGCCTCTCTTTGAAACTCCAGGGACAATCACAGCCTAACGAGTCTCTATAGAGAAGGCCGTTCTTAGGAGCAATTGGAGCCTCTGGACACAAATTGCCCTTTGGCAGGTCCATCAGTCCACAAGAAAGTAAGCAGCTCTGGATAGTCCACTCAGTCAGGTCAATCAATCAATTGCATTTTTTGAGTGTTTACTGGTGTGCAGATTGTACTAAACACATAGGAGAGGACAATACAACAGAGTTGGTAACACATTCCCTGTCCACAATGATCTTACAGTCTAGCGAGGGATTCCATTCTTGGAGAGCCCATATCCAGATGGCTTTCTGTGGGGCTGTGGGGCCTTACATCCAGGGGAGCAGGGGTCAAGCTCAGCTCACGGTTCCTGCAGGCAGCAGTCCTGGGGTTAGATCTGGGTCCAGATGTAGCAGTTCTCTGTCAAGACAGGCCACGGGCCAGCAGGAAGTCCTCCCAAAGTCAGAATCCACCAGTCTCACAGCCATGTGTTTGCAAAGGCAGAACCAAAAATTTGGTCTCAATCCTAGTGGCTGTGGCCTGGGACAGGTCTTTCTGGTGTTTGGCAGCAATTGCTGCTGAGTTTGGCCTACTAGGCCGGTTGGAGAACTTGCAGGGAAAACTCGCTCAGCTGAATCAAATGGCCAGAAAAGTGGACAGGTGAGCATGTGTTCCATGAGGGAAATGCAGTGCAATTTGGGGAACACAGACCAACCTCCAATTGCTCATAGTTGGTGGGGATTCACTACTAGGGGGAACAAAGCCTCCATTTTCACATGGTTTTGAAAGAGGAGAATTCAAGGACTCAGGGGGATCTTTTGCCAGCCCAGTTGGGTGAGGAAAGAACGTGATGGTCATTATCTGTTCAGCCACAAAGTCTACTGTGCCAATTATTTGAGAAGCAGCATGGGCCTAGTGAATAGAGCACAGGCTTGGGAATCAGAAAGACCTGGATTCTAATCCCAGATCTGCCACATATCTGCTGTGTGATCTCGTGCAAGTAACTTCACTTCTCTGTGCCTCAGTTTACTTCATTTGTAAAATGGGGATCAAGAATGTAGCCCTGTGTGGGACATGGACATGTGGGAGAAAGTTATTTCCAGCTACTAGTAGGTTTATCCCTAGAAAGAATCAAGTGACATTGCATTTTCCCACGAAACTGGGAGCCTTCATACCCAGTTAAGTACACTGCTGTCACTTCATGTCATCTGTTGAACTAGAGGCAGCAGCATGGCTTAGTGGACAGAGGAAAGAGCCTGGGATTCAAAGGATGTGTATATATAGTACGTATTTACAATTCTATTTATTTTTAATAATAATGTTGGGATTTGTTAAGCGCTTACTATGTGCCGAGCACTGTTCTAAGCGCTGGGGGTAGACATAGGGGGAATCAGGTTGTCCCACGTGGGGCTCACAGTCTTCATCCCCCATTTTACAGATGAGGGAACTGAGCCACAGAGAAGTTAAGTGACTTGCCCACACTAATGGTTGTATTATATCTATAAATTCTAATTATTATATTGATGGTATTGGATGCCTGCTTACTTGCTTTTGTTTTATTTTGTTGTCTGTCTCCCCTTTTCTAGACTGTGAGCCCGTTGAGGGCAGGAATTGTCTCTATTTGTTGCTGAACTGTACTTTCCAGTGCTTAGTGCAGTGCACTGCACACCAGTAAGGAGCTCAATAAATATGAATTGAATGAATGAATGAATTCTAATCCCTTGCTCTGCCCACTTGTTTGCTGTGAAACCTTGGGCAAATTAACTTCATACCTCTCTGGTCTTCGGGTGTCTCAATCTGTAACATGGGGAATAAGACTGTGAGTCATTAGAGGGACAGTGAGGGTATTCAACCTGATTGACTCGTATCTATCCCAGCACTTAGTACAGTAAGCAGTTTATAAATACCATAAAAATCATCCTCAAATGTTTCTGTGGGTAGTATCAGGTTGTTCTGAATGTCCGGGTTCCTGGGTCCTTGGTAATGAACAGATTGAAAATGAAAAGACACAGGCAGGGTCTCTCTCCAGGACTCTCACACAGCACCACCACCTTGAGGGCAGGAAAAGGCACTCATTTCTCTAAGATGTGGTCCAGAGGTTGCCTTCCTGGCTGGAGTTCAGGCTGGAACATATCTGAACGGCTTGGGGACATTCCTGTCTCCTGTGCTCCCTCTCCCCCTCCCCCACTTTGACTGCCTCTTTCCACCACTCTGGAGGACCCCATTCCAAGGCCCCAGCTTTGTTGTGGCTGGAAAGAAGAAAAGGAGGAAGGAAAGAAGAGAGAGGGAGAATGAGACTTCCTGGATTCCTGTGCTGTTGTGACTAAGAGAGATCAACTTCTACTCCCCCCATTCATCACCCATCCAAGGGCCTGTTGGAATAGTCCGGACCTGGAGAGTCAGAAGAATATGACTTCTAATTCGAGCTCCACCACCTGTTTGCTATGTGGCCTTGGGCAATTCACTTAACTTCTCTTTGCCTCAGTTTTCCTCATCTATAAAATGGGGGATTGAATCCTACTCCCTATTTCTTGGGTGGTGAGCCCACTTTGGGACACAGAGTGTGTCCAATCTTGACTATCTTGTAACACTACCCCAGCCATTTAGTACAATGTTTGACACATAGTAGATGCTTAACAAATACCATGAAAAACCCAAAAACATTTACCCCAAGGCGAAGACAGTGGACAAGCCTCCCCCCAACATTTCCTGCCACAGTCTTCTCAAAGTTGGCCAAGGGTATTCCCGGGCTCTCTTACCCTCTCCTACTAAAACAGCCTCTGCCTAAGTCTGGTATCTGGATGCTGTGCCTATGTTGTGCTCTGTCCTGGTGCAATCAGTCACATGTGGTTCAGCAATGGAGCTGTACTTGCAAGCTCCACAAATTATCCACTGTGCCCCCCCCCCCGCCCCTGCCGGCATCATCATCAGCAACACCACCAGGAGTTGGTTGGGAGCTTCATGGACTTGGCCACCTCCTGAGAGCAGAACTGCCTGAAGCAGAAGACATCAGTGCTGAGAGGGTCTGAAAGACTTTTGACCAGGGAGGTGAGGCGTTTGAGGCTGGAAGATGCATTGTAATTATGTGGTTATTCTAGTTAATAATTCAAGGTCGTAATAGGTTTTAAAACTCCTGAACCTTCTCAGTGGGTGGGAAATGTTAACAAGAATACACAATTCTCAGGACAGAAAAATGACAGTGGTTCAGGCAGATGTCAAATGGGATTTAGAGAAAGAGGCAGTGGGAATGAGAACCACAAGTTTTCTGCAATGAAAAAATGTTAATTTCCTGAACTTTTTTGTAAATCATCAAACAATCATATTTATTGAGCTTGCTACTGTTATGCAGCACATTAGTAAGAGTTTAGGAGAAACCAAAATAACAATATAACACTGTTGGTAGACACATTCCCTTCCCTACCCCCAACAAGCTTAGGCTTGAGAGAGTGAGACAGACATTAATATAAATAAACAAATTACTGCTATGTTCAGAAGTGTTGTAGAGCTGAGGGGGGTGGTGAAGAGGGGAGTAAATCTAAGTGTAAGGACAAAGCTAAAAGAAGTGGGAAAAGAAGAAATGATGGCTTAGTCAAGGAAGGCCTCTTGGAAGAGATGTGGCCTTCAGTAAGGCTTTGAAGGTGTATGAGTAATTGGATATAAAGAGGGTAGGAGTTCCAGGCCAGAGGCAAGATGTGGGTGAGCGGTCAGTGGTGAGATAGACAAGATAGAGGAACAGTGAGTAGGTTTGCAGTACAGCAAGTAGGTTAGCAATAAAGGGCTAAAATTTCTGGCTAAGAAGTAAGAAGGACAGCAGGCAAGATCACGGGCTTGGGAGTCAGAGGACATGGGTTTTCATCCCAGATCCACCATTTTGTCTGCTGTGTGACCTTAGCAAGCCACTTAGCTTTTTCTGTACCTCAGCTACCTCATCTACAACACAGGGATTAAGACTGTGAGCCCCATGTAGCTCACCTGATTAGCTTGTTATCTAGCCCAGTGCTTAGTAAGCACTTAACAAATAGCATAATATTATTAATAGTATGATGATGATGATGAAGTAGGAATTAGGAGATGAGGTAGGAGGGGTCAAGTTGATTGAGTGCTTTAAAGCCAAAGGTAAGGAGTTCCTGTTTGATGTGGAAGTGAAGGGCAACCAACTGGAGGTTCTTGAGAAGTGGGGAAACATGGACTGTACTTTTTTACAGAAAGATGACCCAGACAGCAAGATGAACTATGGACTGGAGTGGGGAGAGACAGGCGACCAGGAGGTTGATACGGTAATCAAGGCACAATAGGATTACTATCCAAGCAGTTTGGATGGAGAAGAAAGGGCAGATTTGAGAGATTTGTGAGGGATGAAAAATCAGCACTTAGTGACTGATTCAATGTTGGGTTAAAATGAGGTAGAAATAACCTTCTCACTGTGCCTCATTCTTGCCTGACCCGCTGTCTACCCCTGGCCCATGTCGTACCTCTGGTGCTGGAATGACTCTTCTCACTTCTGCCAAAAAAGCCCATCTCCTCCAGGAGGCCTTCTGGACTAAGCTCCCTTTTTCCTCCTCTCCCCCTGCCCATATCCCCCATTTGCTACTTCTGCTCTACCTCCCTCCCTGCCCCACAGCACTTGTGTGTATATATGTATATATTTAGAATTCTATTCATTTTATCAATGATGTGTATATATCTATAATTCTATTTATTTCTACTGAAGCTCTTGATGCCTGTTTACTTGTTTTGATGTCTGTCTCCCCCATTCTAGACTGTAAACCCATTGTGGGCAGGGATTGTCTCTATTTGTTGCTGAATTGCACTTTCCAAGTGCTTAGTACAGTGCTCTGCATACAGTTAGGGCTCAATAAATACAATTGAATGAATGAATGAATAAAAGAGTCAAGGATAATATCAGGGGTATGGGCTTGTGAGACAGGAAGGATGGCGATGTCTATAGTGATGGGAAAGGCAGGGGGAGGAGAGAGTTTTAGTGAGAAGATAAAGACTTCTGTTTTCAACATGTTAAGTTTGAGGTGACAGCAGGACCTCCATGTAGAGATGCCCAGTAGGCAGTTTGAAATCCAAGACTGCAGTGACAAAGAGAGATAAAGACTGGAGATGTAGATTTGATATCCATCTGCATACAGGTGGTAATACAAAGACATGTGAGCAAATGAGTTTTCCAAGGGAGTGGGTATAAATGGAGAAAAGAAGGGGACCCAGAATTGAACCTGGAGGTGAAGGGGACCCAGAACTGAACCCTGAAGGACACCCATAGATAGGAGGTGGGAGGCAGAGGAGAAGCCCCTGAAAGACACTGGGAATGAATGGCCAGAGAAATAGGAGAAGAACCAGGGAGAGTATTCTGTCCAGTGAAGCCTAGGTGGGGTAATGTTTCCAGAAGAAGGGAATCCTCGACAGTGTGGAAGTCATTTTCAAGATCGAGGAGGATTAGGATGGAGTAGAGGCCATTGTATTTGTTAAGAAGGAGGTCATTTGTGATCTACGAGAGTGCAGTTTCTGTGGAGTGAAGGGAACTGAAGTCAGTCTGTAGGGGGTCAAGGGGAGATGGAAGGAGTGAAATTGTGACAGTAGGTGTAGACAATGTACACAAAGAGTTTTGGAAGGTTAATAGTAGGCGGGAAATGCGATGATAATGGGAGGGAGTCGGGGGCCAAGGTAGATTGTTTCTAGGATACAAGAGACATGAGGATGTCTGAAAGCAGTGGGAAGAAGCCAGGGGAGAGCAAACCATTGAAGATGGCAGTCAGGGAGGGGAGAAGGTAGGTTGCATGTTGTTTTAAACAATATGCAAAGGGATGGGTTTTGACGTGCAGAAGGTGGGGGTGGAATTTGAGAGAAGGCAGCGGGCCTCCATCTTGAGATACTTCTGGGAAAGATGGGAGAACTGAAGAAGGGGCAGGAGTCCCTCTTCTCCATCCCCCAGCTCTCAACCCACTTCTCTACTTTCCCATCCTTCCCAGCAGCATCTTCTGAGGAGATCCCCTCCCTCCTCGCAAGTGCCACCCCCTACACTGTGCTTCAGAGCCCATTCCCACTCATTTTATAAAAACTATCACCCCTTCCTCCTCCCCTCCTTAACTTCATCTTAAACCACTCACTCTCCAATGGCTTCTTCCCCTCTGCTTCAAACATGCCTATGTCTCCCCCATACTAAAAAAAAAAACCTTCTCTTGACCCACTTCTCCCTTTCAGTTATTGTCCTATCTCCCTCCGACCCTTCCTTCCAAATTCCTAGAACGAGTTGTCTACACTTTGCTGCCTCGAATTCCTCAACTCAACTCTCTCCTGGACCCCCTCCAATCTGGCTTCTGTCCGTTCCCACTCCACCGAAACCTCCTCTCAAAGATCACCAATGACCTCCTTCTTGCCATATCCGATTGCTCTTACTCTAACCTAATCCTCCTCAATCACTCATCTGCTTTAACACTGTCGACCATCTTCTCCACACTTCAGCTCACCTTGGCTTCACAGACTCTGTCCTTCCTGGTTCTCCTCTTATCTCTCTGGCTGTTCATTCTCAGTCTCATTCGCAGGCTCCTCCTCCCCCCTCCCATCCACTAACTGTACGTGTTTCCTCAAGGGTCAGTTCTTGACCTTTTGTTCTCCGTCTATACTCACTCCCTTGGTGAACTCATTCACTCCATGGCTTCAAGTATCATCTCTTCGCAGATGACATCCAAATCTGCATCCCTCCCCTGTTCTCTCTCTCCCTCCAGGCTCTTATCTCCTCCTGCCTTCAGGACGTCTCCACCTGCATGTCTGCCTGCCCACCGTAAAACTTTATCATGGCCAAGACTTGAGCTCCTTATCTTCCCTTCCCTAAATCTGTCCTCTTCCTGACTTCCCTGTAACTGTGGACGGCATTACCATCCTTCCCATCTCACAGGCCCGCATCTTGGTGTCATCCTTGACTCTGCTGTCCCATTTCACCCCACACATCCAATCTATAGCCCAAAACTGCCGGTTTCACCTTCACTACATCGCCAAATCCCCCCCTTTCCTCCTCATCCAAACTGCTACCTTGCTGGTACACTAGGTCTCATTAATATCCTGACTGGATTACTGCATCACCTGCCTCTCTGATTTCCCATCCTCTTGTCTCTCCCTGCGCCAGTCTATTCTTCATTCTGCTGCCTGGATTTTCTTTCTACAGAAACATCTGGGCATGTCACTCCCCTCCTCAAAAACCTCCACTGGTTGCCTATCAACCTTCGCATGAAACAAAAACTCCTCACTCTTGGCTTCAAAGCTCTCCATCACCTGGTCCCCTCCTACCTCACCTCTCTTCTCTCCTTCTACAGTCCACCCCATACAGTCCGCTCCTCTACCACTAACCTCCTCTCGGTCCCTCATTCTTGCCTGTCACCCATCGACCTCTGGCCCACGTCTTCCCACTGACCTGGAATGCCTTGCCCTCCTACATCAAAGTCCTACAGAGAGCTCACTTCCTCCAAGAGGCCTTCCCAGACTGGAGCCTCCCTTTCCCTATGCTCCTCCTGCCGCTCCCCATTCCCTCTACTCCCTCTATCTGCTCTTCCCCCTTCCCCTCCCCACAGCACTTGTGTACATTTGTATATATTATTTACTATTCTATTTATTTTAATGATGTGTATATATCTATGATTCTATTTACCTATTTATCTGTTAATCTATGTATTGGAGAAGCAGCATGGGTCAGTGGAAAGAGCCTGTGCTTGGGAGTCAGAAGTCCTGGATTCTAATCTTGGCTCTGCAGCTTGTCAGCTGTGTGACCTGGGCAAGTCATTTAACTTCTCTGTGCCTCAGTTCCCTAATCTGTAAAATGGAGGTTGAAGACTGTGAGCCCTACTTGGGACAGACCTGATTACCTTGTAGTCTACCCCAGCGCTTAGAACAGTGCTTGGCACATAGTAAGCATTTATCAAATACCAACAGATATTTATCTTGATGGTATTGATGCCTGACTACTTCTTTTGTTTTGTTGTCTGTCTCCCCCATTTAGACTGTCAGCCTGTTGTTGGTCAGGGATTGTCTCTATCTGTTGCCGAACTGTACATTCCAAGCTCTTAGTATAGTGCTCTGCACATAGTAAGCGCTCAATAAATACGACTGAATTCATGAATGAATGAAAAGGGACTGTGTCCTACCTAATTTGCTTGTAGCCATTCCAGCGATTAGTAGAGTGCCCGCAACAAGTAAGTACTTAACAATACATAATTAATTATCATTATTTTATTTTAAATTCATTCCTCCCTCCCCTTATGTATATATTTTTACTGCACTTACACACATATGTGTAATGTCTTTATTTTGCATTAATGTCAGTGTCCTCCTCTAGAATGTGAGATCACTTTGGACTGGGAACGTGTCTACCAATTCTTTTCTTGGACTCTCCCAAGTGCTTTTTACCAAGCCCTGCCCATAAAAGCTCTCAATAATTACAATTGATTGATTGGTTGATTGAAAGCTTCTCAGTCCCTCCTTCCCATTGATTATCCTGTCCTCCCCGGTCTCTTTTCTTAGGCCTCACTCCATTTCTGCCAGATTTCCCCCACTTTCCTCATTCTCCATGAACTCTCCCCAGAGGGCTCAGCTGCAATCACACCACCCTTCTCCCTGAATTCCTCTCAGTCAATCAATAAATGGTATTTAGTGAGGGGTTACTGTGTGCAGGACACTGCACTAAGCATTTGGGAGGATATAATACAGCTGAGTTGGTAGTCACATTCCCTGCCCACAAGGAGCTTCCAGCCTATCTTACAGCTTATTCTCAACTCCTTGGGTTCTATTTCTTCATTCTAGCCTCATGCTCAAGCTCAAGATCACTCCCATCAGTGTTCCCAATCTTGGGATGTGGAGACCAGTTTCTCCCATAGGGATAAGCTGTTCCCAACGTCAGTTTCCACGGATAATTTGAAGGGGACAAATTAAGGCAAGTAGCTGTGGCTGGTAAGAAGATTGGGATACTGGGGATTATGAATTGGAGGTGAGGGATGAAACTATTAAACTTACTGATTCATAGAGGAAGTGGGAGGGGACTATTTCCCCAAGGTATTCAGGGAATCCACAGTATCTTCTCATCAAAGGAAGCATTTGGGTTTTGACCATGGATGGGGCTGTTGATTCCTGTTCTGCAAATTCATTCAGTAGTATTTATGAACGCTTACTATGTGCAGAGCACTGTACTAAGCGCTTGGAATGTACAAATCGGCAACAGATAGAGACAGTCCCTGCCCTTTGACGGGCTTACAGTCTAATTGGGGGAGACAGGCATACAAGAACAATGGCAATAAATACAGTCAAGGGGAAGAACATCTCATAAAAACAATGGCAAATAAATAGAATCAGGGTGATGTACATCTCATTAAACAAAATAAATAGGGTGATGAAGATATATACAGTTGAGTGGACAAGTACAGTGGTGAGGGGGTGGGGCGGGAAGGGGGAAGATGAGAGGGAAAGGGGGGAGAAGAGGGTTTAGCTGCGGAGAGGTGAAGGGGGGTAGAGGGAGCAGAGGGAAAAAGGGGGGAGCTCAGTCTGGGAAGGCGTCTTGGAGGAGGTGAGCTTTAAGTAGGGATTTGAAGAGGGGAAGAGAATTAGATTGTCGGAAGTGATGAGGGAAGGCATTCCAGGACCGCGGGAGGATGTGGCCCAGGGGTCGACGGCAGGAAAGGCGAGACCGAGGGACGGTGAGGAGGTGGGCGGCAGAGGAGCGGAGCATGCGGGATGGGCAGTAGAAAGAGAGAAGGGAGGAGAGGTAGGAAGGGGCAAGGTGATGGAGAACCTTGAAGCCTAGAGTGAGGAGTTTTTGTCTTGAGCGGAGGTTGATAGGCAACCACTGGAGGTTTTTAAGAAGGGGAGTGACATGCCCAGAGTGTTTCTGCAGGAAGATGATCCGGGCAGCGGAGTGAAGAATAGACGGGAGCGGGGAGAGAGAGGAGGAAGCGAGATCAGAGAGAAGGCTGACACAGTAGTCTAGCCGGGATATTATGAGAACCTGTAACAGTAAAGTAGCCGTTTGGGTGGAGAGGAAAGGGCGGATCCTGGCGATATTATAAAGGTGAGACGGGCAGGTTTTGGTAACGGATCAGATGTGTGGGGTGAACGAGAGAGACGAGTCAAAGATGACACCAAGGTTGCGGGCCTGAGAGACGGGAAAGATGGTGGTACCATCCACGGTGATAGGGAAGTCTGGGAGAGGACCGGGCTTGGGAGGGAAGATGAGGAGCTCAGTTTTGGTCATGTTGAGTTTTAGGTGACTGGCAGACATCCAGGTGGAGACGTCCTGGAGGCAGGAGGAGATGAGAGCCTGAAGGGAGGGGGAGAGGACTGGAGCAGATATGTAGATCTGCGTGTCATCTGCGTAGAGATGGTAGTTGAAGCCGTGAGAGCAAATGAGTTCACCAAGGGAGTGAGTGTAAATGGAGAACAGAAGAGGGCCAAGAACTGACCCTTGAGGAGCTCCAACAGTTAAAGGGTGGGAGGGGGAGGAGACACCTGCTAAGGAGACCGAGAATGACCAGCCAGAGAGATAAGAGGAGAACCAGGAGAGGATGGAGTCCATGAAGATAAGGTGTGGAGGAGAAGGGGATGGTCGACAGTGTCAAAGGCAGCTGAGAAGTCAAGGAGGATTAGAATGGAGTAGGAGCCATTGGATTTGGCAAGGAGATCATGGGTGACCTTAGAGAAAGCAGTCTCGGTAGAGTGGAGGGGACGGAAGCCAGATTGGAGGCGGTCCAGGAGAGAATGGGAGTTAAGGAATTCTAAACAGCGAGCAGTAGTGGAGCCACTGTGGGTGGATGGGCTCTTCCTCATGTGTGTCCAAGCCACAGATTCAGGGAGCCGCACTGACCTTCACCCAGATAGAACAATATTTGGGATTCTCTTCTCCTTGACCAGAAGAGGGTCTACTCTGGGAGCCAGGGGAGGATAATGGCCAGGGGTAGAATGGGGTTGCCCATGATTAAGGGCAGGGTAAGAGCAGGACCACTCCAGAGATCTGGGCTTAGGTGGCACAGGATATTGCAGGAGGTGGTCGGGGACAGGATGGGTTGGGGTGGGCTGAGGGCAATAAATGATCAGGGAAGCAGCATGGCCCAATGAAAAGGGCTTGGGTCTGGGAGTCAGAGGACCTGGATCCTAACCCTGGCTCTAACCCCAATTATAAACCCGGCCTGTTGAGTGACCTTGGGCTAGTCACTTAACTTCTCTTTGCCTCAGTTACTTATTCTGTAAAATCTTCTTACCTAGATGGTGAACCTTCTGAGGAACAAAGACTGAGTCTGGCCTGATTATCTTGTATCTTCCCTAGTGTTTAGAACTGTTCTTGACACATAGTAAGTTCTTAACAAATACCACAATTAACACTATTGTTATTGGTTTTCAAGTCCATCACCTTAACCACTCTGCCACAAGTATATATGAAGAAGGTGAGAAATTTGGGATGGTGTCTTTACCCTTCTTGTCATTTCTCTATCACCGTTCTGAACATTGCCAGAGAAATCACACCACTCCCTGGACCTGCCATTTTGCTCAGACTCATCTTCCCATTCTCAACCTGGCCCAGCCCTGCTTCATTTCTCCTCCCCTGACCTTACAACTCAGTCCTGTTCACAAGCGGCCCTGCTTCATATGTTCTGACCTCACAGAGAGGAGGGTGTGGGGGGAGGTCCTTCTCCATACATTAATCTTCCTTTTGGGCATGGGAGGGGTCCTGGCCTGTTGAATGTTACCACCTTTCTTGCAGAACTCCATCTAATTGGTCTAGAATCCTAAAAGGCTGGGTCCAATTGCACAAAGGAGGAAAAGGATGGGATGTCTGCATTGCCTCAGGCAGATTTGGGTCCCAAGACTATTGGAAAGGAGGACTTGGTCAATGAAAGCTAAGGAAAAGAGCAGTGAAAACTGATGAAAAATTTTCTTCTGAGTTATGAGCCCAGAACACTCCTGGTGTTTTCCTCTGGTGCCCTTCATGTTCATTGATGTGACATCTCTACATCAAACAGAAACATCTTACCATCATCTTTAAAGCACTCATCACCTCATCCCCACCATTCTTATCTCGTTACGCTACTACAACAAGCCACACACATTACTTCCACTAATGCTAATCTTCTCACTGTACCACGATCTCATGTATCTCAACTGATGACCTTTTTGCCCATTGACCTGCCTCTAGCTTGGAATGCCCTTCCTCTTCATACTGAACAGACAATTACTCTTCCCACCTTAAAAGGCTTACTGAAGCCACATGTCATCCAAGAGGCCCTCCCTGAGTAAACCCTCCTTTCCTCTTCTCCCACTCCTTTCTGCATCACTTTAGCTTGCTCCCTTTATTCATCCTCCCTCACAGCCAGACAGCACGTGTGTACATATCTGTAATTTTATAAAGGCTGTCTCCCCTCTAGACTATAAGATCATTGCGGGAAGGGAATGTGTCTCATATAGCTATATGTACTCTCTCAAGATCTTAGTACAGTGTTCTTCATACAGCATTAATATTATCAAGTGCCATCGTGTTATTTCTGATTCCTAGCGACTCTACTGATATACTTTCTCCAGAATGCCCTGTCCTCTGCCATTATCTGCAACTTTTCTAATGGTTCGTCCGATATCGTTGTTATGTTCTCTATCTATCTAGCTATCAGTCTGCCTCTTCCACATTTTCCCTGGACTTTTCCTAGCATTAGTGTCTTCCCCAGAGAATTAGTCCTCCTGATTATGTGTCCAAAATATGTTCATCTATGTCGAGTCATTTGGCCTTCCAAAGACCACTTTGGTTTAATTTGCTGCAAAATCCATTTGTTTTTTGGGCAGTCCATAGTATTTGCAAAAGCCTTCTCCAACATCACATTTCAAAAGAATTTGATGTTCTTTCTATCCTGTCTTTTTCAACTGTCCAGCTTTCAGCCCATACATTGGCACTGGAAACACCATAGAGTTGACATTTTGTATTTTTGTGCACACAGTAAGCAGTGAATAAAAAACAATTGACTGACTGACTGACACATCGCTGTCTGACTCCACATTGCACTGACTCAGTAAACCATAACCAGTGAGCCTACCCAGCCTCACTCCATTCCACCAGTGACTCCATAAACCAGAACCCCCATGGTCTGCCCTGCCCCACTTCACCCTACCAATGACTCCATAAACCAGAACCCCACCATTCACTCTGACCCCACTCCACCTCGCTACTGATTCCATAAACCATAACCCTACTGCTTGTCCTAGCTTTTCTCCACTCCAACACTGATTCCATAAGTCATAACACCCACATTCTGCTCTGGCCCCACTCCACCTACCACTGACTCCATAAACCATAACCCTTTCCCCATCCAGCCTCACTCCACCCCACCACTAACTGTGCAAACATTAACCCCCACCTTGCTCACCCAATGCCACCCTGCCACTGACTCCACAATTCAAACACCCCCTGACCCACCCAGGCCACTTCATCCCACCACTGACTCCACAAGCCATAACTGCCACTGCCCACTCCAGCTACCCTTCCCCTTGACTCGGGATTCTAAGCCCAGCCCTGCCTCAGCCTATCTGGACTGTCCTCAAAACCCCTGCTTAACAGACAAAATAAGCTCAGAGCTGTGATATGAAATCAGATTGCCTTGGAGGAATTCACTTGAGAGCAGAATCTCTGTCCACAGAGATGAACTTCCATTGGTAAATAATCTCTTAACTCTGCCATTTGCTCTTTCCACTAGGATACAGTAATATTTGTTGAGTGCCTACTGCATGCCAAGCACTGTTGGAGACTCAATTTGGGCTACTGCTCTTCTTTGAGTAATGGTATTGGTCAAGTGCTTACCAAGTTCCAAGCACCAATGGTATAATCTTAGTTAGGCACTATTCTAAAGGATTGGGGTAGATGTCAGGTGCCTGCATGAGTAACTTACATATTCAGAAAAAACAGCCCAAGTTGAATTTCAGTTCCATTCTTGTTCCTTTTCAGATACTTGATTATTATTAGCCTCCCTTTTCTGCCCACTCAGACTCAAACCCCCCAATTTCAGGAAGCCTATACACAGTATGAGATCGAATTGACAATCTTGGTGTATGGTCAGACTCCTTGGGAAAAGTTTGAGCTAGCACAGTCAAGGCCGACCCCCATCCCATCTTGCCTCGTCAGTTGCACAGTGCCGATGTAGTGCCAACCCCGGGTGGGAGGAAGACAGAGCTGCCGAAGGAAGACCGTATGGTGAACATCAGCCAAGGACATACCTTGGGGCCCCAAGGATATCTGGAAGGGAGTATCGAACCAGGTGGCCGATGCCCCACCAAACAGGGCCCCCTTTGTTCTTGGCACACCAGAGGGGATATAAGAGAATGCATGCAAGGGGAGGGTATGGTGTGATTTCTCCAAGTCCTCTGGCCTCCATTCATTCATTCATTCATTCATTCATTCAATAGTATTTATTAAGCGCTTACTATGTGCAGAGCACTGTACTAATGGGTTGGAATGTACAATTTGGCAACAGATTGAGACAATCCCTGCCCAGTGATGGGCTCACAGTCCAAACGGGGGAGACAGACAGCAAAGCAAAACAGAACAAAACAAGACAACATCATCAAGATAAGTAGAATCAAGGTGATATACACCTCATTAACAAAATGAATAGGGTAATAAATAATATATACAAATGAGCACAGTTCTGAGGGGAGGGGAAAGGGGAAGAGCAGAGGGTGGGAGGGGGGAGGGGAAAGGATTGGGAGGGAAAGGGGGGCTAAGTCTGGGAAGGCCTACTGGAGGAGGTAAGCTCTCAGTAGGGCTTTGAAGAGGTGAAGAGAGTTAGTTTGGTGGATGTGAGGAGGGAGGGCATTCCAGGACAGAGGTAGGACGTGGGCCAGGGGTCGATGGTGGGATAAGTGTCAACGGCAGTGGAGTGGAGTGTACGAGGTGGGCAGTAGAAAGAGAGAAGGAAGGTGAGGAAGGAGGGTGCAAGGTGATGGAGAGCTTTGAAGCCAAGAGTGAGGAGTTTCTGTTTCATGTGGAGGTTGATAGGCAACCACTGCAGGTTTTTGAAGAGGGGAGTGACATGTCCAGAGTGTTTCTGTAGGAAGATGATCCGAACAGCAGAATGAAGAATAGACTGGAGTGGGGAGAGACAGGAGGAAGGGAGATCAGAGAGGAGGCTGACACAGTAATCCAGTCGGGATATTATGAGAGCTTGAGAGAGAGTGGGTGTGAGAGAGGAGGGAAGTACTTAGTACAGTGTTCTGCACACAGTAATTGCTCAATAAATACAACTGATTGATTGATTGATTGATTGAGTTCAAAGGCAGCAGGTCTGGAGGCTTTGGATTCCAAACTGAGTTCAGGAGAATGTAGGGAAATGGAGTCTGAGGCTACTGCAGGAGTAAACACTCCTCAGTGGAATGGGTCACTGCATGCGACCTGGACTTAGGTTTTGAATTGGATCTTTCCAGTCTACCCTTTCACTCCCTTTCAGAGTGGATCGCCTGAGCACCCAGAGGCATGAATTACTCAATTTCCTTAGCTTCTGTTTCAGTAGTGGTAATGCAAATGCTCAATAAATATTTCTGATGCTAGTATCTAAGAAGCATTGGCTCTAAGTGGTTAGACCCTCGGCCTCAAGTCAGAAGGAGTTGGCTTCTAACCTTGTCTCCATGACTTGTCTGCTGGGTGATCTTGCACAATCAGTGAATCAATTGATTGAACCTGCACAAATCACTGAACACTTCTGTGCTGTTTCCTCATCTGTAAAATGGAGATTAAGTACCTTTTCTCCCCCCCACCACTAGACTGTGAGCCTTATGTGGCACAGAGACTGTTTCCAGCATAATTATCCTTTGTGTCCCCCACTGTTTAGCCTACTGTTGGGCACATAATGAGCACATAACAAATTACATAATGATCAACTATTATTAGAGCAGGGAACAGGTTAAGGGAGGGGAGCCTGGATCGTATGCATTGTAAGGTCCTGCTCAGTTCACAGAAGATCCTGAAGGCTGTTTTGGCGGCGGCTTTCTCAGGTGGTGATGGTGTCTCTTGGTGCAGGGAGCTCAGCAGGCTTTGGGAATTCCAAACTTCCGAGTCTTATCTCACTTTCAGTGGCTATCTCCAATCAGTCTCCAACTCCTATTGGTTCTACCTTCACAGCGTCTCTTAAATCCACCCCTTCGCTCTCACGGCTTTGACTACATCTCTACGCAGATGACACGCAGATCTACATCTCCGCCCCTGTCCTCTCCCCTCCCTTCAGGCTTGCATCTCCTCCTGCCTCCAGGGATGTCTCCACCTGGATGTCGGCCCACCACCTAAAACTCAACATGAGCAAGACTGAGCTCCTCATCTTCCCTCCCAAGCCCGATCCTCTCCAGACTTCCTATCACCGTGATGGCACACCATCCTTCCCGTCTCTCAGGCCCGCAATCTCGGTGTCATCCTTGACTCGTCTCTCTCGTTCACCGCACACATCCTATCCGTTACCAAGACCTGCCGGTTTCACCTCTACAATATCACCAAGATCCGCCCTTTCCTCTCCACCCAAACGGCTACCTTATGTTACGGCTCTTCGTTATATCCGGCTAGACTACTGTGTCAGCCTTCTCTCTGACCTCCCTTCCTCCTCTCTCGCCCCGCTCCAGTCTATTCTTCACTCGCTGCCCGGTCATCTTCCTGCAGAACGATCTGGGCATTGTCACTCCCCTTCTAAACAACTCCAGTGGTTGCCTATCAACCCTCCGCTCCAACAAAAACTCCCACTCTAGGCTTCAAGGCTCTCCATCACCTTGCCCCTTCCTACTCTCCTCCCTTCTCTCTTTCTACGGCCCACCCACACGCTCCGCTCCTCCGCCGCCCACCTTCCTCACCGTCCCTCGGTCTCGCCTATCCCGCCGTCGAACCCCTGGGTCACGGTCCTCCGCGGTCCTGGAGCCGCCCTCCAGCCGTCGACCCCTGGGTCAACGTGCCTCCCGCGGTCCTGGAACGCCCTCCCTGCCTCACCTCCGCCAAACATGATTACTCTTTCCCTTCTTCAAAACCCTACTTAAAAACTCACCTCCTCCAAGAGGGCCGTTCCCAGACTGAGCTCCTCTTCCCCTCTACTCCTCTGGCCATCCCCCCTTTACCTCTCCGCAGCTAAACCCTCATTTTCCCCTTTTCCTCTGCCTCTCACCTCTCCCTTCCCATCCCCACATCACTGTACTCGTCCGCTCAACTGTATATATTTCGTTACCTATTTATTTTGTTAATGAATTGTACATCGCCTTGATTCTATATAGTTGCCATTGTTTTACGAGATGTTCTTCCCCTTGACTCAGTTTATTGCCATTGTTCTTGTCTGTCCGTCTCCCCCGATTAGACTGTAAGCCCGTCAAACGGCAGGGACGGTCTCTATCTGTTGCCGACTTGTTCATCCCAAGCGCTTAGTACAGTGCTCTGCACATAGTAGCGCTCAATAAATACTATTGAATGAATGAATGAATGAATGAATGAATGAATGAATGAATGAATCCATATTGCCACCAAATAGGTCTGAGCATATGTTATATCCTACCTGACTACTGGCTCAGCCTCCTCACAAGCATCCGTGGGTTCAGCCTTTCCCTACTCCAGTCCATTCTCCACTCTCCTGCCTGGCTCATTTTTTCTGAAAAATAGCTCTGCACCTGACCCCTCCAAATCCCCCAGAGGTTGCCCATCCTTCTCTGCATCAAACAGAAACTCCTTGCCATCAGATTTAAAGCACTCAACCAGCACTCTCCCATCTGCTTATCCCCGCTCTTCTCCCACTACAACCGGTCTGTAGCACTTTGCTCCTCTAACAGGAACCTGTTTACTGTACTCCATCGTATTTCTGGACCACCCACCCCTATTTGGACAGGCAGCGCATCAGCACCACCAGGGCATCATGCAGAAGTTGGGGGCGGGTGGAGGTGCTGACAATAGGATGTCGTCAATATAGTGGCTACATAGACGGCAGGGTCCTCTTGCCTTAAAGGTTCAATATCCCGAGATTATTAAATTGTGGCAAACAGTAAGGGAGTGGAGGTAGCCTTGGGGGAGAACCTGGAACATCTACTGCCACCCCTCCCAGATGAAGGTGAACCAGTCCTGACACTGGTCAATGGTGGGGATACTAAAGAAGGCATTGGCTAGGTCTGTGACCACCTTCCAATCCTGTATGGTACTGGCAGCTTGTTCTAGGAGGGTGATCATGTCAGGGACAGCAGCATGGAGAGGTGGGGTCACTTCGCTTAGTTCTTGGTGTTGTACTGTCATTCTCCATGAACCAGCCGGATTCCGGACTGGCCATAGGGGGCTGTTGAAGGGGCTGTGGCCAGGTCTAATGATCTCCACGTTTGCTAGTTCACCAGTGGTCTGGGAGAGCTCCTCGTGTCCCCCCAAGATGTAATATTCTTTGGTGTTCACCACTCCCCGGGGTTCTGGGACTTCAACCGGTTTCCACTTGGCATCACCACAGGTTACTGGTTTCACTGTCCAGAGCTGAACGGTGCACAACCTGAAGTACCCTGCTGATGTTTCCAGTTCAGCTCCTTTAAACAGGTCCACCCCCAGTATACACTCGGGTACCACCATGATGAGTACCTGATAGGTGGCTGGGGCCATCTGCTCCACACCTAATCGGAGGGAGGTTCTCACATCAGAGGTGCGGTGCCCTCCAAACCCTTCTATCCACATCCGGGGGCCCATGATTTTGCTGGGGGCCCCACGTGTAAGGGTGACTTCCATACCAGTGTCCACCAAGGCAAGGGTGAACTGAATATTTTGGGGACCCCAGTAAATGGTCAGGGTAACATATGGCCTCTGATCCCCTCTGATTGACCGGACCCAAAGGGAGAGGCCTTGGCCACTTACAGGATCACTCAGGTCCAGTGCAGACCCGGATCTGAGTGAATGGCCTCCCTTTTTGTGCCCATTGACATTTGTGGGTGCTTCAGCTGTGGGTTTGCCTTCCCCTGTCGTACACCTCTGATCCTTAGGTAATTTTTTCCACAGGGAGAACAGCACAATGTTTGGCTGCTTATCTTTTCTCGCTTGGTCTCGGCTGCTATTAAATCTCTCCACATTTGGGATCGGGATACCTTCTGTATTGCTCATTCTGGAGCGATTGGTTTTGTCAGGGCATCCCCTCGTATCCTATTAGTCTTTGCAGTTGACCCCTCCAAGGCGACCCCCTTCTCAACTGCTACTTCGGGGGTCTTATTTGTCATTTGTAGGAGTCCCGTATAAATGTCTTTTGACTCCTGATTCTCGTGAGCCACCTTTTTGGCTTCACGGGCCTTACTTTCATTTTTCAGCTGTATATTAATTTCATTCATTCATTCATTCATTCAATAGTATTTATTGAGCGCTTACTGTGTGCAGAGCACTGTACTAAGCGCTTGGGATGAACAAGTCGGCAACAGATAGAGACAGTCCCTGCCGTTTGACGGGCTTACAGTCTAATCGGGGGAGACGGACAGACAAGAACAATGGCACTAAACAGCGTCAAGGGGAAGAACATCTCGTAAAAACAATGGCAACTAAATAGAATCAAGGCGATGTACAATTCATTAACAAAATAAATAGGGTAACGAAAATAAATAGGGTAACGAAATTTCATGTTGGCATGCCACCAGCAGCAGCCACCCCATGTTCGTTACGGCTTTCCTTTCTGATTTCAACATCTTACGGATATCCAGGGCTCTTAGAGTGTCTTCTATGCCCTTCGAGGTCTCCACTAGAGCACCCCATTCCCGGGGGGTGCCAGCCATATCAAGCATCTCAGCTACACCCGCCCACCTCCCCAAGTTCCACCCCGGGATCTCAGATCCTGGGTGTTCCGCCTCCTTCTTACCCTTGTCTGGAGTCTGGGGCATCAGCACCCAATTCTACAGACTATGCCGATTGTGGGGAAATGCCCCCCAAGTCAGCTGGGGTTGCCGACCAGAGTGTGGCTCCGGGTTCTTTAGGTTGGTTGACGACAAGCCAAAGACCAGACACCAAGCCAGAGTGATCAGTTCTGCCTCTTTATTAGGTGTACCCACATAGCTGTAGCACAGCAAAAAAGAGGGAACGAGGAGGTCCGGCAGGGTAGGCTCTGCAGGGTTAGGGCTGAATACCTACAACTAATGATTGCAGCAATGCCTCTTAAAGACCCTACTTATCATGAGTTTGTGTGTGAAGCCCCTTCGAACTGGTTAGCCCTCCCCGTGTTCCCAGGATGTCTATCTGATTGGGTCAGTTCCCATTCTGCAACCTTGTAGTGTAGCAGTTCTTTTTCCTTGCTGTGGGTTGCTCAGATGGAAGATGGGGGTGAATTCACAGACAGGGCACTCTTCCCACAGCTGCTCATAACAGAGAACCTATTATCTGCCCAGCATTGTGCTAATCACTGAGGTAAATTCGAGATAATCAGATCAGACATAGTCCCTCTACATCTTGAAGCTCATAGTCTAAAGGGGAGGAAGAATATGCATTTCATTCTCATTTTACAGATGAGGAAACTGAGGATTTAAGAAGTTTACATAGCAAGCAAGTTCCAGAGTGGGGTTAGAAAGAAGGGCTACTGACTCTCCCACCAGTGGCTTTGCTGCTAGGCCACACTGCTTCTCCAGGATAAATGTACGACCACAAAATGAGTAGCTACTACCTTCCCATGGGGAGAATCAGGCCCAATAATCAAAACCAACTGCTCTATAGATCGTAGAGACAACCACTCCGACCCTCATTTCATCTTTTGCAATGAATTAGAACTGCTTGGTATAACTTTAGTCTTGAGTTGTTCTTATTTCTTATTCATGGAGCTTTAGGATAGAAAACTTTAACTGGCTATTACAAGACAAAAGGACAGATAGTCATTTAAAGTTTATACCATTATGGTGAGATAAATGAGTTCAATTCTGTCAGGTTTACTGAGTTCATCCAGTAACACAAAAATGATAGACATTCCTCAAGCTTAAATAACTACTATCTTTGTTTAAATCCTGTACCCAAAATGCATACAAAGAAAGTAGAGCTGACCATCTGAAGAACAGCTCTTTCCAGTGGAAAGAGCCCAGGCCTGGGAGTCCCATTTCTGCTCCTCTTCAAGTGCTTTATTATTATTAACCTCCCACTCTGGCCTACTCATACCCAAAACCGCAGTCTCAGGAAGCCTATCAAAAGTCTGAGACCCATCTGTCAATTCTGGCCCCTTTATATTGGAGATTTTAAAGTCTTAATCAATAAATCAATAGTCACTCAAGTTTATTGAATGATCACTGTGTGCAGAGCACTGTAATGAACACTTGGGAGAATACAATACATCAGAGTTGGTAGACACATTCCCTGCCCATAATGAGCTTACAAATCTTCTGGGGAGATAGACATTAATATACACAAATGAATATATTATGGATAAGTACATTAATGCTGCTGTGTTCAGGAAGGGGCAAATAAAGGTTGCAAATTCAAATTCAGAGGGACACAGATGGGATTGTAGAAGAGGAAATGAAAACCTACTAGGGGAAGGTTTCTTGGAGTAGATCTGTTTGTGATAAGACTTTTAAGGCAGGTAGAGTAATCTGCTGTCAAATATAATGATAATAACGTTGGTATCTGTTAAGCGCTTACTATGTGCAGAGCACTGTTCCAAGCACTTGGGTAGATACAGTGTAAGCAGGTTGTCCCACCTGAGGCTCACAGTCTTAATCCCCATTTCACAGATGAGGGAACTGAGGCACAGAGAAGTTAAGTGATTTGCCCATAGTCACACAGCTGGCAAGTGGCAGAGCTGGGATTTGAACCCATGACCTCTGACTTCCAAGCCCATGCTCTTTCCACTGAGCCATGCTGCCATCCATAAAGATGGAGGGCATTTCTTGCTGGAGGCAGGATGTGGGTGAGGGGGGTCATTGGTGAGATAGATGAGATCAAGGTTCAGTGAGTGGGTTGGCATTAGAGGAATGAAATGAGCAGGTTGGATTGTGATAGGAAATCTATCAGGTGAGATAGTGGGGGCAAGGTGATTCAGTGCTTTAAAGCTGTTGCTAAGGAGTTACTGATTGATGCGGGGTTGGATGGGCAACCACTGGAGGTTCTAGAGGAGTGGGAAACATGCACCGAATGGTTCTCTAGAAAAAACATTAAGAGCTGTGAGGCTAGAAGGGGGAATGAGTAAAGGGAGCTAGTCAGGGTGACACAGGAGGAAGTTGAAGAAGAGGTAAGGAGAGCTTAGTCAGGGAAGGTCTCGTGAAGGGATGTGCCTTCAATAAGTCTTCCAAGGGGTGTGAGGAGAACATTGTTGGATATGAAGAGGCAGGATGTGGGCAAGAGGTTGGCAGCTAGATAGACAATTTTGAGGCACAGTGAGAAGGTTGGCATTAGAAGAGCTAAGTGTGCAGTCTGGGTTGTAGTAGAGGAATAGCGACGTGAGTTAGGAGGGGGCAAGGTGATTGAATGCTTAAAAGTCAACAGTGGTGAGTTTCTGTTTGATGTAGAGGTGGAAGGGCAACCACTGGAGGTTCCTGAGAAGTGGGGAAACATGTGAACGTTTTTGTAGAAAAATGATCTGGGCAGCAGAGTTAAGTATGGACTGGGGCGGGGGGGGGGGGGGAGATACAGGAGGCTGGGAGGTCAAAAAGGAGGATGAATCAGTAATCAAGGTGGGACACAATATGAATCACTCATCACTCATCCTATCCTACCTAAATTACTGCATCAGCCTCCTTGCTGTCCTCCCGACCTCCTGTCTCTGCCCACTCCAGTCCATATTTCACTTTGCTGCCCAGATTGTTTTTCAAAAAAAAATTCACGATTATTTTTCTACAAAAACGGTCTCTTCAAAAATCTCCAGTGGTTGCCCATCCACCTCTGTATCAAACAAAAACTCCTCACCATTGGCTTAAAAGCACTCCATTATCTTGCCCCCTCCTTCCTCACCTCGTTTCTCTCCTTCTACAACCCAGCCCACATACTTCGCTACTCTAGTACTAACCTTCTCACTATGCCTTGATCTTAATAATGTTGATATTTGTTAAGAACTTAGTATGTGCAGAGCACTCTTCTAAGCGCTGGGGTAGATACAGGGTAATCAGGTTGTCCCACACGAGGCTCACAGTCTTCATCTCCATTTTACAGATGAGGTAACTGAGGCCCAGAGAAATGAAGTGACTTGCCCACAGTCAAACAGCTGACAAGTGTTAGAGCTAGGATAATAACGTTGGCATTTGTTAACTGCTTACTACGTGCAGAGCACTGTTCTAAGCGCTGAGATAGATACAGGGGAATGAGGTTGTCCCACGTAAGGCTCACAGTCTTCACCCCCATTTTACAGATGAGGGAACTGAGGCACAGAGAAGTGAAGTGACTTGCCCACAGTCACACAGCTGACAAGGGGCAGAGTCGGGATTTGAAGCCATGACCTCTGACTCCCAAGCCCGGGCTCTTTCCACTGAGCCACGCTGCTTCTCTGCTGGGATTCGAACCCATGACCTCTGACTTCCAAGCCCGGGCTCTTTTCACTGAGCCACACTGCTTTTCCTTCTCTCTGCTGACCCCTGGTCCATGCCCTGCCTCTGGCCTGGAATTCCCTCCCTCCTCAAATCTAACAATTATTCTCCCCTTCTTCGAAGACTTATTGAAGGCACATCTCCTACAAGAGGCCTTCCCAGACTAAGGCTCACTTTTCCTCATCTCCCACTCCTTTCTGCATCACCCTGACTTGCTCCCTTTGCTCTTTCCCTGTCTCTCAGCTCCACAGCCCTTATGTATATACCAGTAATTTTCTTTATTTGTCTTGATGTCTGTCTCCCCACATCTAGACTGTGAGTTCATTGTGGGGAGGGAATGCCACTGTTAATTTTTGTATTGTACTTTCCCAAGTGATTAGTTCAGTCCTCCGCACACAGTTAGTGCTTAATAAATATGATTGAATTAATATGAATATGTGATTGGATTAACATGGTAGCAGTTTAGATGCTGAGGAAAGGGCAAACTAATGGGATTAGTCATGGATTGAATATATAGATTAAAGAGAGAGGAATCAAGGATAGTGCCAAGGTTATAGGCTTGTGACACAGGAAGATTGGGGGTACCATTTACAGTGATGACAAAGTCAGGGGGAGGACAGGGTTTGGGTGGCAAGATAAGGAGTTCTGTTTTAGGCATGTTAAGTTTGAGGTGAAGGAAGGACATCCAAATAGAGATGGCCAAATAGACAAGTCACTTAACTGCTTTTTTCCTCAATTTCCTCAACTGTAAAATGAGGATTGAGGGTCATGAATTATGCCTACCATCTGTACTGTACTCTCTCATGTGCTTAGTACAGTGCTTTGCCCAAATAAAGTGCTCAATAAGTAACCCTGTTTGGTTGAAGAATAATTACTTATTCTCCCTGACACTTAAGCAATCAGCCCTCATGTGGGACTGTGACTGTTTCCCATCTAATTATCTTGTATCTACCCCAGTGCTTGTTACAGTATTTGGCATATTAGTAAGCGATGAATGAATACCCCAGTTATTATTACTGGCAAGTGATTGAGCGGTGCACTATACAAGGCTCTTGGGACATACAGAATAATGAAATGACACATTCCTGGCCCACAAGAAGCTCCCACTTCACTGGAAAATAAAAGATAAAAATATTTACAACTACTACAAGACTCCTGTGACACTGACCTTCATCCCTCTTACTCATGCGCAGATAGGCGATGCCCCCCTTCCATCCACATCCATAACCCTGAACATTTTTCCCAGAATCCTCTGGGCTGAGCTACTTCCAATCCCCTACTCAATTGGTTGCTACCCAGATGGGCCCCAGAAAGGTGGTTGGTTTCAGGGTGATGGTAGGGACAGGAATCTCATGGACTTGGAAGGAGGGTTCTGGCTGGTGGAAAGAAGTCTTCCTGGACACATAGCACAGTGCCCAGGCCTTCCTTGATGAATTTACTCCCATCTGCCCTGTTGTGGGTAAAGGTAACAATATACCTGGTATATTGTTGTGTTGTACTCTCCAGAATGTTTAGTACACTGCCCTGTACATAGTAAGTGCTCAGTGATGATGATGATGATGGCATTATTTAAGCACTTACTAAGTGCCAAGCACTGATCTAAGCACTGAGGTAGATACAAGGTAATCAGGTTGTTACATATGGGGCTCCCAGTCTTAATCACCATTTTACATATGAGGTAACTGAGGCCCCCAGAAGTTAAGTGACGTGTCCTAAGTCACACAGCTGAGAAGTGGTGGAGGTGGATTAGAACCCGCAACCTCTGACTCCCAAACCCGGGCTCTTTCCACTAAGCAGCTCTGCTTCTCTATGATTGATTGATTGAGTTCAAGGGCAGCAGGTGTGGAGGCCTTAGATCCTGAAATGAGCTCAAGAGAATGTGTGGAAATGGAATCCAGGGCTCTTGCAGGAGTAAACTTACCTCTGTGGAAACTAGGGCTACTACATGTGACTTGGACTTAAGTTTTGAACTGGCTATTTCCTATCGACCCTCCCACCTCCTTTCAGTGAGAGTAGGATGCAGGAAGAAAAAGAGGCAACAGAGAGGGAGAGAGATCAGGGCTGGAGATGCAGATTTGGGCATCATCCACAAAGAGACAGTAGTTGAAACCATGAAAGCAAATGAATTCTCCAAGAGAGTGGATGTAGATAGAGAAAAGAATGGAACCCAGAACTGAACCTTGAGGGACACCCATAGATAGGCTGTGGGAGGCAGAGGAGGAGCCCATTAAAGAAACTGACAATGAGTGGACAGAGATAAGAGGGGAAGCAAGAGAGGATTGTCAGTGAAGCAGAGGTTGGATAATGTTACCAGTAGAAGGGAATGGTTGACAGTGTAGAAGGCAGTTTAGAGATCAAGGAGGATTAGGACGGAGTAGAGGCCAGTGGATGTGTCAAGAAGAAGCTCATTCATGACCTTTCAGAGGGAGGTTTCTGTGGAGTGAAGGGGGTGGAAGCCAGATAGGAGGGAATCAAGGAAAGAATTGGAGGAGAGGAACTTGAGATAGCAGGTGTAGACAACGTGCTCTAGAAGTTTGGAGAGGAATGGTAGGAAAGAGTTGGGATGATAACTGGAGGAAGTCGCCAGGTCAAGGGAGGGTTTTTAAGATAGGGGAGACATGGGCATGTTTGAAAACTGTGGGTAAGAAGACATTGGAGAACAAACAGTTGAAGATGGTTGTTTGGGAGGGAAGAAGGAAGGGGGCAAATGTTGTGATAAGGTACGAAGGAATAGGTTTGGATGCACAGGTGGAGGGTGTGGATTTTGAGAGGAAGCAAGAGATTTCCTCTAGAGATACTTCTGGGAAAAATGGGAGAATTGAAGAGGGGGCAGGAGGGGAGAAGGACTGAGGAGGGGCAGGCGAGATTTTAGGGAGACATTGCCTATAATGTCAATTTTTTTAATAAAGTAGTTGGCCAGGTCATTTGGGGAAAGGGATGGGGAGCGTGGAGGGAGGGGGACCTGAGGAGGAAGCTAAATGTCTGGAACAACTGGCAAGGGCGATGGGCATGGATGTCAATAAGGGAGAGAAATAATTTCTCTGGGCCGAGGAGAGGGCAGAGTTAAAGAATGCAAGGATAAACTTAAAGTGGATGAAATAAGCCTGATTTCTGCCAGCAGCTCTCTGCGGTTAGTGCACAAGAGCAAAGGAATCAGAAAGTGCTCTGTAAACAGGAAGCATTCAGTAGATACCCTTGACCGGCTAGAGGGACTAGAGGATAAGAGTTGGCTGGGCTCTGGAGACAGAGTATGAGGGAGTATCTGGCTGCACTGTTTATTAGAGCTCTTCCAAGCTAGAAATCACTTGTCTCAAACTGGGGATCCCAGAGGGGACTATTACTAGGAAAACTGGGGCAGCCAGATGAAGCTATAATTCTGAAGCAATTTATTTGGCCCCTTTGTAAGACCTGGTCTGCTCCCTCATCTAGGCAACCATCGGTGTGATCCATCTGGGTAACATTTCCCCTTCCTGGATGTGGACATGCACTCTGAGAACAGACTTTTTATCATCAAGTTTATTGTGACTGCCTTCCACTGCATTCCGGACTACCTGGGTGTTCTGGCCTTGGTGAACTTCACTGTGGTTTTCCTGACCAGAGGCTGCCCTACAGCCTCAATGAGGCCAGGTATGTCACCTTTGGTATGTTGCTGTTCTGCAGCATCTGGGCCTCCTTCCTCTCCGCATACCACAGCATCAAGGGGAAGACTTTATTGTCCATGGACATCTTCTCCATCCTGGCCTCCAGAGCTGGGTTCCTTTACTGCATCTTCATCCCCAGTGGCTACATGATCCTGTTGCAGCCCAACAGGAACACCTGGGAGTGGCTGAAGAAGAAACGATCCCAAGGACATTATTCAAGGCTGTGTTTTTTACTGCCTAACATTTTTCTCAATCCCATTTTTGCTGCTATGGCAAGACAAAAGGAGAGAGAAATCTTGTCAGGGACATCCAATGGGGTTTCTGTGGCCAACCCAAATCAGAGGTCTGGCCTGGATGCTCCAATGGATCACCAGGGTGTATGTCCCAGGCCTCCTGGGCACTTCCCTCAGTCGGCAGGACTTCTAAGAAGACTGCTGCGGTCACCTGTCTAGTTGCCCTGGAGAACACCCCAGGCAGGGGCCAAATGATTCCTAGTGCAGTGGAGAGGCTGCTCTGGACACATGACTCCAGGGGTCTTGGGTAATTGTCCATGCAGGGCAAGTTCTGGTGGATACACTGGAGGAACTCATGGAAGAGTCTGAGCTGAAGAGATGATTGGAGCAGGGGGAAGAGGCGCTCTCTACATTGGAGGGTAATAGGAAGGTGGGACAAAAGCTGGTGACAAATTTTGCTCCCCAGTTCTCCCTCCTGGTAGGCAGGCTTCAGAGAAACTCCCGCTTGTATAAGCTCAGCCTCTGGATTCAGGGCCCTGGAGGAGGAGAGGATGAGGCTCTGCTTCCTCCCCTGCCTCTGGGTAAAAGACACCAGGGAGTAGGTCTGGGGCCCCGCTCTTTCCCAGCCTAGACCCCTGGGAGACAGGACCAGAGCCTTTACAGGGCAACTCAAACTCATGTGCAAAGACAGACCACTCAGTCTCCCTGCCGAAGGTTACTTGGCTCCATTTGATTCTAGTAGTTCCCCTCAATTCCCTGGATTGTGCCCTTTCCCTGGATGCCCCCATTTCTCAAAGGTCTCTGCCATTAACGGAACTTGCTCCCGTAACAACTGACTGTACGGCTCATTGTTACTCCTAAAAGGTTTTGGCTTCAGTGGCATAGCCTGGAGGGTTCTGTGAAGAGTAGACCAGTGGGTTGGAATTTGCTTAAACCTAGGGCAGTAGATTGGGGAAGGAACAACAGCAGTGAAAGTCTCTGGTATGGGAAGGTTGGGACCCTTCATGGTAGGACAGAACTTCCTGCGGGAGAGGCAACAGCCCTCATTTTCCTTCCCTATTCACCCTACCTCCTGCATCAGCTATGCACTTGGGTTTGCATTCCCTTAAGCCCTTTGATATTCACCCCACACAAAGCCCCTCTGCACTTAAGTCCATATCCTTATCCTCTTCGACTTCCCGTATGTGTAATAAATTTTAATGTCTCTCTCCCCTTTCTACACTCATTTGAGGTCAGGGGACCAAACAATCATATTGTATTGCTATCTCTTGAGGGGTGAGTGCAGGCCTCTGTACACCTTTAATGCTCAATAAATACCATGGATTGTTGGAATTATAGATTGATTCATCTGGGTGAAAGTGTCTCCCACTATAAACCCCTGTCTCCATCTCCCTCATCTCTTGTTCCTAATGACCTGGCCACCTTCTTTATTTGAGAAAATTGAAACCATCAGGTATGCTCTCTGTAAAATCTCCCCTGCTCCTCCTCGCCATTCCCTCCCTCCTCCTACCCCATCTTAACTCTCCCATCTTTCCCAGTAGTATCACAAGAGAAGCTCTCCTGCCTTTTTTCAAATTCCACCCCCTCCAGCTGCACACCTGACGCCATCTCTTTGCAATTATCAAAGCATTTATCCCCTTCTTCCCTCTCTGTACACCAACTTCAAGTGCTTGGTCTCCGACCACCAACTTCAACTGTTTGCTCTCAAATGACTTTTTCCCCACTGCATTCAAGCATGCTCATGTACACCCTATCCAAAAAAAAACCTCCCTTCACCCCTCAACTCTTTCACATTATTGGCCCATCTCCCTCCTACCATTCCTCTCCAAACTTACAGAGTGAGTTGGCTACACTTGCTGTCTAAAGCTCCTCTCCTCCAAATGTCTCCTTGACCCCTTCTATCTGGCTTCCATCCCCTTTGCACCACAGAAACCTCCCTCTCGAATGTCAAAAAATAATCTCATTCTTGTTAAATCCAACAGCCTCTATTCCATCTTAATCCTTCTCGACCTCTCATCTGGCTTCGCTACTGTCAACCACCCACTTTGCCTAGCAATATTAACACCGATACTGTTCTCTCCTAGTTCTTCTCCTATTTCCCTTAGTCGCTCCTTTTCAGTCTCTATCATGGGCTCGTCCTCTGCTTTCCACCTTTTAACGGTGGATGTCCCTCAATGTTCAGTTCTGGGTCCCCTTCTATTCTTCATCTACACCCACTCCCTTGGAGGAATCATTCACTTGCATGGCTTCAATTACCACTGCTGTGTGGATGATTCCCTAATCTACAGATGTGGCCCTGATCTCTCTCTGTAGTCTAGCATTTCCACTTGCCTTTGATACATCTCTACTTGGATGTCCCCACAGCACCTCTCACTTAACATGTCCAAAACAGAACTCTTCATCTTCATAATTAAACCATGTCCTCCCCCAGTTTTCCAATCACTGGTAGACAGCACCACAATCCTTCCTGTCTCACTAGCCCATAACCTTGGTGTTATCCTCGACTCATCTCTTTCTCACTCAATGCACATATTTATTCAGTCACTAAATACTGTTGCTTCGACCCTTACAGTATTGGTAAAATCTTCCCTTTGGTCTCCATCCAAATTGATACTATGGTAATCTGAGGTGATTACCGTGGTAATCCTGCCCCACCATAATACCTTTGTCAGCCTCCTTGTTGTCCTCCCTGCCCCGTCTATCCCTACTCCAGTCCGTACTTGATTCTGTTACCAGGATCATTTGCCTGGATCATTTTCCTGGATTAGGTTTATCCTTGCAACTTTAACTATGCCCTAACCTCTGTCTGGAAAAATTATTTCTCCATCTTTATTCTCACCCATGTTCATTGTCCTCATCAGATGTTCCAGACGTTTAACTCCCTCCTCAAACCCCCTGTTCCCTCACCTCCCACATTCCTTGACCCTGACCTGGCCTCCTTCTTTATTGAGAAAATGGAAACCACAAGGTATGATCTCCCTAAAAAGTCTCCTGCTCCTTTCCATTCCCTCCCTCCTCCTGCCCCTTCTTCAACTCTCCCATCTTTCCCAGCAATATCTCAAGAGGAGGTCACTTGCCTTCTCTAAAATTCCATCCCTTCCATCAGCGCATCCAATGTCATCCTTTTCTCACATTAATAGAACACTTGCCCCTACCTTCTTCCCTCCTTGATTGCCATCTTTAACGGTTCACTCTTCGGCGGCTTATTCCCCACTGTTTTCAAATATGTTCATGACTCCTCTATCCTAGGAAAACCCTACCTTGTCAGCGCGGCTCCGTCCCATTATCACTGCATTTCCCTCCTACCATTCTTTTCCAAACTCTTTATGTAAGTTGTCTACACCTACTATCTCAAGTTCCAATCCTTCAATTCTCCCCTTGACCCCCTCCTATCTGGCTTCCATTCCCTTCACTACAGAGAAAACACCCTCTCAAAAGTCAAAAATGACCTCCTTCATAACAAATACAATGGTCTCTACTCCATCCTAATCCTCCTTGAACTCTAAAATGCCTTTGACACTGTTGACCATTCTCTTCTTCTGGAAACATTGCCTCACAATGACTTCACTGATAGAATACTCTTCTGGTTCTCCTCCTATCTCTCTGGCCACTCATTTTCAGTCTCTTTCATGGGTTCTTCCTCTGCCTCCCACCTCCTTTCTGTGGGCATTCCTCAACGATCAATTCTGGGTTCCCTTCTTTTCTCCATTAACACCTACTTGCTTGGAGAACTCATCACTCACATGGCTTCTACTACCATCTGTATGCAGACAAATCTCAAATCAAAATCTCCAGCCTTGATCTCTCCCTCATTGCAGTCTCACAGTTCTTTCTGCCTACAGGACATTTCTACTTGGATTTCCTGCCGTCACTTCAAACTGAGCATGTTGAAACACAATTCCTTATCTTTTCACCCAAAACATGTCCTCCACTTGACTTTCCCATCATTATAGACACCACCATCCTGGCATCCTCTCAGCAGAACGAGGTTTTCCTGCAGGTTCTCCCATTGGTCTCCAGGCCAACCCAGCAAAAAATTACTGCCAACACCAGAAAGGCCTCTCCCAGGCCACAGCTATTAGAATTGAGACCAAACATTTGGTGCTGCTTTTGCAAACACATGGTGTGGCACTATGGGATTCTGACTTTCTAGGGACCACCTGATGGCCCATGGCTAGTCTTGATTGAGAACTGCTGCCTCTGGACCCAGATCTGACCCGGGGCTGCTGCCTTAGGAACTGTCAGCTGAGCTTGCCCACTGCTTCCCAGGACATGAGGCCCCACAGCCCCACAGAAAGCCATCCAGATATGGGATTCCAGAGAACAGTATCTCTCTCTAGACTATAAGCTTGTTATGAGCAGAGGAATGTGTCTACCAACACTGTTGTATTGTCCTTTCCCAAATGCTTAGTATTCATTTATTCATTCAATCGTATTTATTGAGCACTTACTGTGTGCAGAACACTGTACTGTTTGGAAACTACAATTCAGCAACAAATAGAGACAATTCTTGCCCATAACGGGCTCACAGTCTAGAAGGGGTGAGACAGATATCAAACCAAGTAAACAGGCATCAATAGCATCAATATAAATAAATACAATTATAGAAATAGACATATTATTAATATAAACAAATAGAATTATACATATGTACATATATATACAAGTACTGTGGGGCAGGGAGGGAGTAGAAAAAAGGGAGCGAGTTGGAGCTATGGAGAGGTATAGCAGGGGAAAAGGGGGGCTTAGTCTGGAAAGGCCTCCTGGAGGAGGTGAGCCTTCAGTAGAACTTTGAAGGGGGGAAGTGTGATTGGCATATTTGAGGAGGGAGGGCATTCCAGGCCAGAGGTAGGACGTTGGCCAGGGGTCAGCGAAGGGACAGGCAAGAATGAGTCATGGGGAGAAGGTTAGCACCAGAGGAGCAGAGTGTGTGGGCTGGGATGTAAAAGGAGAGAAGGGAGGTGAGGTAGGAGGGGGCAAGGTAATGGAGAGCTTTGAAGCCAATGGTGAGGAGTTTTTGCTTAATACCGAGGTTGACAGGCAACCACTGGAGATTTTTGAGGAGGGGAGTGACATGCACTGAGCGTTTCTGTAGAAAGAGAATCCACACAGCAGAGTGAAGTATAGACTGAAGTGGCGAGAATCAGGTAGTTGGGAGATCAGAAAGGATGCTGATGCAGTAAACCTCTGCACCCAGTAAGTGCTCAATAAATATAATTGATTGATTTACTGATTGATTGATTGAGTGGACCATCCAGAGCAGCTGATATTCTATGGACTGCTGGACCTACTAGAAGGGACATCTCTCTCCAGAAGCCCCGTTGTTCCCAAGAACCCCTTCTGTGATAGATCCTCAATAAGCTGCATTGTCCCTAGTCTTTCAAGGAGAGGCCATGTGGAACTGAAACTACCATCCTCCTCATGCCCCAAGGTCTGGGAGCATTTGTGTAGGATTCAGGGAAGAATTGGAGGGATGAAAATGCTTCCTAGATCAGTGGCCTCAGAGCCAGATCCTCCCTTTAAACTGAAGGTGTGGGAGGCAATGGTGAAGGGCAAAAGGTTCACACACTCAATTTGAGTATATTTACCATCTCCATGCCATCCTGTCTTGTAGGAAGACAGAGCTACTCATCCTTGGACATATCCTAATCTGTGGGGATAGGCTGGCACTGACCACCCACAGCGTCCTCTGCTAGGGACAGGAGTGAGGCCTAATGCCAGATTCCTCAGAATCCTTTTCTGTCCTTGTCACCACTCCCAGTCTCCTACCTGATGCAATGACTGCCAACCCTAGAATCGCTGCGGGGACTTGCCTTGATGTGTGTGGGGAACAGAGCTCTGAATGGCTCCCCCGCTTCCTGAATCATCTCCGAACCCGCAGTCCTCTCCACCCTCTCAAACTTCCAGGGGACCCACGAGAGAGGGCAATTCCTCACTGTTTTTTCTTCTGGTGTTTGTGAGAAAGTTTCAGGGATGCAGTTGCAGTGCTCTGGGCAAGGATAATCCCCAGAACCCCTGCATGGCTGATTTATTTTGTCCCAGACTGAGATCAAGAGAAGCGACCCAAGATTCTGCTTATTCCCAACTACAGGCAACCAAGGCATTACACTGAAGCCGTAATTATGACTACAAGTCCAGAAAACCCCCATAACACCCCATTTTCCCCGTATTTCAACTTGCCCTGCATGCGGGGTCCCCCACATCTTACTGACGGTTTCCCTGTGACAGCAGTGGAGACTGGAGCCCTGGTGTCTTTACCAGAGGAGAAGAGTCGGATGCCTGACTGTTCATCCCTCACAGTTGATCCTAGATTTGCTTGACGTCGATGCTCTCCCTACTTATCCTGCTCCTGCTCATCCAGATTCCCAACTCCACCATGGAGGAAGAGAAGACTTCCTGCTGTCTGCAAAGAGAGTATCCAGCCACCTACTATAGGAATGAGGACCTGGTCATCACAGGGATGTTATCTCTGCAGACCAAGACTGTTTTTCTCAATGAAATCTTCCAATCTGTCAACAAGAATGACATGAACTAAATTGACTAGTGAGTTGGTTTTTTTTTTGTCTTAGTGGTTATATTTGATTAATTAAATTAATCTCATTAATTTATGATAATGGCTAAACACTTAATCTGTACCAACCATTTTTCTAAACACAGGTTGGACACAGTTCCTGTCTTCCGTGGGGCTTACAATCTAAGTAGGAGGGATGAAGATTTAACCCCCATTTTGCAGATATGGTAACTGAGGCAGAGAGAAGTTAAATGACTGGTCCAAGGTTACACAGAGCTGGGATTAGAATCCAGGTCCTCTGATTCACAAGATCTGACCCCCCTGATTCTTTTGTTTTCTCATTTTTGATGGTGTTTTATGACTTTGTTGGGGACTGTATCCAATACTGAGTTTCTGACATCCTTCTTGAGACTGATCTAGCCTGCACTCTGAGTCCTCAGCACCACTATGCAGTCTGGACTCTGTCCCCTTCCTTCTCTTCCTTCAGCTCCTGTCCCTCAGATCGCCCTTCTGGGTTGGAAGAAAAATCATTTCCCTTCGCTCCCTTCATTCCCTCCCTCTCTTTGTAGCCATCTGAGCTGTGTCTTAGGACCAGGGATGACTTGGAACACATCTCCCTGGAGCCAGTAAAGAATTTAAGGTTTTAGAAGTTTTAGGGGGGAAGAAACCTCCCTGTAGTCAGCAAGGGTGAAAGGTGGAAGGGATGCCTGGATATCATTCTTGACCCAAATCAGAAATGGTCCATCTGGCCCCCTGCAGCCCCAGACTCTGAGCAGAAAGGAGAAAAGGGGTAGTAGGGGGAAGTGGAAGAGGGGGGCTTCCTTAGCCCAGGCCTTGTTGGAGCTCAGACCTGTATTGGATGTTATTGGGAGGCCGCTGGGTGGGAGGGTCGCAGGATCAACCAAGCGGGTTTGGGGCTGTGGAGCTCCACCCTCACTGTCACTGTCCTTTGTCTGGAAAGTTCGGGCTCCACAGTCACGGTGCAGCAGATGCTGTGGACATGGCTTCAGAAAACGGGCCCAGCAGGGGGAGGCTATCTGTTGCTATTTTTGTGTCCAGTGCCCAGAGGGGGAGATTTCCAACCAGACAGGTAGGTCCGTGTAGAAAACCATCTCCTTGCATGACCTAGCATATGCTCCTGAAGGTGTCTCACTGCCCACAGCCTGTGTGCATGAGCCAGACAGTGACAGACTAAGGGCACGGGGAGACAGAGACGGGCAATGGTAAAGCCCAAGGGTCAGACCAGAGATGGGCACACCTGATGTCAGACACAGATGTCCTGAAGGTTTTACTCAGCAGCTCCCTGTCCACATACTGGGGTGACTGCGGGGTGAGGGCAAGACATGGAAAACACAATCTTGGCACTGGGCAGAGAGTCTGGGAGATGGGTCAGGTTTGAGGAAGATGAAAAGATCCCAGCCAGGGCTGTGCCACTGATGGGAGGAGGGAAAAGTGTGCTGCAGGGGGCAGTGAGATTCTGTTCCTTCCTCTTTTCCTTCCTCTTCAAGGCACTCGATATTCACTCCACCCTCAGCCCCACAGCACTTAAGTACATATCCATCATTTATCAATTTATATTGCAGTCTGTCTCCTCTTTCATACTGTGAGTTCCTGCTAGGCCAGGAACATGTCTAGCCATGGTGTTGAATTGTACTCCTCCAATCACTTAGTACAGCATTCTGCACATAGTAAGTGTTCAATGAATACTGTGGATTAATTGATTGATTGAATGAGTCTTTCCTTTCAAATGCGGAACAGTGTATGAAGTGTCCTGAAGATAAGTATCCAAACATTGCGAGAGATGGCTGTCTCCAACAAAGTGGTGAATTTTCCATCCCCCAAAGAACCTCTGGGGCTGATCCTGGTCTGATCGTCTCTCTCCTTCTCTCTCCTCACAGCCCAGGTTTTAGGGGTCTTCATTAAGCACCGAGACACCCCCATAGTCCAAGCCAATAACTGCACTCTCAGCTGCACCCTCCTGATCTCCCTCAAGCTCTGTTTCCTCTGTGCCCTGACCTTTATTGGCCAACCCACCCTAGCCTCCTGCCTCCTCCGACAAATTCATTCAATAGTATTTATGTGCAGAGCACTGTACTAAGCGCTTGGGATTTACAAATCGGCAACAGATAGAGACAGTCCCTGCCCTTTGACGGGCTTACAGTCTAACGGCTTTTGGTGTCGTGTTCACTGTGGCCTTCTCCTCCATCTTGGCCAAAATTGTCACCGTGGTTCTGGCCTTCAGGGCCACAATCTTGGGGAGCAACATTAGAGGGTGGGTGGGGACCAGAGCCTCGACTTCAATAGTCCTGTCCTGCTCCCTGGTCCAGGTAACCATCTTTGTGATCTGACTGGGCACCACTCCCCCATTCCCAGAGATCAATACATGCTCTAGGCCTGGACTCATTATAATCGAGTGTAATGAGGACTCTGTGATTGCCTTCTTTTGTGTCCTGGGTTACCTGGGCTTTCTGGATCTTAATAATGATAATATTGGTATTTGTTACACACCTACTATGTGCAGAGCACTGTTCAAAGCACTGGGGGAGTTACAGGGTAATCAGGTCGTCCCACGTGAGGCTCACAGTTAATCCCCATTTTACAGATGAGGTAATTGAGGCACAGAGAAGTTAAGTGACTTGCCCACAGTCACACAGCTGACAAGTGGCAGAGCTGGGAGTCCAACCCATGACCTCTGACTCCAAAGCCCAGGCTCTTTCCACTGAGCCATGCTGCTCTTGTGTGCTTCACCGTGGCTTTCCTAGCCAGGAGGCTGTCCGACAGCTTCAACGAGGCCAACATTATCACTTTCGGCATGCTGGTGTTCTGCAGCATCTGGGCTTCCTTCCTTTCCACATACCAGAGCACCAAAGGGAAGGCCATGGTGGCTGTGGAGATTTTCCCCATCATGGGCTCCAGAGCTGGGGTTCTTGGCTGCATCTTCATCCCCAAGTGCTATGTGATCTTGCTGCAGCCTGACAGGAATACCCGGGAGTGTTTGAAGAGGAAATGAAGCTTGGGACATTAGTTCAAGGCTGTTGTTTTTATTGTTTATCATTTTTCTTCACACCAATTTTCCTGCAATATCAGGACAATAGGAGAAAGAAAAATCCCATCAGGGACATCCAGAAGGGATTCGGTGGCCAACCCAAATCAGAAGTCAGGCCTGGATGCTCTCATGTATCACTGGAGTGTTTGTCCTGTGGCCACCTAAGCTCTTCTCTTTTGCAGGCTGGACCCCTACATGAACTGCTGATGTTTCCTGCTGTTTGTGCTGAAGACCACTCTAACCTGGGCCTGAATGATCCCTAGTGCAGTGGAGTAAGTGCTCTGGACACACAGCTCCAAGGGTATTGGGCAATTGTCTATGCAGGAGAGGGTGCAGTGGGTATGGTGGAGAAACTCACTTAAGTTCCTGCTTAGAGCAGGGGAAGGTGTGCTTTCCAGATAGGATACCTAAAGGAAAAGTGGGACAGAAACAGGGGACAAAACCTGCCCCCTCATATTCCCCTCCCGGTTAGGTGGGACAAATATAGGTGAACAAAACCGGCTGCCCTCATCTCCCTCCCTGTAGGTGGACTCTGAAAGAAATGTGGTCTGCCTCAGCTTGGCCTCTGGGTTCAGGGCGTGTGGGGAGGAGGGGTTGAGACTCTCTCTCCTCCACTGCCTCTGGCTCAAGGGCACTGGGGAACAGGGCTGACGCTCCACTCTTTCCCAGCTGGAGTTCTGGGAGACAGGACCAGAGCCTTTCCCTGGCAGCCCGGACTCATGCTCAAGGACAAATCCTCAATCTCCCTGCAGAAGGTTGTTTGGCTCCATTTGTTTCTAGTAGTTGCCCATAATCCCCTGGATTGTGCCCTTTCCTGTCAAATCGCATTTCCCAGAGGCCTCAGCCATGAACTGAACTCACCTCTGTAGGAACTGATTGTACAGCCCTTTGCCACTTCAATAGGGTTTTGGACTCAGTGGTGCTTGGTGGGTTCTGTGAAGAGTAGACCAGTGGACTGGAGTTGGCTCAAACCTGAGGCAGTGGGTGGAGGAGGGGACGATGGGGATCTAGGTCTCCACTATGGGAAGGTGGAGACCCTTCTTAGTGGGACAGAACTCTTAGGAAGGAGAAGGGAGATATCAACCTTCAATTCCTTTCCCTATTCACCTTCCTTTCTGCATCAGCTATTCATTTGGGTCTGCACACTTTAAGCCTTTGATATTAACCCCACCCAAAGCCCATCTGCTATTGAGTTTATATCCTTATCCTCTGCCACTTCCACTATGTGTAGTTTATTTTATTTTTTGTCTCCCCATCTGCAGGGTAAGCGTTTTGCTGTCAGGGATTGTATATACCAATTCCACTGTATTGTAATCCTCCAAAGGTTTAGTGCAGGCCTCTCTACACCTTAAGTGCTCAATAATTACCATAGATTGTTGGAATCATTGACTGATTCATCGGGGTGAAAGTGTATCTTTCTTTAAACCCTTGTACCTCCCCCCCACCTTCTTTTTTCCAGTGACCTGGTCTCCTTCTTCATTGAGAAAATTGAAACCATTAGATGTGATCTCCCTGAAATCTCCCCTGCTCCTCTCCATTCCCTCCCTCCTCCTGCCTCTTCTTCAACATTCCCTCCTTTCCCAACAGTATGTCAAGAAGAGGTGTCCTGCCTTCTCTCAAGTTACAACCCCATCACCTGCACCTGACTCCTTCCCTTCACAATTATCAAAGCATTTACCACCTACTTTGTCCCTCTCTGATAGCCATCTTCAATTGTTAGTTCTCCATAGCTTTTTCCCTTTTGCTTTCAAGCATGCTCATATATTCCCTATCTTAAAAAAACCCCTCCCTTTGTCACCTCAATTCTCTCCCATTATCACCCCATCTCCCTCCTACCATTCCTCTACAAAGTCCTAGAGTGAGCTGTCTACACCTGTTCTCTCAAGTTCCTCTTCTCCATATCTCTCCTTGACCCCCTTCTATCTGGTTTCTCTCCCCTTCACACCAAAGAAACCACCATCTCAAATGTCACAAATGATCTCTTTCTTGCTCAATCCCACAGCCTCTATTCCATCTTAATCCTCCTCTACCTCACATCTGCCTTTGAAGCTGTCGAGCGCCCACTTTGCCTGGAAATATTATCCATCCTTGCCTTCACTCAAATTATCCTCTCCTAGTCCTACTCCCTGATTGCTCCTTCTCAGGCTCTATCATGGGCTCCTCATCTGCCTCCCACCCCCTAACTGTGAGCATCCCTCAAGGTTCAGTTTTGAGTCCCCTTCTATTCTTCATCTACTTCCCTGGATAAATCATTCGCTCCCATGGCTTCAATTTCCTTGGCTAAGCAGATGATTCCCAAATCTACATGCCTTCACGACCTTGCTTTTTGAGAAGCAGCATGGCTTAGTGGAAAAAGCCTAGGCTTGGGAGTCAGAAGTCAAGGGTTCTAATCCCTGCTCCACTTTGTGACCTTGGGCAAGTTCTCTGGGCCTCAGTTACCTCATTTGAAAATAGGGATTAAGACAGTGAGCCCCAAGTGGGACAACCTGATTACCCTGTATCTACCCCAGTACTTAGAACAATGCCTGGCACATAGTAAGTGCTTAACAAATATCATAATTCTTATTATTATTATGTTCCCACAACACCTCCCACTTCACATGTCTAAAACAGAACTCTTCACCTTCTCACCCAAAACCCATCCTCCCCAATTTTCCCATCATTTGTAGACAACACCACTATCTTTCCTGTCTCTCTAGCCATAACCTTGGCATTATCCTTCATTCCTCTCTCTCATTCTCTCTCAGAGAAGCAGCATGTGGATAGAGCACGGATCTGGGAGTCAGAAGGTCATGGGTTCCAATCTGGCCTCCACCACTTTTCTATTGTGTAACCTTGGGCAATTCACTTCACTTCTCTGTGCTTCAGTTCCCTTTTCTCTAAAATGGGAATTAAAACTGTGAGCCATATGCAGGACAGGGACTGTATCGAACCCAATGTTCCCAACCTGTTAGTGCAGTGCTCTGCACACTGTGAACATTCAATAAATATGATTTAATGAATGAATTCAATGCACATTTTCAATCAGTCTCTAAATACTTTTGCTTCAACCTTCACAGCATCGATAAAATCTTCCCTTTGGTCTCCATCATACTGCTACTATGATAATCCGTGGTGATTACCATGATATCCTATCCTGCCTTAATTCCTGTCAGCCTCCTTGTTGACCTCCCTGCCCCCTGTCTATCCCTACTGCAGTCCATACTTCTTTGCTGCCAGGATCATTTGCCTAGATCATTTCCCTGGATAAGCTTATCCTTGCATATTTTAGCTATGCCCTAGTCTCATGCCCATGCCCATTGTCCTCACCACTTGTTCCAGACGTTTAACTCCCTCCTCAAACCCCCTGTTCCCTCACCTCCCACACACTTTGCCCCTAATGACCTGACCTCCTTTATTGGGGAAATTGAAACAATCAGGTGTGATCTCCCTAAAACCTCCCCTGCTCCTTTCCATTCCTTCTACATAAAGGGGAGAAGAGTATGTGCTTCTCTAAATTGCCTAAGTGGGTAATGAATGAGGAACTAGACGCTGATCTCTCTTAGTCACCCAGCCCAGGAATCGTTGGTGTCTCTCTCTCTCTCTTCCTCCCTTCTTCCCTCCCTTTCTTCTTTCAAGCCACACTAAAGCTGTAGCCTTCAAAGGGGTCTTCCAGAGAGGTGGAAAGGGCAGTCCAACTGGGGTTGGTGGAGAGAGAGCTCAGGAGACAGGAGTATCCCCAGGTCCTTCAGATATGTCCAGCCAGGACTCCAGCCAGACAGAAAGGCCCTGGACAACATCATGGAGAAACAAGGTGACCTTTTCCTACCCCCAGGTTGGTGGCGTTGATGGAAGCTCTGGAAAGTACCTGCTTATTATCTTCATTTTCAAACTTTTCATTACCAAGGACCCAGAGCCAAATGATCAAACCAGTTCTGATGTTCACCCACAGTAACCTTCGAGGACTTTTTAAATAGTATTTAGAAAGTGCTTTCTATGTACCAGGCACTGTTCTAAGCACTGGTTTAGATACAAGCTAATCAGGTTGGACACAGTCCTATCCCACCTAGAGCCCAGAGTCTTATTCACCATTTTATAGATTGGGGCACCTGAGCCGCAGAGAAGTGAAGTGACTTGCACAAAGTCACATGGAAAACAAGTGGTGAAGCTGGGATTAGAACCAGTTCCTTCTGAATCCAAGCCAAGCTGCTTCTCTAATTCAACAAATGAACATGAATAGCAGCATATACTAAACTCAGGCAGGGAGGCTCCCAATTTTGTGGGAAAAATGATGTCACTCAATCTGCCAGGGGATAAACTGACAGGTGTCCAGAGTTAACTTGGCCCCCATCAGGGTCGACCTAGCAGGCCAGGATTGTGTCCTGGATCCATCAAGGGAAACACCCCAAATGCAGGGAGAAATCTCTTGGAGGGCTAAATTTCACTGTCCTCTACACAGGTAGATGCTGTCTTGGAGAGAAGATTTTGATTTTTTTATGGTATTCACTAAGCACTCACTATGTTCCAGGCACTCTACTAAGTGCTGAGTAAGATATAATCTAATCAGGTTGGACACTGTCCATGTCCCACATGAGGTTCACAATCTTAATCCCAATTTTATGGATGAGGAAACTGAGGCACAGAGAAGTGAAGTTACTTGCCCAAGATCACACAACACACATATGGTGGAGCTGGGATAAGAACCCAAGTCCTTCCGACTCCCAATCCCATGTTCTATTCTCTAGGCCACACTGTTCCTCAAAAAACTGGTACACTATCCCTGACCAAGTAATGGTCTTACATTCTTTCCTAACTATTTGAGGCTGGCAAAGGTCCCCCCCACCCCCTTGCATATTGCTTCCTCTCCTCTAAACCATGGGTAAGTGGAGGCAGAAGCAGCGTGGCTCAGTGGAAAGAGCATGGGATTTGGAGTCAGAGATCATGGGTTCCAATCCCGGCTCGGCCACTTGTCAGCTGTGTGACTTTGGACTAGTCACTTAACTTCTCGGTGCCTCAGTTACCTCATCTCTAAAATGGGGATTAAGACTGTGAGCCCCACGTGGGACAACCTGATTCCCCTGTGTCTACCCCAGCACTTAGAACAGTGCTCGGCACATAGTAAGGGTTTAACAAATACCAACATTATTATTATAGTAGTAAATCTCCCAAACTCTGAGCAACTGGGGATTGGCTCATGTTCCCCAAAATGCATTGCATTGCCCTCGCTGACACTGATGATCACCTGTCACATTTCTAGCCATCCACTCAGCTGAACAAGGTTTCCCTGCAAGTTCTCCCATAAGCTTAGCAGGTCAAACCCAGCAACATTTACTGCCATCAGCAGACAGGCCTCTCCCAGGCCACAGCCAGTAGGATTGAGAATGAGTGGTTGGTGCTGCCTTTGCAGACATGCACTATGGGACTGTGGGTTTCTGCCTTTCAGAGAACTTCCTGATGGTGCATGGCCAATATTGTAAAGAACTGCTACCTCTCAACCCAGATCTGACCCAGAGCTGCTGCTGCCAGAAACCATCATTTGAGCTTGCCCTCTGCTCCCCAGGACGTGAGGCTCCACAGCCCCTCTCTAGAGCTCGTTGTGCTTGTTGTGGGCAGTTGTGTGTACTAACTCTGTTGTATTGTCCTTGTCCTCTGTCAAGTGCTTAGTGCAGTGTTCTGCACCCAATAAGTGCTCAATAAATATGATTGATTGATTGATTGATTGAGTGGACCATTCAGAGCAGCTGACATTCTGTGGACTACTGGACCCGCTAGAAGAGGGATTTGTCTCCCTAGAACCTCTTCTGTGATAGAGACTCAATAAGCTGTGTTTGTCCCTGGAGTTTCAAGAAGAGGCCAATCTCCTGCAGAAACTGCCATCTTTCTCACACCCTGATCCCTGGCCTGGGAGGATTTGGTGGGATTTAGGGGAGATTAGCTGGTGTGACAATGGATCCTGGGCCTGGGGCCTCAGACTTAGATCCTTCTGTTTTTCTGAAGGAACGGCTGTCCTGGGGTGGTAGTCCCAAGCTTCTAGTAGTGATAGTACTGATGGAGCACTTACTGTGTGCAGTACCTAGACTGCAGACAGTAAACTCATTGTGGGCAGAGAATGTGTCTGTTTATTGCTTTAATGAATTCTCCCAAGTGCTCAGTACAGTGTGCTGCATTCAGTAAGCAGCCAATAAATATAATTGAATGAATGAGTAAATATCTAGTGCTGAGAAAGACTAGGTGGCAATGAAACACTGAATTTGGTTCTCTAGGAGTATACAATATGAGATTAAAAGGGGTAGATGGGACTGCAGACTGATACATCAGGGACAATTAAACACTAAAACGAGGCTGAAGGAGGAATGCCTGGTAGTTCTATCAATTCTCCTAGTCCTTACGTGAAGGAGTTGAACTACAATCCAAGGTGGTGCAACTTCCTCCTCTCCCAGTCATATAATACCATGAGACGCCAGCATAGTGCCCTCCCCAAAGACTGCTTTCCATCTGCAGTGGCTTGGGGTCCGGGGAATGCAGCGAGGCAGTCCAGCAAGGGCGATGTGGTTGGAGCTCGGTTGAAGCTTAAATCCCTATGGCCTGGCATGGACAAGTCACAGGGGAAGCTGGGGCCCAGTGGTCCCGGAGGTGAGGCAGCAACTACTGGTGGCTTCACTCGGCTGTCTCTCGGGCCGGCCTCAGTAGGGATTGGGTTCTTCAATGTGGGGTTCATGTGGAGAGAGCCCTGACCTGGGTGGCTCCCATCTGGTCATCTTCTTGGGCTGGAGCTGGTGATGGGTCATTCACCCTGACCATAGGTTCACCTGGGGAACGTGGTCCCCAAGTAGCCATGGCCAGGTGATATATTGGTGGTCACGGCAACCCAGTTTGGGGAATTGGGGATCTTAGAGCAAGGAAGCATTGGGAAAGCAGCGTGGCTCAGTGGAAAAAGCCCGGGCTTGGGAGTCAGAGGTCGTGGGTTCTAATCCTGGCTCTTGCCGCTTGCCAGCTGTGTGACTTTGGGCAAGTCACTTAACTTCTCTGTGCCTCAGTTACCTCATCTGTAAAATGGGGATTAAAACTGTGAGCCCCACGTGGGACAACCTGATCACCTTGTAGCCCCCAGCGCTTAGAACAGTGCTTTGCCCGTAGTAAGTGCTTAACAAATACCACCATTTAGAGAAGTAGCATGGTTTAGTGGAAAGAGCATGGGCTTTGGAGTCAGAGGTCACGGGTTCTAATCCCTGCTCCACCACTTGTCAGCTGTGTGACCCTGGGTAAGTCACTTCATTTATCTGTGCCTCAGTTTCCTCATCTGTAAAATGGGGATTAACTATGAACCTCACGTGGGACAACCTGATTACCCTGTATCTACCCCAACGCTTAGAGCAGTGTTCTGCACGTAGTAAGCACTTAACAAATTCCAACATTATTATTATTATTATTAAGACACAGTGGGAAGCAGAGAGCAATTTGCCCATGGAGAACTCCAGGAGCAAAATGTCAGTCCTAGTACGGACCACAGAAAAGCTTAGCGCTTAGAACAGTGCTCGGCACATAGTAAGCGCTTAACAAATACCAACATTATTAGAAAAATGAAAATATTTCAGCATTCATCTGTTCTGACTGTTGCACTTTCCCGGCACGGTCTCAGACGAGCCCCTGGGCTCTTCTAACTCTTTTGACCTGAATGCCCCATGGACAGTTCAGCCATCTCATCTGGGCATCACCCAATTATGTTGTTATTGCTATCGCATATTAATTGGTAACTGTTCTAAATGCTGTCATTTACCTCACTGACTTCACCAAGATTCTTCAATCCCCCAGTTCCTCTCTGCCCATCCCAGTCCTCACCTCCTCCAGCCCCTCTCCCACCCAACTCCTCCCCTCACCTTGGCCCACGCCCACGCCCACCTCTCCTCCCTGCCCCTTCGTTGGAATCTCTGTTTCAGGGCCACCCCTCGTCCCCCCGCCCAGGGCAGGCACGGCCAACAGCCTCCCATCCAATCACCTCTCCCCCCGGCTCATCCCTGTCCTCCTGTTCCAGAGCCACTCTTCTTTCCTCACCCGCGCCGGCCCCCGCCAATTTATTCCCATCCAAGCTCTCCCCACCTCTTCCCCTCCCTCCACAGCTGCTGCCAAATGTGGCCTATGGAACCCCGCTCCATTATGGGTAAGTTTCCCTTCATCCTTGACCTGTTCCCGCCCCACTTTCTCCTCCTCCTCGCCACCACTGAGATCTGGCTCACACCTGACTATATGGTCTCCCCTGCTGCTCTCTCCAGCGGAGGCCTCTTCTTCTCCCACCCCCCCAGACTCACCAGGAAAGGAGGAGGTGCCGGCTTCCTTCTTGCACCCCAATGCCGCTTTTGCACCATCCCTCCTACCCCTTCCCTTTCTTTCCCCTCCTTTGAAGCCCACATAATCCACCTCTACCACCCCCTTGAGATTCTTGTAGCTGGCATCTATCTCCCCCCCCCGCCCAGATCCCACCTCCAACTTTAACTATTTTGACCCCTTTTTAACATTCCTTCTCTCCTTTTCCATGCCCACTTTGATCCTTGTTGACTTCAACAACCATATAGCTGTACACAATAACTCCTCTGCTACCCACCTTCAATCACTCCTCATCTCCACCAACTTCCTGATCCACCCCATATCCCCCCCTACCAACTTGGACACACACTCGATCTCATCATCTCTAACCGTTACACAATCCTGTCCTCACTGACTCTGAAATCCCTCTCTCTGACCACAACCTTCTCACTTGCCTCCTCTCCAAACTCCTCCTCCCTGTAGATCTGAAGTATTCCCCAACAGAGACCTCTGCTCTCACGACCTCATCCATCTCTAAGTGCATCACACCCCACCTAGTCCCCATACCCACTCTACCTATCCTTGGTGACCAAATAGATGCTCTTTACTTTCTCAACTCAGCTCCCTCACTCCCCATCCCTTTGTTGCTGTTGCACCACTAACCCACAGCCCTGGATCACCTCCACTCTCCTCCTTCTTCGCTCTTATACTCGAGCCTCTGAACGTGGTTGGTGGAAATCTAAATATCAGGACAACCTTGTCCACTTTAAGTTTTTCTTTTCTTGCCTAAACTCAGCCCTCTCCTCTGCCCGGCAAAACAATTTCTCTTTCCTTATTGACACCCATGCCCATCACCATTGTCAGTTGTTCCAGGCATTTAACTCCCTATTCAGGCCCCCTGTCCTTCCCACTCCCCCATCCCCCAACGAACTGGCCAGCTACTTTATTAAGAAAATTAACACCATCAAGTCTGAGCTCCCCAAAATCACACCTTCCCCTCCTCCATCCCTCCTTCTCTCCACCCCCTCTTCTACCTTCCCATACTTCCCAGCAGTATCTTCAGAGGAGCTCTCCTCCATGCTCTCAAGTGCCTCTCCCTCCCCATGTGCTTCAGACGGTATTCCCTCCCACCTTATAAAAACTCTCGTCCCTTCCCTCCTCCCCTCCTTAATTTCCATCTTCAACCACTCACTATCCAATGGCTTCTTCCCCTCTTTCTTCAAACATGCCCACGTCTTCCCCACCCTAAAAAAACCCTCCTTTGATCCTACTGCCACCTCCAGTTATTGCTCCATTTCCCTCCTACCCTTTCTTTTCAAACTCCTAGAGCAAGTCATCTACATTCACTGCCACGAATTCCTCTCTTCCAACTCTCTCCTTTACCCACTCCAATATCCCCTACTCGACTGAAACTGCCCTTTCCAAGTCACCAGTGACCCCCTTCTTGCCAAATCCAATGACTCCTACTCCATCCTAATCCTCCTTGACCTCTCAAGCTGCTTTTGACACTGCTAACCATCCCCTTCTCCTCAACATGTTATCCAACCTTGGCTTCACTGACTCTGCCCTCTCCTGGTTCTCCTCTTATCTCTCCAGCCATTCATTCTCAGTTTTGTTCACGGGCTCCTCATCCCGCTCCAATCCCCTAACTATAAGGGTTGCTCAAGGGTCAGTTCTTGGTCCCCTTCTGTTCTCCATCTATACTCACTCCCTTGGTGAACTCATTCACTCCCACGGCTTCAACTATCATCTCTATGCGGCCGATGCCCAAATCTATATCTCTCCCCTGATCTCCCTTCCTCCCTCCAGGCTCACATCTCTCCCTGCCTTCAGGACATCTCTACCTGGATATCCTCCTGCCACCTAAACCTCAAAATGTCCAAGACAGAGCTTCTTATCTTCCCTCCAAAACCCTGTCCTCTCCCTGTCTTTCCCATCACTGTGGATAGCACTACCATCCTTCCCATCTCATGAACCCATAACCTTGGTATCATCTTTGACTCTGCTCTCTCATTCACCCCACATATACAATCCGTCACCAAAGCCTGTAGGTCTCACCTTCACAACATTGTTGAGATCTGCCCTTTCCTCTCCATCCAAATCGCTATCACGTTAGTACAGTCACTATTCTATCCCGACTGGATTACTGCATTACCATCCTTTCAGACCTCCCCACTTCCTGTCTTTTCTCATTTCAATCTATACTTTCGTCTGCTGCCCGGATTATCTTTCTACAGAGACGCTCAGGGCATGTCACCCCCCTCCTCAAAAATCTCCAGTGGTTGCCTTTCAACCTCCATGTGAAGGAAAAACTCACTATTGGCTTCAAAGCTCTCTATTACCTTGCCCCCTCCTGCCTCAGTTCCCTTCTCTCCTTCTCCATCCCAACCCACACACTCTGCTCTTCTGGTGCTAACCTTCTCACTGTGCCTCGTTCATGCTTGTCCCATCATAGACCCATAGCCCACATCCTACTTCTGGCCTGGTATGCCCTCCCTCCTCAAATCCACCAAACTATTACACTTCCCCCCTTCAAAGCCTTACTGAAGGCTCACCTCTTCCAGAGGCCTTTCCAGACTAAGCCCCCCTTTTCCTCAACTCCCCTTCCCCTCCCCATCACCCCGACTTGCTCCCTTTGCTCTACCCCCCTCCTCTACTCACAGCACTTGTGTTTATATGTACATATCTATAATTTTATTTATTTACATTAATGCCTGTTTACTTGTTTTGATGTGAATATATTTATAATTCTATTTATTAATATTGATGCCTGTTTATTTGGTTTGATGTCTCTCTCCCCCTTTCTAGACTGTAAGCCCATTGTCTGCAGGGATTGTCTCTCTTTATTGCTGAATTGTACTTTCCAAGGGCGTAGTACATTTCTCTGCACAGTAAGCATTCTATAAATACGACTGAATTAATGAACCACGATCTAGTAATCAGTCTTTTGTTCTCCCCCAGCCCAATCCCCCAACACAGAAACGTGTGTTATTCCACCATAGAAACCTTTAATCTTCTCATCTTCACCAATTTTCTCTAGTCATCATGCGCCATTTAGTCTCTATCACCAAACTATCCACTTTTGGTGCACAAATTGAGACCCCAAACATCACCCTCTCTACTGAACTCAACTCACTCGCTTCCCTATTCCTTCACCATTCTCATACCACTAACACAAAGCACTGGATCACTTCCAGAGCCCTCTTCCTCTGTTCCCATAGACATGGTGTGGAGCAGCACTGGTAGAAATCCACACATCAGGCTGACCTAGTCCATGTCAAATACATTCTTGCCTGCTCTAACTTGCCCTCTCTTCCCCCCAGCAACAATATTGCACCATCCTTATTGACTCCCATGCCCACTGCATTTACACAGTTGTTTCAGACATAACTTCCTCTTTAAGTTCCTTGTTACCCCACCCCACCTATTGTTTTTCCCTCACCCAGCCACGAATTTTTGGATAAAATTGAAACCATACGGCATGGTCTCCCTAAAATTTCACCTACTCTGGTCTGGTCCCTCCCTCTCCCTGCTCCTTTTTTGACTCTCCCATGTTTCCCTGCAATATCCCAAGAGGAGACCTCCAGTTTCCTCTCAAAATCTATCCCTTCTCCCTGATCCTCCATCCTTATCTCTTTGCACCTTATCAAAATACTTGCCCCCTATTTTTTTCCCTCCATGACCACCACTTTCATCTGTTCATTCTCCAGTGGCTTCTTTTCCACTTGTTTCAAATATGCTCGTGAATTCCTTATCCTTAAAATACCCCTCCTTTACCCCTCAGCTCTCTCTGGTTATGGCTCCATCTCCTTCCTAACATTCTTTTCCAAACTCTATGAGTGAATTGTCTACATTCACTGCCTCCACTTCCTCTCCTCCATTTCCCTCCTGTACTCCTCACCAATCTCGCTTTTTCATGGTGTTTGTTACATGTTTATTATGTTGCAGGCACTGTACTAAACTCTGGGGTAGAGAGAGGTTAATCAGGTTGGAAACAGTCCATGTCCCACCGGGGGCTCACTGTCTTAATACCCTTTTTACAGACTAGGTAACTGAGGCACAAAGAAGTTAAATGACTTGTCCAAGGTCACACAACCGACCCTGGAAATGCTGGGATTGGAACCCACATCCCTCCAACTCGCAGGCCCATGTTCTATCCACTTAACAACACTACATACACCCACTTTACTACAGAGGAACCATCCCCTCAATCATAACCAGTGATCTCCTTCTTGCCAAATACAATGGTTTCTACTCCATCCTAATTCTCCTAGCCCTCTCTGCTTCCTTCAACATTGTGGACTAATGCCTTCTTCTGGAAAAATGATCTAATCTTGGTTTCACTGACACTTTCCTCTCTTGGTTCTCTTCCTATCTCTCTGGCTGTTCCTTCTCAATCTCTTTTACGGGCATCACCTCTGCCTCCCATCCCCTTAATTGGAAGTTCTTCAAGGTTTAGATCTGGGTCCCTTTCCATTCTCCATCCACACCCACTTCACTGGAGAATCACTTGCTTACCTTTCATCTTTATGCAAATGATTTCCAAATCTAAATCTCTGAACCTTATCTCTCTCCTCTGCAGTTTCACATTTTTTCCTGCCTTCAGGAATGCTCTACCTCGATGCCCCACTGACACCTCAAATTTAACATGTCCAAAACAGAACTACTCATATTCCCACCCAAGCTTTGTCCTCTCCCTGACTTTCTTTTCATTGTAGGGAACACCACCTTCCTCCCTTTTACATAAGCCCATAACATTGGCATTTTCCTTGACTCATTTCTCTCAACCCACATATTCAATCTGTCACCAGATACAGTTGATTCTTCCTTCACAACCTACCTAAAATTTGCTCTTCCCTCTCCAGCCAAACTGCTAATATGCTGATCCAAGTAATTACCCTAGTCTGCCTTGACTTACTGCATCAGCCTCCTTGCTAGCCTCATTTCCTCTTGACTCTGCCCACTCCAGTCCATACTTCACTCTGCTGCTTGGGTCATTTTTCTAAAAAAAACCTTTCAGTCTTTGTTTCCCCACTCCTCAAAGAACTTCTAGTGATTGGCCATCTGCTTTCTCTTCAAACAAGAATTCCTTACCATAGGCTTCAGTGCATCCAATCACTTTGCCCCTTCCTGTCTTACCTTGCTGATTTCCTATTACAACCCAGCCCACACTTTTAATTCTGCTATAGCCAACCTACTCGCTGTACCTTGATTTCTTCTATCTCACTGCTGACCCCTCACCAACATCCTGCCTCAGGCCCAGAACTCTCTCATCCTTCATATTTGACAGACTTTCTCTGCCTTCAAATCCTTGTTAAAATCACATCTCTTTCAAGAAGACTTCCCTGATTAAACCCTCATTTCCCCTACTCCCTCGTATTTCTGGTTGGCTCCGTACCTTTTATTGACCCCACCCTTATTTTCACAGCACTTATGCTCATAGCCATAATTTATTTTAATATCTGTCTCTCCCTCTAGTCTGTTAGCTCACCGTAAACAGGGAACATGCTTACCAGCCCTGTTATATTGTATTCATTCATTCAATCATATTTATTAATAATAATAATGATATTGATATTTTTTAAGCACTTACTATGTGCCAAGCACTCTTCTAAGCACTGGGGTAGATACAAGGTAATCAGGTTGTCCCATGTGGGGCTCATAGTCTTAATCCCCATTTTACAGGTGTGGTAATTAAGGCACAAAGAAGCTAAGTGACTTGCCCAAAGTCACACAGCTCATAAGTTGCAGAGCCAGTATTAGAACCCACGATCTGACTCCCAAGCCCGTGCTCTTTCTTTAATGCTTACAGTGTGCAAAACACTATATTAAGAACTTGTTCTCCAAAGAACTTACTTCAGTGCTCTGCACACAGTAAATGTTCAGTCAATATGACTGGTTGATCAAAATCTCTTTAAGGATAGGTATTGTGCTTTTTTGCCTTTATTTTCCTTTCCCAAAGTGGGAGTTAAGTAAATACTTTTGATAGTTTTGCTATGTTCTCACAACTCTCACTGAACTCTATTCTTCTCTACCCAGATCACCTATAGCCCAGTTGATCCAGTACTGAGTGACAAGGTCCAATTTCTATCAGGTTGCTCTCTGGATCTCCTCTCAGTGCCAGGGGATAGTCTAGTTAATGGTGCATTTAGGCTGGAACTGGTTGTGCTGGTGCTGTCAGATGATGTGAGAGAAGAGAGATTCCTCTCAGACATGACCAGGGAGATGGTCAGAAAAGGTGTCTGTGTGGCATTTACTGAGAAGATCTCCAGTGGGAAGTTCAAATTTTATTTAGTCCGAAAAATCTACTCCAGGGTCATGGCAACATCAGCCATGGTGATGGCTGCCTATAGAGATGTAGGGTCCCTAAGCTTTCTTAGATTTGTGATAGAGAGTTTTGAACTATCCAAGAAGGTTTTGGTGACCACTTTTCACTGGAATTTTACTTTGAGCATGAGTTATGTAACAAACAACTATGATTTTCATAGAACTTTGACTATAACGAGCCTTGTTAAAGAGGTTTCTGTTTTCAGGGATTTTTTACAGACCATTAAACAAGCAAAATATCCAGAAGATATTGCCTTGAAAAAATTCTGGGAGTCTGCCTTTGACTCTTCATTACCTGAACTGGGTGGAAGAAAATACTCAGAAAATGCTTCCTTGGAGATGTTGCTTGGGTACCATTTTTCCCTGACGAAGTCTACCCTGAGTTACAGCATGTACAATGAAATGCTTGCCATGGCTCAGGGGTGCCAGGAGTTGCTCCTCTCCAGCTCAGACCTGGATTCTTGGGGGATCTGGCACTGTCAGGTCCCTCATCCGGGGCAGGTAACATTCCCCAGCTGGTCCAGGGAGCAGTACAATCAATGGTGTTTACTGAACGCTTTCTGTGTACAGAGCACAGTCCTGAGCACTTAGACTACATTACAGCAGAGGTGGTAGACACATTCCTTTTCTGCAAGGAGCTTTCAGACTAGATGCCCTAAAAGGAGGGAAGACTGCTGAAGTTCAGAAGTGCAGAGCCTCATTACAACCTACACCTCCAGAGAAGCATCATCCATTATCCTCTGACTCATACAGGACTGGGGTCAGAAAATGAGTCATAGAAATTAATGCACTGAAATGAAATGATAGGTAAGAGAGAGGAGGAACACTGCCTAAATGTAAGAAGTCATTTGGGGGCATCTGGTTAACTGTAGCAAAGGTTGGACCAATAAAAGTGGTTTGTTTTAATCACAGGTATTAGGTACCCCAGGCAGCCCATTACTTCAAGCATTATCAAAACACTTGCCCACTACCTCCTTTCCTACCTAACAGCCATCCTCAACTGTTCAGTCACCATGAACAGTTCACTTCTTCTCCACTGCTTTCAAACATGCCCTTTCTCCCCATCCTAAAAAAAACCCTCCTTTGACCCCATAGCTCCCTCCAGCTATTGCCCCATCTCCCTCGTAACAGTCTTCTTCAAACTCCTTGAGCAAGTTGTCTATAACCAATGTCTCAAATTCTTCTCCTCAAATGCCCTCATTGACTCCCTCCAGTCTGGCTTCCATCCCCTTCTCTCCACAGAAACTGCCTTCTCAAAGGTCACCAATGATCTCCTTCTTGCCAAGTCAAATGGCTCCTACTCCATCTTAATCCTCCTCAACCTCTCAGCTGCCTTTCAACACTGTAGACCATCCCCTTCTCTTGGAAACATTATCCAACCGTGGCTTCACTGACTCTGTCCTCTCCTGGTTCTCCTTTATCTATCTGGCCATTCTTTCTCAGTCTCCTTTGAGGACTCCTCCTGTGCCTCCCACCCCCTAACTGTGGGGGACTCTTAAGGTTCAGTTCTGGGGCATCTTCTATTCTCATCTACCCCCACTCCCTTGGAGAACTCATTCAATACCATGGTTTCAACTCTCACCTCTATGCTTATGATATCCAAATCTTCATCTCCAGCCCTGATGTCTCTCTCCCCTCTCTGCAATCTCGCATTTCCTTCTTCCTTCATGATATCTGTACTCGGATGTCCTCCCATCACCCCAAGCTTAACATGTCCAAAATAGAACTCCTTATCTTCCCTCCAAAACCCTGGCCTCCCACTGACTTTCCCATCACTATAAATGGCACCACCATGCTTCCTGTCTCACAAGCCCATAACCTTGGCATTATCCTTGACTCCTCTCTGTCTTTCAACCCACATATTCAATGCATCACTAAATCCTGTTATCCCACCTTTACAACATCGTGAAAATCCACACTTTCTTCTCCATCCAAATTGCTACTATCACTCATCCTATCTGGACTGTATTACTGCATCAGCTTCCTTGTTGATCTCTCTGCCTCCTGTGTCTCCTTACTCCAGTCCATACTTCACTCTGCTGCCCAATCATTTTTCTACAGAAACGTTCAGGATGTGTTTCCCACCCCTCAGAAAACTCCAGTGGTTGCTCATCCACCTCTGCATCAAATAAAAACTTATCATTGGCTTTAAAGCAATCTATTACCTTGTCCCCTCCTACCTTACCTCACTACTCTCCTACTAGAACCCAGTCTGCTCACTCCGCTCCTCTCATGCTAAGCATCTCACGGTACCTCGATCTTATCTATCTCACTGCCAGATCCTCTCCCATATCTTCTCTAGGACCTGGAACACCCTTCCTCCTCAAATCTAACAGACAGTTACTCTCCTTCCACTCAAAGCCTTATTGAAGGCACATCTCCTCCTGGAGGCCTTCCTGACTTATTCCCCCCTTTTCTCTTCTCCCACTTTCTTCAGCATCTCCCGGACTTGCTTTCTTTGTTCATCGCCCCTCCACCTTCTACCCCCCAGCACTTATGTATATACCTTTAATTTATTCATTTATGTTAACATCTGTCTTCCCCACCCCTAGACTCTGAGCTTGTTGTAGGCAGAGAATGTGTCTGTTTATTGTTGTGTTGTACTCTCCCAATCACTTAGTACAGTCCAGAATTCCCATTTTACATATGAGGAAATTGAGGCCCAGAGAAGTTAAGTGACTTGCCCTATATCACATAACAGGCAAATGGCAGAGCCAAGTATGAAACCCATTTTCCTATGACTCTCAGGTCCATGTGCTTTCCACTAAGCCATTCTGCTTCTCACTTGTCACAAAGGGTATTTTGGCCATCAAACCCCAACTTCTTCAAATCACTGACCCAATTGTCCATGTGGCCTAGAGGAAAGAACATGGGCCTGGAATTCTGAGGACCTGGGTTCTAATCCTGGCTCTGCCAATTGTTCTGCCAATTGCTAGCTATGTGACCTTGGGAAAGTCACTTAACTTCTCTGTGCCTCAGTTTCCTCAACTATTAAACAGGGGTTAGATTCCTGTTCTCCCTCCCACTTAAGACTGTGAGCCCCATGAGGGACAGAGATTGTGTCTGACCTAATTGACTTGTACCTACCCCAGTGCTTAGAATAGTGCTTGGCACATAGTAAACAACACACCTCTCAGGGTCACACCTGGAAAGTTTCCAGGATTCTACCAATCTCGACTACAGGAGGGAGAGTCAAGCAGAAGCATATCCATTCCATTCCTAGTTTGGGCAGTCAAAATTCAAAATTCACCTGTGCTGGGCAGCAGTGGCATGTGAGAGAGTCGAGTTCACAGACTCAGGTTTACTGTGCAGGAGGAGGCAATGGTAAACTGCTTCTTTATTTTTACCAAGAAAACTCTATGGATACACTACCAAAACTATTGTAGGTGGAGGTGGGGCATTCTGGGAGAGATGCATCCATGGTGTTGCTATGGGTCAGACATGACTCGACAGCATAAGACAACAAACACTTAACAAGTGCCATCAAATAAATAAACAAAGTGACCACAGTAAATCCCACTGCAGCTGATCTCATTTTCCTTGGAGTCAGGAGTCTCCAGAATTTCCTTTTATCCATTTCAGTTCTATGAGTTTCTGAGTAAGGTCCAGTTTGACAGTCCTGCCATGGAAATGGTGATACTGGATGAGAACTGCAGATCTGCTGTGAAATTCTACATTCTAAACTTTGTGATCTTTCCTAGTGGAACTGGTAAGTTGGTGGAAGTTGGGGAGATGGACCCCCAGGCACCCCTCCACCAAGACATCGTGATCAATGAGACAATGATTGTGTGGCCTGGGGAGCTCTCTCTGCTAAGCAGCCAATGGGAATGCCCAGCTGTCCTGGGGTAGTGGTTCTATTTTTCTAGTAATGATTGTACTGATGGAGCACTTATTTTGTGCACAGCACTTTAACCAGACTGTAGACTGTAAGCTCTTTGTGGGCAGGGAATGTGTCTGCTCACTGCTCTATTGTACTCTCCCAAGCAGTTAGAACAGTGCTCTGCACACAGTAAGAGCTCAATAAATATGATTGAATGAGTTAATAAATACCTAGTTCTGGGAAAGAATACATCAGTGGCAATGAGACACTGATCTTGGTCCCTGAGGGGTGTACAATCTGAAAATATGAGAGGTGATAGCAGACAGACACACAAGGTGCAATTAAACACTAAAACAAAGCAGAAATGGGGGTGACTGGGGGTCCTATCAATACTCTCAATCAAAGGACGAAGGGGTTAAACTACGATCCAAAGTGGCACCGCCTCCCCCTCAACCTGTCATATGATGCCATGTGATACCATTTTAGTGCCTTCCATCCCAGACTACCAACCCTCAATAACAGAGGGTTCTGGGCACACAGCATAGCTTTGCAGTGAGGGGGTGGGGGGAGGAGGGTCACTGCTGATGGAGATTGTCTGAAGCTTAAATCCCTACAACCTGGCATGGAGAGATCACCATGGGAGCAGGGACCCAGGTGTCCCAGAGGGGAGACAGTAGTTACCAGAGGCTTTGACTGGCCATCTCATCATTTGGGCCAGGTTCATTAGAGATTGGCTCCTTTGATGTGGAGTTCATGGGGAGCAAGCTCTGACCTGGCTTGGCTTCCCTCTTGCTGTATTCATGGGCTGGAGCTGATGACAGGTCAGTCACCCTGGCAATAGGGTCACCTGGAAAATGTGATTCCCCACACAGTCATGGTGAGATCATGTTCTGCTGGTCATGACAACTAAGTTTGAAGAACTGGGGATCTCAGAGCAAGGGAAAGGGTTTGGACACAGAGGGAGGCAGAGAGCAATTTCCCCAGTGTGAACTTTAGGAGCAGAATGTCAGTCCCAAAGCAGACCTCGAAAAAATGAAAACATTTTAGCATTCATTTATTCAGAACCTTGCCCCTTTCTGGCATGGAGAAATCTCCCACATTCTCCTTTCTGGATCCAGTTAAGAAACTAAGTTTTCAGGTGGGAAGAAATCTCCATCAGTTAGCAAAGGTGGGAGGAAGAAGGGATGCCTGATATGATTCTTGACCCTGGGGTGGACTCAGGTGGACCCCCACCACTGATCAAAAGTGGGACTTGGTCCCTCTGGCACCCTGGAGCCTCAAACCCCGATTGGGGAGGAGTAAGAGAGGGAGGGTGAAGCAGGGTTCCAGCCCTTGTTGGGCTTCTGACCAGTATGGGAGGTTGTGGGGAGGTTTTGTTTCTGGGGGGATGTCTCAGGTATGGGTCTTTGGAGCTCCACCCTAACCATCTCTGTCCTCTGTTTTGTAAGTTTAGGCTCCACATTCACGGTGTTGCAGGAGTGATAGACCCAGCTTTAGAAAACATGCTTAGCAAGGGGCAGCCATCAGCTGCTATTTTTGTGTCTGATGCCCAGAGGGGGAGATTTCCAACCAGACAGATAGGTATGTGCAGAGACCCAGCTCCTCACATGACCCAGATTCCACTACCAAAGGGATCCGTCTGCCCCACAGCCTGTGGGCATAAACCAGAAGGTAATAGACCAAGGGCATTGAGAGACAGAGAGAGACAATGGGAAAATCTCAGTTATAGACCAGAGACTGGTATGCCTGATGGCAAACATGACTGTCCAGGACCTTTTACTCAGCAGCTCTCTGCCCACAGCCTGGGGCGACTGCAGGGCAAGGGCAAGAGACAGAAAACACAATCTCGGCACTAGAAGGGTTTGCACCAGGAAGGACAGGTTTAATGTAGAAGTAAAAACTGTGACCTGGAATGTGACCCCAACCATAGAGGAGGGAAATGTGGGCTGTATGGGGCAGTGAGACTCTGTATCTTCCTTTTCCCCTCCCTCTTTAAGCACTAAATATTCACACACACCCCAACTCCCACCTTAGCCTCCCAGCATTTGTGTGCATATCCATTATTTATTTATTCATTTATTTATATTAGTCTGTCTCCCCTTTAGTCTGACTCCTTCTAGACAATAAACGTGCGTACCCACATTGTTACATTGTACTCTTCCAAGCACTTAGCACAACATTCTGCACACAGAAACCAGTCAATAAATATTATGGATTGATTGATTCCTTCCTTTCCGACATGAAGCAGTGTGTGAAATGTCCTGAAGATCAGTATTCAAACAAGGTGCGAGATGGATGCCTCCACAGTGTGGTGACTTTCTTGGTATATGAGGAACCTTTGGGGCTGATCCTGGTCTGCATGTCTCTCTCCTTCTCTCTCCTCAAAGCCCTGGTTTTAGGGGTCTTCATTAAGCACTGAGATACCACTATAGTCCAAGCCAATAACCACAGTCTAAGCACAGCCTCCTCAACTGCCTCATGCTCTGCTTCCTCTGCGCCCTGACCTTCATCTGTCAACTCACCCCAGCCTCCTGACTTCTTTGACAAATGGCTGTGGGTGTCATGCTCATCTGGCCGTCTCCTCCATCTTGGCCCAAACCATCACAGTAGTTCCGGCCTTCAGGCCCACAAACTTGGGAAGCAGAGTCAGGAGGTGGGTGGTGCCCAGAGCCTTGACCTCAACAGTCCTGTCCTGCTCCCTGGTCTAGGTGTCCATCTTCATGATCTGGTGGGGCACTACTACTCCCTTCCCTGAAGTGGACTTGCACTTGGAGCCCAGATTCATCTTTCTTGAGTGTAACAAAGGCTCCGTGACTACCTCCTGCATCCTTGGCTAACTGGGCATTCTGGCCCTGGCGAGCTTCACCATGGCTTTCTTGGCTAGGAGGCAGCCTGACAATTTCATTGAGGCCAGGTTCGTCATGTTTGGCATGCTGGTGTTCTCCAGTGTCTGGGCCTCCTTCCTATCCATTTACCAGAACACTAAGGTAAAGGCCATGATGGCCACAGATATCTTCTCCATCCTGGCATCAGGTGCTGGGCTTCTCTGCTGCATCTTCATCTCCAAGTGCTACGTGATTCTGCTGCAGGCCGGCAGGAATACCCAGGAGTGGTTGAAGAGGAATTGATTCCTGGGACATTAGTTCTAGGGTGTTGTTTTTATTGATAACGTTTTTCTCCACCCATTTTTCTGCAATTGCTGTACAAAAGAAGATAGAAATCTTGTCGGGGACATCCAGCAGGGATTCGGTGGCAAACTCGATTCAGAGGTCAAGACACGATGTTTCCATGGATCACTGGGAAGTTTGTCTTATGGCTTCCTGGACTCTTCAAAACCTCCAGGCTGGACTCCCATAGGGATAGCCTCTGTCACCTGCCTGGTTGCCCTGGAAACCACTCCAGGCTGGGCTTGAAAGATCACTAGTATGGTGGAATGGCTGCTTTAGACACACTTCCCCATGGATCTTGAGCAATTGCCCATGTAGTGCAGGGGCCAGCAGGGATGGCGAGAAACTTGCAGAAGTTCCTGAGCTGAGCAGATCCTTGGAGCTGGGGGGAGCAGTGCTCCCTAGCTTGGGTCCTACAGGGAAGTGGGAGAGAAACAAGGGGATAAAACATGCTCCCCACATCCCCCACCCAGAGAAGTGTAACAGAAGTAGTGCATGAAACATGACCCTCATTACCCCCTCTTGGAGATGTTCGACAAAAGCAGGGGACAAATCTGCTCCTCTCATCCCCCTCCCTATAAGTGGGCTCAACTCAGCCTCTGGGATCCAAGCCCTTGGGGAGGAGGGATTGAGGCTCCCTCTCATCTCCTGCCTCTGGTCCTGGGGCCCTGGGAAGCAGGGTTGGGTTTCTACTCTTTCCCTGTCTGGAGTCCTCAGAGACAGGATTAGAGTTTTTCCCTGGTAGTGTGGACTCATGCACAAAGACAGACCTTCTGGCTCCCCAAGGAGAATCGGTTGGCTCAATTTGATTCAGATTATTGCCATGAATCCCCTGGATTGTGCCCTTTCCTATGATGCCCCAATTTCCCAGAGGCCTCGGCTGCAAACCAAACTTGCCCCAGTGGCAACTGACTATATGATCCTTTGCCACTTCAATAGTCAGTCATTTAGTCAATCGTATTTAATGAGCTCTTACTGTGCACAGAGCACAGTACGAAGCTCCAGGGAGAGTAAAATTCAAAAGTATAATAAACACATTCCCTGTCTACAATGAGCATGTAGTCTAGAACAAGAGACAGACATTAATATAAATCAATAAAATTACAGATATGTATGTATGTGCTGTGGAACTGGGAAGTCAGTCTGTCATTAAGTCATGTTTATTAAGCATTTATTTATTAAGGCATTGCATCACCTTGCCTCTCTCCTCCCTATCCACCCTTCCTTTTTCATTGTCTATAAACATGGGTCTGTACCCCTTAAGCACTTTGATTCTCACCTCACTTAAGTCCTTAACCTTATCCTCTGCCACCTCCCCCATGTCTAATTTATTTTAGTGTCTTTCTCCCTTTTAGACTATAAACTCCTTGAGGTTAGAGATCCTACCTACCAATTCTATTCCATTGTACTCTCCCAAGCATTTTTTGAAAGACACTTTACACAGTAAGTGCTTAATAAATCCCAAGGATTGTTGGATTGATTGATTCCTAGGGGTGAAACTGACTTCTTTTTTAAGTATTACAAAGAAATGTTTCAGGAAATCAATGTTCTGTTAACCCACCTCAGAAAATCACAGTTCCCTATCCCACTGTCTGCTTCTCCTCTTCTCAGCTCACATCCTTCTATACCACTGCAATTTCTCCTGTCCTGAAAATGAAAATGACCTCAGTCAACCCACCAAGGGATAAGCTGTGTGTCCAGAGTTAACTTAGCCCAGGTAGGGTCATTCTAGCAGGTAGGTGTTGTGTCCAGGATCCATCATGGGAAACTCTCCAAACCAAAGGAAGTTGCTCACTGAGGGACAAAGCTTACTAATCCTTACACATGCAGATGTTCTCTTTGAGAGAAGAAAACTGGCCAAGCATCTCCGTGGTCTAACCAGCTAATGGTCTTATGTTTTTTCCTCACCAACTGGGGCTGCCAAATATCCACTTCTATTTCTCCTCCCCTCCCATCTATGCAGGCTTAACAACTCTGGGCAAGTGGGGTCGTTGTTCATCATAGCAGTGATTTGCACTGGGCAATTGGATGCTGGCTTGTGTTTCCCAGAATGCAATGCATTGCCCTCTCTGACACTGAAGCTTGACTGTCACTTTTCTGGTCACTTGCACAGCTGAAGGAAGTTTCCCTGCAGACTTTCCCATCAGCTTGGGAGGCCAAATCCAGGAGCTTTTACCACTGACCCCGGACAGGCCTTTACCAGGACACAGCCATTTGGGTCGAGACCAACAAGTTTCTGCTGACTGTATGGACTTGCACTGTGGGACTGTGGTATTTTGTCATTTGGAGGACCTCCGAATGGCCCATAATGAGTCCTGATCTAGAACTGCTACCTCGCAACCCAGATCTGATCCCAGGCTGCTGCTTCAGGAACTTTCAGCTGAGCTTGCCCACTGCTCATCAGGACATGAGGCCCCACAGTTCCATGGATAGCTGTCTTGATATGGGATTCCAGGGAATGGACCTTCCACAGCAGCTGACATCCCGGGAATCAGTGGACAGGCCCAAAGCTGAGTGTGCCTTGGGAAGACCCCTATTGCTCCCCAACAACTCCTTCTGTGATATTTGGCTACATCAGTGCCCATCTATTGTAGTTAGTATAGTGCTCTTCACATTGAAGGCGCTCAGTAAATATCAATTACTAATAGAGTGACTGATAATGGTCCATCCGGGTGAGTTGTTGCCATCCATCCAGGGAAAGACCTCCCTGCAGGGCCAAGTCTGAGAGCAGGGAAAGTCCATGGAGTAAAATCTAATGCAGCTTCCATTCAGCTACCTGGTCATTTTGGAAGATGACTGCTGAAACAGGCCAAGTGTGCATGTTGTTGCCAAGGTAGATTCTGGATATTCCCGGTTCTGGGATATAGTGTGTGTGAGTAATGAAATAATGTGCTTGCATGGGGGGGGGGGGGTGTCATTCATTCATTCATTCACTCATTCAATCATATTTATTGAGCACTTACAGTGTGCAGAGTACTGTACTAAGTGCTTGGAAAGTACAATTCAACAACAGAGACAAACCCTACCCAGCAACTGGCTCACAGTCTAGTAGGGGGGTGGGAAGAGACAACAAAACAAAACAAAAAAAGTAAACAGATATCAATAGGATCAATACAAAAAATAGATTATAATACATGCACATCATTAATAAAATTGATATAATAATAAATATGTATACATATACACCAGTGCTGTGGAGCAGGCTGGGGGGTAGAGCAGAAGGATGGAGTCGGGGCAATGGAGAGGAGAGGAGGACCAGAGGGAAAGGGGAACTTAGTGTCTGGGAGAGAGGGAGAGAGAGAACATAGAGAGGAAGAAAAGAAAGACAGAAAGAAAGCAAGAAAGAGAAAGAAGAAAACAAGAGAATGAAAGGAAGGAAGGTGAGAGACAGAGAAACAGAAAAAGGAAGCATTTGGGAGGAAGTATAAAGATCGCACCCTCTCACCACATTTGAGGATGAGACAATTTGTTAATTGTCTTTTAGTCTCCATTTCCTCTTAATGATTTCCTCTGTTCCTAATTTGAAGTCTACCCATGACATTTTCAAATTTCTGGTTCAATTTTTTCCTTATTATCACAGTTCTCAGAGGGAAGGAGGAAAGAGGAAAGGAGGGACTTAGTCAGGGAAGGTCTCCTGGAGGAAATGTGCTTTGAATGGGGCTTTGATTGAGAGGAGAGTAATTGTCTGTTCATTTTGAGGAGGTAGGGTATTTCAGGCCAGAAGCAGGACATGAGCAAAGAGTCAGTGGTGAAATAAGTGAAATTGAGGTACACTGAGAAAGTTAGCATTAGAGGAATGAAGTGCGTGGGCCAGGTTATAGTAAGAGGGAAACGAGGTAAGGCAATAACATTAATAATAATGGTGGTATTTGTTAAGCGTTTACTATGTGCAAAGCACTGTTCTAAGCGCTGGGGAGATACAAGATGATCAAGTTGTCCCACATGGGGCTCTCAGTTTTAATCCCCATTTTACAGATGAGGTAACTGAGGCACAGAGAAGCGAAGTGACTTGCCCAAAGTCACGCAGCTGACATGTGACAGAGCCGGGATTAAAACCTCTGACTCCCAAGCCCGGGCTCTTTCCACTGAGCCATGCTGCTTCTCGGTAAGAGGCAGGTAAGGTGATGGAGTGCTTTAAAGTCCATGGCGAGAAGTTTTTGTTGGATGTGGAAGTGGAAGGAGAACCCCTGGGTTTTTTTGAGGCATGAGGTAACATGATCTGAACGTTTTTTATAGAAAAATGATCTGAGAAGCAGAGTGAAGTATGGACTGGAAGGTGGAAAGGCAGGAGGCTGGGAGGTCAGTAAGGACACTGATGCAGTAATCCAAGCGGGGGAAGAAGAAAGATTGTATTAATGTGGAAGCATTAGGATGGAGAGGAAAGAACATATTTTAGCAATGTTGTGACAGTGGGACTGACAGGATTTAGTGGATTGAATATGTGGGTTGATTGAGAAAGAGGAGTAAAGGATAATGCCAAGGTTATGGCTTAGTCAGACTGGAAGATTGGTGGTGTTATTTATACTCATGAGAAGGTCAGAGGGAGGAAAGGGTTCGGGTGGGAAGATAAGGAGATTCACTCATCAATGTGGTCAGGAGGTTCTCCTTCATCTCCGACAACCACACCCGAAAGAGAATGAGTCATTGAGTGTGTGTCTCCCTGGCCCAGACACCCTGGCTCATTCACCAAGCTGTGAACCTTGGGCATGAATATTCCAGGTGCAGAATGGTGTTTCCTTTCATTCATTCAATAGTATTTATTGAGCGCTTACTATGTGCAGAACTCTGTACTAAGCGCTTGGAATGTACAAATCGGTAACAGATAGAGACAGTCCCTGCCCTTTGACCGGCTTACACTCTAATCGGGGGAGACAGACAGACAAGAACAATAGCAATAAATAGAAACAAGGGGATGAACATCTCATTAAAATAATAGCAAATAAATAGAATCAAGGCGATGTACATTTCATTAATAAAATAAATAGGGTAATGAAAATATATACAGTTGAGCAGACGAGTACAGTGCTGAGGGGATGGTAAGGGAGAAGGGGAGGAGCAGAGGGAAATGGGGGGAAAAGAGGGTTTAGCTGCAGAGAGGTGAAGGGGGGCAGTAGAGGGAGTAGAGGGAGAAGGGGAGCTCAGTCCTGCTCTGGAGGCAGGAGATAAGGTTGAATTCGAACTTTGTCCTTCGTTGGAGCGCAAATGCTCAATTCATGCCACCCATTCAATCGTATTTATTGAGTGTTTACTGTGTGCAGAGCACTGTACTAAGGGCTTGGGGGAATACAATACAACAATATAGCCAGCCCCTTTTGGGCAAGGATTGTCTTTATTGCTGTTTTGTACTTTCCAAGAGCATAGTACAATACTCTGCACACAATAAGCATTTAATAAATACAATTGAATGAACAATAAACAGATACATTCCCTGCCCACAATGAACTTAGTCTAGAAATGGGGGAGACAGAAATCAATACAAATAAATAAATTACAGATAGGTACATAAGTACTGAGGGGTTGATGGGGTGTGTGTAGGGGAGAACAAGGGGAGCATGTCCAGGTGACCCAGAAATGAGTGGGAGATGAGGAAAGGAGGAGTTTAGTCAGGAAAGACCTCTTGGAGGAGATGTGCCTTCAATAGCACTTTGAAGACGGGGAGCATAAATGTCTGTCATATTTGAGGAGGGAGGGCATTCCAGGGCAGAGGCAAGACATGAGGTAGGGGTCAGGAGTGAGATTGGTGAGATTGAGGCACAGTGAGGCTAGCACTAGAGAAGCAATGAGTGCAGACTGGATTATAGAAGGAGAGATGTGAGGTGAGGAAAGAGGGGGAAAGATGATAGAGTTCTTTAAAGTCAATGGTGAGGAGTTTTTCTTTGATGTGGAGCTGGATAGGAAACCACTGGAGTTTTTTGAGGAGTGGTGTGACATGTCCTGAATGTTTTTATAGAAAAATGATCCAAGCAGCAGTGTGAAGTGTAGACTAGAGTGGGGAGAGACTGGAGGTTGGGAGGCTGATGTAGTAATCCAAGCAGGATAGGATGAGTGATTGCATTAATGTGGTAGCAGTTTGGATGGAGAGGAAAGGGAGGATTTTAGCAATGTTGTGAAGCTAGAACAGAATGGATTTAGTGATGGATTGAATATGTGAGTGGAATGACAGACAGGAGTCAAGGATAACACCAAAGCTTTGGGCTTGTAAGACAGAAAGAATGATGGTGCCACCTAAAATGATGAGGAAGTCATGGGGAGGACAGGGTTTGGGTGGGAAGATAAGGAGTTATGTTTTGGCCATGTTCAGTTTGAGGTAATAATAATAATAATGTTGATGTTTGTTAAGCGCTTACTATGTGCAGAGCACTGTTCTAAGCGCTGGGGTAGACACAGGGAATCAGGTGTCCCACGTGGGGCTCACAGTCTTAATCTCCATTTTACAGATGAGGTAACTGAGGTACAGAGAAGTTAAGTGACTTGCCCACAGTCACACAGCTGACAAGTGGTGGAGCCGGGATTCGAACCCATGATCTCTAACTCCAAAGCCCGTGCTCTTTCCACTGAGTCATGCTGCTTCTCAAGGTGAGGTGATGGGAGCACATCCAAGTAGAGATGCCTTGAAGACAGGAGGAAATGAGAGAGTAGAGAGAGAAGAGAGAGAACAAGACTGGAGATATAGATTTGGGTATCAGCCACAAAGAGCTCGTAGTTGAAGCCTTGGAATTAAATGAGTTCTCCAAGGTGTAGATGGAGAATAGAAGGGAACACAGAACTGAACCCTGAGGGACAACCATAGCTCTGGGTAGGAAGAGCCCGTGAAAGAGGCTGAGTTTGAATGGTCAGAGAGATAAGAGGAGAATCAGGAAAGGACAGAGTCAGTGAAGCCAAGTTTGGATAAAGTTTCCAGGAGAAAGGAGTGGTCCAAAGCGACAAAGGCAACTAAATTGAAGAGGATTAGGATGGAGTAGAGGCCATTGGATTGGGAAGAAGAAGATCACTGGTGAGCTTTGAGAGAGTGGTTTCTGTGGAGTGAAGAGGATGGAAGACTCATTGGAGGGAGACAAGGAGAGGACTGCAACAAAGAAATTGGAGGAGAGGGTTCACATGTTTGCTTTTCAACCTTTCTTCTGACCTTTCAGATGATGGTCTGTCTTCTGCAGAATCATACCTCTGAATTTCTCCATCAGTATCTCCATCCTCTGAGTTTTTCCATCAGTAGCCAACGCTATTGAGGTGGGAAACTGCTGAGTGGTGAGTAAGCGATTCATCTTCATGGATTCCAGGGAGAATTTTCTGGAATCTCATTACCAATCAAAAAGTTGTTCATCTTTGAATGGTAATTAAAGAGTCAGAGTCCAAAGATTTTAGAACAATCACACTCATCCTCTCTTTCTCTTGCTTTCTCTTGATCTAGCTCTCTCTTTCTCTCCCTCTTCACCTATCTGGTGCTGGCTGTGCTTCCACACCCAAGGTTCTGACTTTGTCTCCATCCCACAATCAGCAGCCCATGGGCAGGGACAAGGGTTTCTTTTTTCTGTGCCCCCCCCCCTTCTGTGCAGAGGGCAGGACACTGCACACAGGAAGTATGGGAGACTTTATGAAGACTGGGTAACTAACTGACCTCTCCTTAGGCACTCATACAGGTGAGTGAGCAGGCCACCTTGTTGTCCTGCCAAAAGCAGCAGTTTGTGAAATCACAGGGAAGAAAATGGTGAGGAAGAGAGAGCCAGAGGAAAGGAATCCTTTCTACATCCTCCCTCTATGCAGTTGAGGCCCTCACTTATACTAATTTCTCCATTCAGAGAACTTCTTTCTCCATGCAGCCTTCCAGGACTTGCACAGGCATCTATGGGATTTCCAGTCATCCTCAGGGAATAGAGGGAGGTGAGAAACTGCAAAAGGGCATGACCAATCAGAGTAAGACACAGATACACTGACGAAAGCTCAGAGAAACCAAGACTTTGAGAGCAAGACACAGTCCTCTTGGAAGACTGGAACTCAGGTTCTTGAAGGGACTGACACTGTTCAAGCCCCTCCAACCAAAGTGCCGAGCTGTGCAGGTTTTTACTGGATCTGGGCCTGTCCATGGGAAAAGACAGAGATACGGGAAAGAAAACCTCTCTTTGAATCTCTCCCCCACCCCCCTCCCATTCACTGCATTGGATTCTGGCAGCTGATGAGTCTGAAGCATTTCAGAAATACCCTGGAAGGAGGCAGTAAAAGAACTCATGAGACTCTCTGCCTGGAACAAACTGGAAGCAATGGATCATAGGGTTAAATCTAAAATGTCTTGTCTGCCACAGTTGTCTCTTAATACCCATCTGAGATACAGCATTGAACATTTGGACACAACAAATATTCAGTTTCTAATCACAGCCTACCATGGTTAAGTTAAACACACAGTTTACCATTTATGAGTGCTTTATGAAACAACTGTGTACAAATCAACCAAGGGCATTTACTGAACACTTACTGCATGCAGAGCACTGGCTCTAAATACTTGGGAAAGCACATTATAACAGAGATGGTAGACAAGATCCCTGCCCACAAGGAACTTACACTCTACAATCCAGATGCGATGACAGTAGTATCTGAGGCTAAGAATGCACACAGAGATATACTGTTGCGCAGTCACAAACTCAACCAATACTCCAGCCAAGCATCTCACAAACATGATTTTGGGAGCGGAGTTTGCACAACAAAGTATTGATGGCTCAGAGCAACACACCACCACTATCAAATAATAACTCAGATGTATATGTATGGATGGTGGGATACCCCTACCTTAACCTCAGAAAAAAGTCCCTTGCAAGTGGTGGTTTGGGATATTTATTTCCTTGTAACTGAAGAGGTTTATTATCTATATTTTCTCTCAGTCTCCAACTCATGTTTGCTTGTCTTCATTATGGGTCTGTCAATTATTTCTCTACAAGGCCCTAGCACTAGTAGTAGTAGTACGAAGAGTAGTATTAGTAATAAAAGAAGGAGGAGAAGGAGAACTGGGAGGAGGAGGAGGAGGAGAAGAATGAGAAGGAAGAGGAAGAAGAGAAAGAGGAGGAGAAGGAGAGTTGTTCCTCAGGAGCTGTTGCTGCCGACAATGAGATTTTATCCATGAGCGTGTCTTTGAGAGAAAGAATCTGCTCCTCACAACATTGATGGAGGATGGGAACAAAGATTTGAGCACTTGGGCCTGGGAGGTGAGGAAGGAGCAAAGAGAATGGCAGTTAGTGTCTTTTGATGTATGGGATTAAATAACCCCCAGTGGGTGCTGTCAACTTTGCTGTGGAAACTTTCAACAAATGTCCCCATTATTTGGGAAAGGGTAGATGGACTCATCAGTTCCAACAGCATCAGTGGGTGCTTGAGAAAGAAGGAGGGATAGAAGAGAGAGAGAGAAGAAAAAGACAATCACTTCCATCCCCATTCCTTGCCGCTAATTACATGACCACCTACTGAATTGAGAAAATCGAAACTAACAGGTGTAATCTCCTTAAAATCTCCCCTCCCCCTACCAAGGCTCTCCCTTCTCCTGCCCCTTCTTCAACTCTCCCATCTTTCCCAGCAGTATCGCAATCGTGGATATCCTGTCTTCTCTCAAAATCTACCCCCTCCAACTGAGAATCTGACCCCATTCAGTCACATCTTATCAAAACACTTGCCTCTTTCCTTCTTCCCTCCCTGACTGCCATCTTCAACAGTTCACTCTCCAATGGCTTCTTTCACACTTTCAAAGATGCCCATGTCTCCCCTATCCCTTGATTATACAGCTCCCACCAGTTATCACCCCATCCCCATCTTACCATTCCTCTCCAAACCCCTTGAGGTAGTTGTCTACATCCACTGCCTCAAGTCCCTCTCCTCCATCTCTTTCTTTGACACCCTCCAATCTTGTTTCCATCCCCTTCTCTCCACAAACCCTGCTCTCTCAGAGGGCACAATTGTTCTATTTTTTGCCACATACAGTGACCTCTATGCCTTCCTACTCTACCTCCACCTTCAGCTGCCTTCAACACTGTTAACCATCCCCTTCTCCTGGAAACGTTATCCAACCTCAGCTTCACTGACACTGTCCTCTCCTGGTTCTCCTCCTATCTTTCTGGCCTCTCATTCTCAGTCTCTTTCATCGGCTCTTCCTCTGCCTCCCATCCCCTAACTGTGGGTGTCCCTCAAGGTTCAGTTCTGTGTCCCCTTATTTTCTCCACCTACACCCACTCCCTCGGAGAACACGTTCATTCAATCATTCATTCATTCAATCATATTTATTTAGCGCTTACTGTGTGCAGAGCACTGTACTAAGCACTTGGAAAGTACAATTCGGTAACAGATAAGACAATCCCTACCCAACAACTGGCTCACAGTCTAGAAGGGGGAGACAGACAACAAAACAAAACAACTAGACAGGCATCAATACCATCAAAATAGATAAATAGAATCATAGATATATACACGTCATTAATAAAATAGAGTAATAAATATGTACAAATATACACAAGTGCTGTGGGAAAGGGAAGGGGGTAGAGCAGAGGGAGGGAGTAGGAGCAATGGGGAGGGGTAGAAGAGCAGAGGAAAAGGGAGGGTTCAATCTGGGGAGACCTCCTGGAGGAGGTGAGGCTTCAGTAGGGATTTGAAGAGAGGAAGAGACTTAGTTTGGTGGATGTGAGGAGGGAGGGCATTCCAGGTCAGAGGTAGGACATCGGCCAGGGGTCGATGGCGGGCCAGGTGAGAACGAGGCATAGTGAGGAGGTTAGCGGCAGAGGAGCAGAGTGTACGGGGTGGGCTGTAGAGAAATGAGAGGTGAAGTAGGAGTGGGCCAGGTGATAGAGAGCTTTGAAGCCAGTAGTGAGGAGTTTTTGTTTCATGCGAAGGTTGATAGGCAACCACTGGAGGTTTTTGAGGAGGGGAGTGACATGCCCAGAGCGTTTCTGTAGAAAGACAATCCGGGCAGCGGAGTAAAGTATAGACTGAAGCAGGGAGAGACAGAAGGATGGGAGATTGGAGAGGAGGCTGATGCAATAATCCAGTTGGGATATTATGAGAGATTGTACCAGCAAGGTAGCAGCTTGAATGGAGAGGAAAGGGCAGATCTTGGTGATGCTGTTAAGATGAGACCAGCAGGTTTTGGTGACGGATTGGATATGTGGAGTGAATGAAAGAGTGGAGTCAAGGATGACACCAAGGTTGTGAGCTCACCTTCGCTTACCTGGCTTCATCTACTGCAGCAACATGGCATCTCATGAATAGAAGCATGGTGTAATGGATAAATCATGGGCCTGGGAGTCAGAAGATCATGGATTCTAATCCTGACTCCACCACTTGTCTGCTGTGTAACCTTGGGCAAGTCACTTCACTTCTCTGTGTCTCATTTACTTCATCTGTAAAAGGGGGATTGAGACTATGAGCTCTTCGTGGGACAGAGACTGTATCCAACCCGATTTGTTTGTGTTTATGTTATTGTTTACCCCAGTGCTTACTACAGCGACTGTCTTGTATTGTATCATACTGTACCATGTTGCTATATTACCGATTTCGCTTGTTACTGTTTATTGTCGTCAGTGCTGCCACCCACCTCTCTGGCCTCACCAGCTGCTTGACTTTGAGTTTGATCAGGTCATCCCTTAATCAAGCCTAGCCCCAACCCTGGTCATCGCCCGCTTATTAGCCCTACTGTATTGTATCATACTGTATCATGTTGCTGTATTACCGATTTCGTTTGTTACTGTTTATTGTTGTCAGTGCTGCCACCCACCTCTCTGGCCTCACCACGTCCCTCCTCCCCCCCTCCTCCCACCCCCGCCCCTTCCTATCCTCCCCTTCCCCTTCCCCCTCTCGCTCAGCTCTTTTCCGCTCTCTCCTCTGCCTCCTCCCCCCACCCTCCCCCGCCCTAGAACCCCACTTTACTAGTGCTACTCCTCTTCCCCTTGCCCCTACTCTCCCCCCGACCAAACCCCCTCCTCACCCCCTCCCCCCTTCCCTCTTCCCTCTTCCCCACCCACAATCAGGTCTGAGCTCCCCAAAGTCACGCCTCCACCTCTCCCCTCCCCCCCACCAACCCTCTCCCCTACTTTCCCATCCTTCCCTGCAGTATCCTCAGAGGAGATCTCCTCCCTCCTCTCAAGTGCCACCCCCTCCACCTGCGCCTCGGACCCCATTCCCTCTCACCTTATTCAAACCATCGCCCCTGCCCTCTCCCTTCCTTAACTTCTATTTTTAACCACTCAATCTCCAATGGCTCCTTCCCCTCTGTCTTCAAACATGCCCACATCTCCCCCATCCTAAAAAAACCCGCTCTTGACCCCACTTCCCCCTCCAGTTATCGCCCTATCTCCCTACTACCCTTCCTTTCCAAAATCCTAGAACGAGTCGTCTACAATCGATGCTTAGAATTCCTTAACTCTCATTCTCTCCTAGACCCCCTCCAATCTGGCTTCCGTCCCCTCCACTCTACCGAGACTGCTCTCTCTAAGGTCACCCATGACCTCCTTCTTACCAAGTCCAATGGCTCCTACTCCATTCTGATCCTCCTTGACCTCTCTGCTGCCTTTGACACTGTCGACCATCCCCTCCTCCTCCACACCTTATCTCACCTTGGCTTCACGGACTCCGTCCTCTCCTGGTTCTCCTATTATCTCTCTGGCCGGTCATTCTTGGTCTCCTTCGCAGGCGCCTCCTCCCCCTCCCATCCTTTAACTGTTGGAGTTCCTCAAGGGTCACTTCTTGGCCCTCTTCTCCAGTTGCACTCACTCCCTTGGTGAACTCATTCGCTCTCACGGCTTTGACTACCATCTCTACGCAGATGACACACAGATCTACATCTCTGCCCCTGTCCTCTCCCCCTCCCTTCAGGCTTGCATCTCCTCCTGCCTCCAGGATGTCTCCACCTGGATGTCGGCCCACCACCTAAAACTCAACATGAGCAAGACTGAGCTCCTCATCTTCCCTCCCAAGCCCGATCCTCTCCCAGACTTCCCTATCACTGTGGATGGCATGACCATCCTTCCCGTCTCTCAGGCCCGCAATCTCGGTATCATCTTTGACTTATCTCTCTCGTTCACCCCACACATCCTATCCGTTACCAAGACCTGACGGTTTCACCTTTATAGTATCGCCAAGATCTGCCCTTTCCTCTCCACCCAAACGGTTACCCTACTGCTACAGGCTCTTGTTATATCCCGGCTAGACTACTGTGTCAGCCTTCTCTCTGATCTCCCTTCCTCCTCTCTCGCCCCGCTCCAGTCTATTCTTCTCTCCGCTGCCCAGCTCATCTTCCTGCAGAAACGATCTGGGCATGTCACTCCCCTTCTTAAACACCTCCAGTGGTTGCCTATCAACCTCCGCTCCAAACAAAAAATCCTCACTCTAGTCTTCAAGGCTCTCCATCATTTTGCCCCTTCCTACTTCTCCTCCCTTCTCTCTTTCTACTGCCCACCCTGCACGCTCCACTCCTCTGCTGCCCACCTCCTCACCGTCGCTCGGTCTCGCCTATCCCACCTTCGGCCCCTGGGCCACGTCCTCCTGCGGTCCTGGAATGCCCTCCCTCCTCACCTCCGCCAAACTAATTCTCTTCCCCTCTTCAAAACCCTTCTTAAAACTCACCTCCTCCAAGAGGCCTTCCCAGACTGAGCTCCCCTTCTCCCTCTACTCCCTCTACCACCCCCCCTTCACCTCTCTGCAGCTTAACCCTCTTTTCCCCCCATTTCCTTCTGCTCCTCCCCCTCTACCTTCCCATCCCCTTAGCACTGTACTCGTCTGCCCAACTGTATATATTTTCATTACCCTATTTATTTTGTTAATGAAATGTACATCGCCTTGATTCTATTTAGTTGCCATTGTTTTTACGCGATGTTCTTCCCCTTGACTCTATTTATTGCCATTGTTCTTGTCTGTCTGTCTCCCCCGATTAGACTGTAAGCCCGTCAAATGGCAGGGACTGTCTTTATCTGTTGCTGACTTGTTCATTCCAAGCGCTTAGTACAGTGCTCTGTACATAGTAAGCGCTCAATAAATACTATTAAATAAATGAATGAATGAATGGTGTGAAGGGGACAGAAGCCAGATAGAAGGGGGTCAAGGAGAGATTTGGAGAAGAGGAACTTGAGAGAGCAGGTGTAGATAACTCAGTCTAGGCGTTTGGAGAGGAATGGTAAGGGGGGATTGGGTTACAATGGGAGAGCATCGAGGGGTCGGGGGGTAGGGTTTAGGATAGGAAATACATGAGCATGTTTGAAAGCAGTGGGGAAAAACCCATTGGAGAGATAACAATTAAAGATGGCGGTCAGGGAGGGAAGAAGGAGGCAGTAAATGCTTTGATAATTGCTACGGGATGGAGTCAGATTTGTAGGTGGAGGGCATGGAATTTGAGATAAGGCAGGAAACCTCCTCTTGAGATACTGTTGGGAAAGGTGGGCGCATTGAAGAAGGGGCAGGAGAAAGGAGGGAATAGAGACAAGTTGAGAAGATTTTAGGGAGATCCCATCTGATGGTTTTAATTTTCTCAGCGAAGAAGGCCAGGTTATTCGGGACAAGGGATAGGGGAAGCGGGGTACAGGGGTTTAAAAAAAGAGTCACTTTCACCCCAATGAATCAGTCAATAATTCCAACTATCCATGGTATTTATTGATCACTTAAGGTGTACGGAGGCCTGCTAAACCCTTGGGAAATTACAATCGAATTGTTAGATGTGATCCCTGACCACAAGGAGTTTATAGGGTAGAAGGGGAGACAAACAATAAAGTAAATTACACATAGTGGAGGCAATAGAGGATAAGGATATGGACTTCAGAGCAGAGAGGCTTTGAGTGGGGTGAATATCTAAGGACTTAAGGAGTGCAGACCCAAATGAATAGCTGATGCAGAAAGTAGGGTGACTAGGGAAAGGAATTGAAGTTTGATACCTCCCTTCTTCCTGAGAGTTCTGTCCCACTGGGAAGGGTCTCCATCTTCCCATTCTGAGGTGTAGATTCCCATCATTCCCTCCTCCATCTGCTAACCCAGATTTGAGCAAACTCCTGCTCACTAGTCTACTTTCAACAGAACCCATCGGGCTACACATTGCTGAGTCCAAAATCCCCTTTTAGTGGCAAAGGGCTGGACAGTCAATTCATTCATTCATTCAATAGTATTTATTGAGCACTTACTACATGCAGAGCACCGTACTAAGTGCTTGGGATGTACAATTTGGCAACAGAAAGAGACTATCCCTGCCCAATGACAGGCTCACAGTGTAAATGGGGGAGACAGACTGCAAAGCAAAACCGAACAAAACAAAACAAGACAACATCATCAAGCTAAATAGAATCAGGGAGATATACACCTCATTAACAAAATAAATAGGGTAATATATACTACATACAAATGAGCACAGTGCTGAGGGGAGAGGAAGGAGGAAGAGCAGAGGGTGAGAGGAGGGGGAGAGCAGAGGGGAAGGGGGCTCAGTCTGGGAAGGCCTCCTGGAGAAGGTGAGCTCGGCAAGTTTGGTTCACGGCTGAGGCCTCTGGAATACGGGGTGTGACAAGAAAGGGCACGATCCAGGGAACTGAGGGCAACTACCAGAATCAAATGGAGCCAAGCGACCTTCCACAGGGAGACTGGGGTCTGTCATTATGAGTGAGTCCGGTCTGCCTAGGAAAGACTTTGATCCTGTCTCTCAGGACTCCTTACTTAAAAATCACCTCCTCCAAGAGGTGTTCCCAGACTGAGCTCCTCTTCCCCCTCTACTCCCTCTGCCATCCCCCCTTTACCTCTCCGCAGCTTAAGCCTCATTTTCCCCTTTTCCCTCTGCTCCTCCACCTCTCCCTTCCCATCCCCACAGCACTGTACTTGTCCGCTCAACTGTATATATTTTCGTTACCCTATTTATTTTGTTAATGAATTGTACATCGCCTTGATTCTATTTAGTTGCCATTGTTTTTACGAGATGTTCTTCCCCTTGACGCTGTTTAGTGCCATTGTTCTTGTCTGTCCGTCTCCCCCGATTAGACTGTAAGCCCGTCAAACGGCAGGGACTGTCTCTATCTGTTGCCGACTTGTTCATCCCAAGCGCTTAGTACAGTGGTCTGCACATAGTAAGCGCTCAATAAATACTATTGAATGAATTGAATGAATGAATGGGAAAGAGTGGAGCTCCCTAGTGCCCCTGAGCTAGAGGCAGGGGAGGAAAGAGAGCCTCAAACCCTTCTCCCCAAAGACTCTGAAACCAGAGGCTGAGCTGATGCAGAATGCAGTTCCTCCAGAGTCCACCTTCAGAGAGTGGGACATGTTTTGTTTTGTTTTGTTTTTGTTCCCCTATTTTGTTCCCCTATTTCTGTCCCATCTATCGGAGAAAGGAATGTGGTGGGAAGGTTTTGTCCCTTGTTCCCATCCCACCTGTCCGTTAGACTCTAAGCTAGGCAGTGTCTCTCGCCCCAGCTCTAAGCAAGAACTTTCATGTGTTTCTCCACCTTACCTTCCAGACCCTGCCCTGCACAGACAATTGCCCAGTACCCTTGGAGTCCTATGTCCAGAGTAGCCATTCCACTGCACTAGGGATCATTCAAGCCTAGCCTGGAGTGGTCTCCAACAGAACCAGCAGGTGATAGCGGCAGTTTCTGTGGCAGCCCAGCCTGGAGGAGGGAAGAGTCCAGTAGGCTATGGGACAAACATTCCAGTGATCCATGGGAGCAACCAGGCCTTACCTCTGATTCGGGTTGACCACCGAATCCCTTCTGATTGACTCTGACGGGATTTCTCTCTCCTTTCATCCTGCCATTGCAGGAAAATTGAGGTTGAGCAAAATGTTAAGCCATAAATAATAATGTTGGTATTTGTTAAGCGCTTACTATGTGCAGAGCACTGTTCTAAGCGCTGGGGGAGATACAGGGGAATCAGGTTGTCCCACGTGAGGCTCACAGTTAATCCCCATTTTACAGATGATGTAACTGAGGCACAGAGAAGTGAAGTGACTTGCCCACAGTCACACAGCTGACAAGTGGCAGAGCCGGGAGTCGAACTCATGACCTCTGACTCCGAAGCCCGTGCTCTTTCCACTGAGCCACTCTGCTTCCTAATAAAAAAACAGCAGTGTTGAACTAATGTCCCAGGGATCATTCCTCCTCAACCACTCGCAGGTATTTCTGTCAGGCTGTAGCAAGATGATGTAGCATTTAGGGATGAAGATGCAACCAAGGAGTCTGGCGCTGAAGGTCAGGATGGAGAAGATATCTGCAGCCACTGTGGCCTTCCCCTTGGTGCCCTGGTATGCAGGGAGGAAGGAGGCCCAGACAATGCAGAACACTAACATGCCAAACGTGATGAACCTGACCTCGCTGAAGCTGTCAAGCAGCCTCCTGGCCAGAAAAGCCACAGTGAAGCTCACTAGGGTCAAAACACCCAGGTAGCCCAGGACACAGTTAGAAGGCAATCATAGCGCCTTCGTTACATTTGATGATAATGAGTCCAGGCTCAGAACCTGTGTTCAACTCTGGGAATGGAGGAGCAGTGCCCGGCAGATCACACAGATGGTCACCTGGACCAGGTAGCAGGACAGGACTATTGAGATGGAGACTCTGGGCCCCACCCACCTTCTGACCCTGCTACCCAAGCTCGTGGCCCAAAGGCCATAACCACTGTGATGGTCTTGGCCAAAATGGAGGAGATGGTCACAGTGAACACGACTCCAAAACCCATTTGTTGAAGAAGGCAGGAGGCCAGGGTGGGTTGGCCGATGAAAGTTAGGGAGCAGAGGGAGCAAGGTTTGAGGGAGATTAGTAGGGTGTAGCTGAGATTGCGGTTATTGGCTCGGACTATGGGGATGTCTCGGGGTTTAAAGAAGACCCCTAAAACCAGGGCTGTGAGGAAAGAGAAGGAGAGAGACGTGAAGACCAGGATCATCCCCAAAGGTTCTCCTGGGGATAGGAAAGTCACCACTTTGTGGAGGTAGCCCTTTCTCACAATGTTTGGGTACTGATCTTCAGGACACTTCACACACTGCTCCGTGTCTGAAAGGAAAGAATCATTCAATCAATCAGTACTTACTGTATGCAGAATGTTGTACTAAGTGCTTGGAAGAATACAATGATACAGCATGGGTAGGCATGTTCCTTGCCCAGAAGGAGTTCACAGTATAAAAGGGGAGTCAGACTGTAATATAAATTTACTGATATATGTTAGATATGCACATATGTGCTTTAGGGCTGAGGTTGAGATAAATATCGAGTGCCTTAAAGAGGAAGAAAAAAAGGAAGGAACAGAATCTCACTGTCCCCTGCAGCACACATTTCCCTTCCCCTAGGTCAGGGTCAGGGATTTTTGCTTCTTCATCAAACCTGACCTATCTAGTCTGACACACTTTCCCAGCACTTGTGCAGAGTGCCAATATTGTGTTTTTTGTCCCTTAGCCTTACCCTGCAGTCACCTCAGTCCATGGGCAAGGAAACTGCTGAGTAAAAACTCCTGGACATCCATGTCTCCAGTCAGGCGTGCCCATTTCTGCTCTGGCACTCAGGCTTTCATTCATTCATTCATTCATTCATTCATTCCTTCAATTGTATTTATTGAGCACTTACTGGGTGCAGAGTACTGTACTAAGTGCTTGGAAATTACAATTCAGCAATAGAGACAATCCCTGCCCCAAATTGGCTTATAGTCTAGAAGGCAAGAGGCAGACATTAAAACAAGTAAACAGGCATCAATAGCATCAGTATAAATCAGTAGAATTATAGATGTACATACACATCAGAACAAGTAAACAGGCATTAATGTAAATAAATAGAATTGTAGATATGTTCATATATACACAAGTGCTGTGGTGAATGGGGGGTAGAGAAAAGGGGGTGAGTTGAGGCATTTGGGGGGAGGGGGAGCTGAAGAAAAAGGGGGCTTAGTCTGGGAAGGCCTCCTGGAAGAGGTGAACCTTCAGTAGGACTTTGAAGTGGGGGAGTGTGATTGGCAGATTTGAGAAGGGAGGGCATTCCAGGCCAGAGTTAGGAGGAGGGCCAGGGGTCGATGTGGGGCCAGGCAAGAATGAGGCACAGTGAGAAGGTTGGCCTTAGAGGAGCCGAGTTTGTGGGGTGGGCTATAGAAGGAAAGAAGAGAGGTGAGGTAAGAGGGGGCAAGGTAAGGTGCTGGAGAGCTTTGAAGCCAATAGTGAGGAGTTTTTGCTTGATACGGAGGTAGAAAGGCAACCACTGGGGACTTTTGAAGAGAGGGATGACTTGCTCAGAACGTTTCTTTAAAAAGATGATCCGGGCTGCAGAGTGAAGTATAGACTGAAGTGGGGAGAGACAGGAGGTTGGGAGAACAAAAAGGATGCTGATGCAGTAATCCAGTAGGGATAGGATGAGTGATTGTGCTAATTTGGAAGCGGTTTCGATGGGGAGCAAAGGGCAGATGTTGGTGACATTGTAAAGGTGAGACCAGCAGGTTTTGGTGATGGATTGAATGGTGTGGGGTGAATGAGAGAACTGAGTCAAGGATGACACCAAGGTTGCAGGCTTGTGAGAAAGGAAGGATGGTAGTGCTGTCCACAGTGACAGGGAAGTCAGGGACAGGACAGGGTTTGGGAGGGAAGATAAGGAGCTCAGTTTCAGACATGTTCAGTTTTAGGTGGTGGGCAGACATCCAGGTGGAGACGTACTGGAAGCAGGAGGAGAAGCAGCGTGGCTAAGTGGAAAGAGCATGGGCTTTGGAGTCAGGGCTCATGAGTTCGAATCCCAGCTCTGCCACTTGTCGGCTGTGTGACTGTGGGCAAGTCACTTAACTTCTCTGTGCCTCAGTTCCCTCATCTGTAAAATGGAGATTAAGACTGTGAGCCCCACGTGGGACAACCTGATTCCTCTGTGTCTACCCCAGTGCTTAGAACAGTGCTCGGCACATAGTAAGCGCTTAACAAATACCAACATTATTATTATTATTATTATTACAAGACTGGAGGGAGGAGAAGAGAACAGGAGAGGAGATGTAGATTTGAGTGTCATCTGCCTAGAGTTGACAGTTGAAGCCATGGGAGTGAGTGAGTTCACCAAGGGAGTGGATATAGATCGAAAAGAGAAGGGGACCAGGAACTGACCCTTGAGGAACACCTACAGTTAGGGGTTGGGAGAGGAGGGGAAGAAGCCACAAAGGAAACTGAAAATGAACAGCCAGAGAGATAAGAAGAGAACCAGGAGAGGACAGAGTCAGTGAAACCAAGGTTGGATAACCTGTTAAGGAGAAGGGGTTGGTCGACAATGTTAAAGGCAGCTGAGAGGTCGAGGAAGATTAGGATGGAGTAGGAGCCATTGGATTTGGCAAGAAGAACATCACTGGTGACCTCTGAGAGGGCTTTTTCATTCATTCATTCATTCAATCATATTTATTAAGCACTTACTGTGTGCAGAGCACTGTACTAAGTGCTTGGAAAGTATAATTTGACAACAGATAGAGACGATCCCTACTCAACAAAGGACTCACAGTCTAGAAGGGGGAGACAGACAACAAAACAAAACAAGTAGACAGGCATCAATACCATCAAGGTAGATAAATAAAATTATTGATATGTGCGCATCATTAATAAAATAGAGTAATAAATATGTACAAATATACACAAATGCTGTGGGGAGGGGGAGGGGATAGAGATTGGGGGGGAGGAGTGATGGGGAGGCTAGGAGGAGCAGAGGAAAACGGGAGGCTCAGTCTTGGAAGGCCTTCTGGAGGAGGTGAGTTCTCAGTAGAGCTTTGAAGAGGGGAAGAGAGCTAGTTTGGCCGTTGTGAGGAGGGAGGGCATTCCAGGACAGAGGTAGGAAGTGGGCCAGGGGTCGATGGAGGGACAGGCGAGCACGAGGCACAATGAGGAGGTTAATGGCAGAGTAGCGGAATGTAAGGACTGGGCTGTAGGAGAGAAGGGAGGTGAGGTAGGAGGGGGCAAGGTGATAGAGAGCTTTGAAGCCAATAGTGAGGAGTTTTTGCTTCATGTGAAGGTTGATAGACAACCACCAGAGATTTTTGAGGAGGGGAGTGACATGCTCAGAGCATTTGTTTAGAAAGATAATATGGGCAGCAGAGTGAAGTATAGACTGAAGAGGTGAGAGACAGGAGGATGGGCGATCAGAAGAGAAGTTGATGCAGTAATAAAGTCGGGATATTATGAGAGATTGTACTATTAGGGTAGCAGTTTGGATGGAGAGGAAAGGACAGATCTTGGCGTTGTTGTGAAGGTGAGACCGGCAGGTTTTGATGATGGACTGAATGTATGGGATGAATGAGAGAGCAGAGTCAAGGATGACACAGGCGTTGCGGGCTTGTGAGACAGGGAGGATGGTAGTACCCTCCACAGAGATGGGAAAATCAGGGAGAGGACAGGGTTTGGGAGGAAATGTAGATTTGTGTGTCATCTGCATAGAGATGATAGTTGAAGCCGTGGGAGCGAATGAGTTCATCAAGGGAGTGAGTGTAGATGGAGAACAGAAGAGGGCCAAGAACTGACCATTGAGGATCTCCTACAGTTAGAGGATGGGAGGGGGAGGAGGAGCCTGAAAAGGAAACCAAGAATGAACGGCCAGAAAGATGAGGAGAACCAGAAGAGGACGGAGTCCGTGAAGCCAAAGTGAGATAGGGTGTGGAGGGGAAGGGGATGGTCGACAGTATCAAAGGCAGCTGAGAGGTTGAGGAGGATTAGGATTGAGTGGGAGCCATTGGATTTGGCAAGAGGAGGTCAAGGGTGATCTTTGAGAGAGCAGTCTCGCTAGAGTGGAGGGGATGGAAGCCAGATTGGAGGGGGTCCAGGAGAGAGTTGGAGTTAAGGAATTCTAGGCAACGAGTTTAGTGACTCGTTCTAGGAGTTTGGAAAGGAAGGGTAGGAGGGAGATAGGGCAATAACTGAAAGGAGAAGTGGGGTCGAGAGAGGGTTATTCTTAGGATGGGGGAGACATGGACATGTTTGAAGGCAGAGGGGAAGAAGCCAATGGAGAGTGAGTGGTTAAAGATAGAAGGGCCGATGGTTTTTCTAAGGTGAGCTGGAAAGGGGTCCGAATCACAGGTGGAAGGGGTGGCACTTGCGAGGAGGGAGGAGATCTCCTCTGAGGATACTGCAGGGAAGGATGGGAAAATAGGGGAGAGGGTTGGGGGAGTAGGGGTAGGCAGAAGGGGGAGACGTGACTTTGGGGAGCTCAGACCTGAAATTTTCATGATGAAGTAGGTGGCCAGATTGTTGGGGGTGAGGGATGGGAGAGAGGGAGGAACATGGGGCCTGAGGAGAGAATTACAAGTCCGAAACAATTGGCGGGGGTGACGGGCATGAGCGTCAATGAGGGAAGAAAAGTAGTTTTGCCTGGCAGAGGAGAGGGAAGACTTAAGGCAGGAAAGGATAAATTTGAAATGGATAAGGTTGACTTGGTGCTTGGACCTTCTCCAGCAGCGCTCAGCAACTCGAGCATAAGAACAAAGGAGACAGTCAGAGGCAGAGACTCAGAGCTGTGGGCTAGTGGAGCAAGGGCAGCAGAGGGAAAGGGGGGCGAGTGAGTTGAGATGAGTAGAGAGGGTGGAGTTGATAGCAGTAACCTGATCGTCGGGAGTGGGAAGAGAGGATAGGGAGGCAAATTGGGGAGAGATGCTTTTGGAGAGATGGATGGGATCAAGAGAGCGGAGGTGTCTGTGGGGGAATAATACAGATTTGCAGGGGGAGAGAGTGTCAGAGAAGAGGTAGGTGAGAAGGTTATGGTGCGAAAGAAGGATTTCAGATTTGGTGAGGGAGGAGATAGTGCAGTGGTAGGAAATGACAAAATCGAGGCTGAGACCAAGTTGGTGAGTGGGCTAGGTGTGGTGGAGCAGGAGGTTGGCAGAATCGAGGAGTGATAGCAGGCGGCGGCAGAGGAGTCACTGGGGACATCTATGTGGATGTTGAAGCCTCCGAGGATCAGAGAGGGCAGAGAGAAGGAGAGAAGGAAGGTGAGAAAGGTGTCAAGGTGGCTGAAGAAGTTGGAGGTGGGACCAGGAGGGCAGTAGATGATGGCTATAAGGGAGGGGAAGGAGAGGGAAGGGGGAGGAGAGATAGTGCGGAAGGGGCATCGGGGTGAGAGAAGGAAGCCAACACCGGGGGAGTGGGAGAAGGAGAGGCCTCCGCTGGAGAGAGCAGCAGAAGAGACCGTGTCATCAGAAGTGAGCCAGGTCTCTGTAAGGGCAAGGAGGAGGAGAGAGCGGGAAAGGAATAGGTTAAGGATGAAAGGTAGTTTACCTGTAATGGAGCGGGGATTCCAGAGGCCACACTTGTCAGTAGCTGTGGGTGCAGAGGAGGAGAGGGAGATGAGGGGTGGCAATGGGACAGGATGACTGGGATGGGGCATGGGCAGGGAAGAGGGAAGGGAAGGGGAGGAGGGGGTTTTGTGGGGAGGAGCGCAGGAGGAGTGGGAAGAGGGGTGGCGCTGGTAAAGTGGGGTTCTAGGGCTGCGGGGAGGAAGTAGGGGAGGAGGCAGAGGAGAGAGCGAGAAAGAGCTGGGCAGGATAGGGAAAGAGGAAAGTGAGGATTGGGAGGGGCAGATGGGAGGAGGGGAGTGGAAAGACATGTTGAGGTCAGAGAGGTAGGTGGCAGCACTGAGAACAATTAACAATAACATGTGAAAGCGGTAATACAGTAACATGGTACAATAAGATATTATTAATAAGCGGGTGATGACCAGGGTCAGGTGATGACTTGACTAAGGGTCAGTCGGATCAAAATCAAAAGGCTAGTGGCTAGGAGAGTCCTGGGGCTCGTGCTCCAAATGTCTTTGAGGCAGCGGAGGGAGCCCTGAGGATGTCCAATGTGGGTTGCGGGGGCAGGTAGCAGCGAAAGTAACACAATGAGACCAAAGACATTGTTGCCCGGGGATGGGGGTGGGGAAGGTGGGGGCGGGGGAAATTTATCACCTCACAGAAGAGGAGGGAGTGAGGGCTTCCCAAAGGATGGCTGCTTCTGGGAGGAGGGGTGGGAGGGATCGGTAGGGGAGCACAATGCCCCAAGGCCCGGGGTGGGAAGAACAGGGGAGCACAATGTCCCATGACCCCCGGTGGGGGGGGGGTTGCTGGGGAGAACAGAGTTCTGCAGTTCGGGTTTGCTACCAGGATGGACTAGGAGGGTTAGGGAAAGTTGGGGGGAGGTCTGGGAGCTACTCGTGGATCTGATGATGGTGACCCATGAAGCTGCATTCTTGGACCACCTTCCAATCCCTGCTACCCCCAAGGGATAGCCTTGGTTATTCCAATTAATATAAGTTGTTCTTCAAGTTTGAAGAAGGCAGCACTGATGGTGATAATCTCCTCTGTGTGCACGGCAGGCATGGATGGGGAACTCAGTGCTGGCCAAAAATGCTGTCCCTTGTCATGGGGTTAAGTTTAACATTTGCAGTGCTTACCACCGTACTTTCTTTCCCCTGCAATGGATGAACCACATCCTAAATCAGTATTGGGATCAATAATATTTATTAATTACAAATTCCTCATTATGGGTAGGGAATATATCTACAAGTCTGTTGTACAGTACTCACCCAACCATTTAGTACAGTGCTTGACATGTAATAAGTACTCAATATGTACCACTGAAGGATTGATTTATTTATATCTTTCTTTATTGCCAGGATGTGTGTGGCTGGGGCAGCTGATACATCAATGACTATGATTAAAACAAATCAGTTTCTATTGGTCAAACTTTAGTTACAGTTTAATCAGGTGCCCAGGAGGGACCTCCTGCACTAGGGCAGTGTTCTGCCTCTCTCTTACTTGCAATTTTATTTCAGTGCACTGATTTCTAGGACTAGGTCTCTGAACCCAGTCCTGTATATGTCAGAGGATAACAGATGTGACTTCTCTTAAAGTGTAAGTTTCAACCAAGCCCTCCTTTTTTGCATTTCAGCAGGGCTTTCCTCTTGTGACCTGTAGACTAAAAGCTCCTTGTGAACAAGAAATCTGTCTATCAACTCTGTTCTAATGTATGCTCCTGAGTGCTCAGAAACATGGTCATCACGCACTTAGGTCTCAATACACAACATTGATTAACAGATTGATTTTGCTCCCGCCTGGTCCAATTTGGAAATATTACCTGCCACGGATGAAGCATCAGACAGTCCCCGTTTCCCTGAGATTCCAAGTCTAAGCAAAACAGGAGAAACTCCTGGAACTCCTGCACCACACCATACAAAGTGTTATACACACTGTAACTCAGTGCAGACATCGTCAGGGAAAAATGGTGCATAGGCAGCAACTCCAAGGAAGCGTTTTGTGAGCATTTTCTTCCACCCAGTTCAGTAAATGAAAAGGAACAGTCAAAGGCAGACTCCCAGAATTCCTTCAAAACAGTGACTTCTGGGTATTTTTCTCATCTAACTGCCCATAAAAGTTCCCTGAAACCAAGAACCTCTTTAACAAGGTCTGCCATAGTGAAAGTCCCATGAAAGTTGTAGTTATTTGTTACATACCCCATGTTCAAAGTATAGTCCCAGTGAAAGGTTGTGATCAAAACCATCTTGGACAGTCCTAAACACTCTATCACATATCCCAGAAGGCTTAGGGACTCTGCATCCCTATAGGCAGCCATCACTGTGGCTGATGTAGCGGGTGACCCTGTAGTATACTTTCCAGGCTAAATAAATGTTGAACTTCTCACTGGGGATCTTCTTGGTAAAAGCTGCACAGACACCATTCCTGACCATCTCCCTGGCTACATCCGAGAGAAATCTGTCTCCTCTCATATCGTCTGACACCACCAGCCCCACCCAGGTTCAGCCAAAATGCACCATTAACCGGACCATCCCCCGAGGCAGAGAGGAGATCCTGAGAGCCACCTGATAGAGAGATGGAAATTGGATCTTGTCGCTCAGGACCAGATCAAATGGACCATAGGTAATCTGGGTAGAGAACAACAGAGCTCAGTGGGATGGGTGAGAACATTGACACATCCATCACAAGTATTCACGCAACTCTTGCTTTGGGAAGAGCTCTGATGTTATCACTTGGGGAAGAATAATAAAGGTAAAAAAGCACAATTTCTATCCTCAAAGAGATTTTACTCAATCAGTTATATTTATTGAGTGTTTACTATGTGCAGAGCATTGTACCAAGTTCTTGGGAGACTACACTATAATAAGGGTGGTAAGCATGTTCCCTGCCCACAGTGAGCTACCAGACTAGAGGAAGAGACAGATGTTAAAATAAATTTTAGATATGTACATAAGTGTTTTGAGGATAAGGGGTGGGGTTGGTAAAAGGTGCAGAGCCAACCAGAAGGGCTAGGGAGTAGAGGAAATGAGGACTTGATCAGGGAAGGCTTTTTGAAAGTGATTTTTGCAAGGTTTGAAAGTGGGAAAAGTTATCGTCTGTCCGATATGAAGGGGGAGAGAGTTCTGGACCACAAGCAGGATGTAGGCGAGGGGTCAGCAGCAAGATAGATGAGATCAAGGTACAGCGATTAGGTTGGCATCAGAGGATCAATGGGTATGGGCTGGGTTGTAGTAGGGGAAATCAACAAAGAGAGAATTGGAGGAGAGGAAGTAAAGGCATTAAGTGTAGACAACTCATTCATGGAGTTTGGAAAGGAATATTAGGTGGGAGAGGGAATGATAACCAGAGGGAGCTGAAGGGTCAAGAGAGGGTTATTTTTAGGATAGGGAATACACGAGCATATTTGAAAGCAGTGGGGGAAAAGCCATTGGAGAGTGAACGTGTGCAGATGGTGGTCAGCAAAAGAAAAAAGGAGGGGCAAGTGTTCTGATAAGGTCCAACCAAAGGGATAGGGTTGTAGGAAGAGGTAGAAGTGACAGATTTTGAGAAGAAGCATCCGATCTCCTCTTGGGACACTGCAAGGAAAGATGGGAAGGTCAAAAAAGAGCAAAGGGAGGGAGGGACTGGAGACAGGAGCAGGGGAGATTTTAGGAAGATCATGCCTGATGGTTTCAATTTTATCCATAAAGTACGAGGCCAGGCAAGGGACTACAGAGGGGTGGGGCCGGGAGATGGGATTTGAGGAGGGAGCTAAATGTCTGAAACACTTGGCCAAGGCAATGGGCATGAGAATCAATAAGCATGGAGCAGTATTGTTTCTGGGCAGAGGAGAGGGCAAGTTAGAGCAGGCAAAGATGCATTTGACATGAACTAGCTTGTCCTGATATCTAGATTTATGCCAGCACCTTTCCACAGCATGTCCACGGGAGCAAAGGAAGAGTGCTGTGGAGGTAATCCATTGCTTTGGGTTAGTGGTAAGGTATTGGTGAAGGGATAGGGGAGCAAGTGAGTTGAGTTCAGTAGAGAAGGTGTGTTGAAGTTGTCAATTTGTGCATCAGAGTAAGTAGTTTGAGTATGGAGACCAAATAGAACACGATGACTTGAGAAAATTGGTGTGGATTAAAAGACTGAAAGTCCATAAGGTGATACAGCCCAGATGTCCACCGTGAGGGGTTGGGAGGACAGAAGCCAGATAAGGAGTTTGCGGTTGACTAGAGTGTGACTAGTAGAAAGAGCTCGAGCCTGAGAAACAGAAGTCCTGGATTCTAACCCCAGCTCCAGCGCCAAGTTACTTGGGCAAGTCACTTAACTTCTCTGGGCCTTGGTTTCCATTGGGGATTCAAAAAACGTGTTCTTCCCATTACTAATACTGTGAGCCCCATGTAGGACCTGATCATCTTGAACTATCACAGTGCTTACTACAAGGTTTGGCATTAATGAAGGAGGTGGTGGTCCATGGAATCCAAAGTGGTCAGGGGGTCGAGGAGTATCAGGGTTGATTAAGGTCCTTATAGAGTGCTGCTTCAATGGAGGATGGGGGCAGAAAACAGATTGGAGTGAATCAAGAGGGGATTTGGAAGAGAGTTAGTGGAGCCAGCAGGGCAAAAGATCGGTTTGAGGACACTTGACAAGAAGGGGATCAGGGACAAGATGGACTAATAGGAGCTGGGCACAGTAGGCCCAAGGAACTTGTTTTTAGACCTGGGAAAACTTTCACATGTTGGAAGGTAGAGTAAAAGGAGCCCTCAGAGAGGGAGCAGTTAAAGCTAGCAGGTAGGGAAGGATAGAAGGTGGATTGTAGCAGTGGTACTTAAAGAAGTCAAGTGAGGAGGGAAGTAGGGGCTTCAGGAAAGGTTTGAAATCTCCCTGGAATCCCGGTGACAAGCACCACTGTAATCCTAAGAGGAACAAAGCCAGAACACTATTGACTGAAAGCAAGCTTGTGTCCTCTACCCCTGGCTTCTTCTTACTCCCAGACTGCATGCCCTACACACATATCTTTCCTTTTACCATTTCCTTTTAACCCTTTAAAAGGATCTATTACAGAATGGACAGAAAGAGTCCTAGGAGGCATAGCAAAAACCAACAGTGGGACTGAATGTGATAGAAACTCACATTCATCTTCTTGTTAGATGAACCCACGGGACCTGACTTGTCCTTGAAGCACACACAGTCTGAAAAACTGCTCCTTCCCACGAACATCCCTTCTCAACACGCAGTGTCAAATTGAAAGAAGTGAAGGGAAACTGTTTTGTCCAAGACAAGTTTCCAATCTGGCCATTCCTTATATACACAAAGGGATGTCATCAGACTGGTTAATTGGTCTCCTACTTGTGGGAGCTTGTAGATTCCCAGGATTGTTGCCATGTTGATGGACAGAACAGACGTGGCTCCTCCCATGACAGCCATGGACTTTTCCTGCCTCCAACAGCTGTAGTTAGGGATGGTCTGTCATCTTCCTTGCCCCTTCCTACCTCTCCTCCCTTCTCTCTTTCTACTGCCCACCCCGCACGCTCTGCTCCTCTGCCGCCCACCTCCTCACCATCCCTCGGTCTCGCCTATCCCGCCGTCGACCCCTGGGCCACGTCCTCCAGCGGTCCTGGAATGCCCTCCCTCCTCAACTCCGCCAGAGTAATTCTCTTCCCCTCTTCAAAACCCTACTTAAAACTCACCTCCTCCAAGAGGCCTTCCCAGACTGAGCTCCCCTTCTCCCTCTACTCCCTCTACCGCCCCCCCCTTCACCTCTCCGTAGCTTAACCCTCTTTTCCCCCATCTCCCTCTGCTCTTCCCCCTCTCCCTTCCCATCCCCTCAGCACAGTCTGCTCAACTGTATATATTTACATTACCCTATTTATTTTGTTAATGAAATGTACATCACCTTGATTCTATTGAGTTGCCATTGTTTTTACGAGATGTTCTTCCCCTTGACTCTATTTATTGCCATTGTTCTTGTCTGTCTGTCTCCCCTGATTAGACTGTAAGCCCATCAAAGGGCAGGGACTGTCTCTATCTGTTGCCGACTTGTTCATTCCAAGCCCTTAGTACAGTGCTCTGCACATAGTAAGCGCTCAATAAATACTATTGAATGAATGAATGAATGAATCTTCCAGACAATACCTTCAAGGTGCCCTCCATGGCTCTATCGACATGGTGGTAGATTTCATGGACATGGAATCCCAGAGACACATTGGGTAAAAGGTCGGGATCCATTTGCTGTGATCCCACAGCAAAGAACAGGGTCAGGAAGTGCTGGAAGTCTTTGTGAACCCAACTGAAATGAGACAGAAGTGTACGCCCCCAAGAGTCCACCCTGCACCCCCACCCTGTGTTCCAGAGGATATGCCCTACTGAGAGAACAGTCCAGTGAACTGAGAGAAATGAACAAAGTACAGTGGCAGCAAAAATCATGCAGTCTAGGTCCCTGAATCACCTGCACCAGCCTCCTTGAATCCCCTCCTGCATCACCAGTTTTAAGTCCTCCCTGGCCCTAAGCCACAACTCTGATGGATATAAGGAGAGGGAGGGAGTGGAGGGAATGGAGGGAAATGTTTCTCCTTCAAACCCAGAAGGAAGATCTGAGGGACAAGAGCTGAAAGGAGAGAAGGAAGGACAGAGAGTCCAGAATGCATAGGGATGCTCAGGGTTCAGAATGCAGACTTGGATCTGTGCGAGGAAGGATGCTGAAACTCAGTGTTGAATGGAGTCACCCCTGAATCATCCAACACCACTGAAACAGAAAAAAACAAAAGAATCAGTGGGCCCCAAGCTTGTGCTCAGAGGACTTGGGGTCTAATGCCAGCTCTGCCAAATATCTGTTATGTGACTTTGAGCTGGTAATTTAACTTATCTGTGCCTCATTTACCTCAACTGTAAGATGGGGAATAAATCCTCATCCCTTGAACTTAGACTGTGAGCCGCATGGGAGACAGGGACTATGTCCAACCAGTGTTTAGAGCAGTATTTGGAACATATTAAGTGTTTAGCAAGTACCATAATTTAATTAAATCAATTAAATACAAATACTAAGACAAAAAAACACTTAGTGGTTAATATAGTTCTTGCTTTCAGTTTTGCCAACAATTCGACAAATCCCCCCTGAACACCAGTCATGGTCTGCAGAGATAACATCCCTATGATGACCTGGTCCCCATCCTTGTAGTAGGTGGCTGGATACTGTCTGTCCAGGAAGCAGGGAGTCTTCTCTTCCCCAGTGGTGAAGTTGGGAAGCTGGAGGAGCAGGAACAGGGTAAGCAGAGAGAGCATCTTGGTGAGGCGAGTCTAGGACCAGCTGTGAGGGATGACCAGAGTCAAGAATCCGACTCTTCTCCTCTAGCACAAGGACCGGGACTCCAGTCTCCACTTCTGTCACAGGGAAATTGTCAGTAAGATGTGGGAGAAGCTACATTCAGGACAAACCAAGACAAGAGAAAAGGGGGTGTTTATGATGGTTTGCCTGCACTAGTTGTCAGAATGAAGGCTCCAGTCTATAGCCATCGTTTGCCTGTAGTTGGGAATATGCAAAACCCTGGGTCTCTTCTCTTGAGTCCAATCTGGGACAAGAGAAATCAACCAGGCAGAGGCTTTGGGGATTATCCTTGCCCAGAGCCTTTCACCTGCATCCCTGAAACTTTCTAAAAAACATCAAAGGAAAAAATAGTTAGGTATTGCCTTCTGTCCTGGGTTCCCAGGAGGTTTGAGAGGGAGGAGAGGGCAGGGGGATAGGAGATGATTCTGGAACAAGGGGAGTCTTCCATAGCTCTGTTCCCTTGCTATTATGAGTCCATTCCCTGCAGTGACACCAGGGTTGGCAGCCTGTGCATCAGGCAGGAGGTTGGAAGTGGTGACCAGGACAGAAAATGATCCTGAAGAAGCTGGTCATAGGTCTCTCACACTGCTGCCCACAGTATCCACAGCACAAGACCCTGTGGGTGGTCAGTTCCAGCCCATCCCCACAGTCCAGGATATGTCCAAGGATCAGATGTTACATCTTCCAGCAGGATGGGACTAAAAGAGTTTACTCCCCTTTCAGACTTCACTATCTCCTCCCACACCTTTCAGCATAATGGGAGATTCTGGCTCTCAGATCCTAAGCCTAGGATTCCTTTCTACCCCACCTATTCTGCCTTGAATCCCACACAAATGCTCCTAGAGATCAGGGTATGATGAAGATGGCAGTTTCTGCAGGAGATTTGCTTCTTTTTTAAACTCCAGGGACAATCACAGCCTTTTGAAGCTCTATCACAGAAGGGCTTCTTGGGAGCAATCGGGGCCTCCCAAGACATACCTCCTTCTGGCAGTTCCATCAGTCCACAGAAGGTCAGCTGCTCTGGATGATCCACTCAATTAATCAATCAATCATATTTATTGAGTGCTTACTGTGTCTGAGCACTGCACTAGGCAATTGGGAGAGGAAAATACAACACATTTGGGAGACACATTACCCACTCACAATGAGCTCACAGTCTAGAGGGGGGCTGTGGGTCCTCATGTCCTGGGAAGCAGCAGGATGGCTCGCCTGATGGTTTCTGAGGCAGTAACTCAGGATCAGATCTGAGTCGGGAGACAGCAGTTCTTTACCAAGAATGGCCATGGGCCACTGAGGGATCCTTCAAAAGGAAGAAACCCTTAGTCCCACAGTGCATGTCTGCAAAAGCAACACAGACTTTTCATTCTTAATCCTACTGATCGTGACCTGGGAGAGGCCTGTGTGGTGTTGGAAGTAAACACTGCTGGGGTTTGTCCTACTGGGTCTATAGGAGAATCTGTAGGGAAAACTTGTTCAATTGAGCAGATGGCCAGAAACATGACAGGGAAGCATCAGTGTCAGCGAGAACAATGCACTGCATTTTGGGGAACATAATCCAACCACCAAATTGCTCATGGTTTGGGGAGATTCACTACTATAGGGAAGAATGCCCCCACTTGCCTGTGGCTTAGAGGAGGGGAGGCAAGATACAGGGAGATCTTTCCAGCCCCAGCTGATGGGGAAAGAATGCAAGGCCATTATCTGGTCAGGCCACAGGGATACTGTGACAATTTTTTTGAGAAGCAGCATGGTTTAGTGAATAGACCATGGACCTGGGAGTCAGAAGGACCTGGGTTCCTTTCCCAGATCTGCCATATGTCTGTTGTATTACCTTGGGCAAGTCACTTCACTTCTCTGTGCTTCGGTTACCTCATCTGTAAAATGGAGATTAAGATTGTGAGCCATTTGAGGGACCATGGACTATGTCCAAATCGATTATCTTATATCTACTATAGCATTTAGTAGACACATAGTAAACACTTAACAAACACCATAAAAAAAATTATTCTGTCCATGAGAGCATCTGTCTATGTAGAGGAAAGTGAAATTTAGCCCTCCATGAGCTTTCCTTCCTTCCTTCCTTCCTTCCTTCCTTCCTTCCTTCCTTCCTTCCTTCCTTCCTTCCTTCCTTCCTTCCTTCCTTCCTTCCTTCCTTCCTTCCTTCCTTCCTTCCTTCCTTCCTTCCTTCCTTCCTTCCTTCCTTCCTTCCTTCCTTCCTTCCTTCCTTCCTTCCTTCCTTCCTTCCTTCCTTCCCATTTATCGAGCACTTTCTATGTGCAGAGCACTGTACTAAGCACTTGGAAATAAACAGACACATACCCTGGCCTCAGCAAGCTTACAGTCTAGAAGAAGGCAGACATCAATACAAAAAAATTAAGTACAGATATGTACACAAGTGGTGTGGGACTGGGAGAGGGAAAGAACAAAGGGAGAAAGTCAAGGCAATGCAGAAGGGAGTGGGAGAAGAGAAAAGGGGGAGCCTAGTCTGGGAAGGCCTCTTTGAGGAGATGCTCCTTCATTCATTCATTTAATCATATTTATTGAGCACTTACTATGTGCAGAGCACTGTACTAAGTGCTTGGAATGTACAATTTGGCAACAGATAGAGACAATTCCTGCTCACTGTCTAAACAGGGGAGACAGTAAAGCCAAACAGAACAAAACAAGTAGTCTGGCATCAATATCATCAAGATAAATAGAATCATAGATATATTCACATCATTAACAAAATAAATAGAGTAGTAAATAATATATACAAATATGCACAGTGCTGTGGGGAGGGGAAGGGGGAAGAGCAGAGGGTGGGAGAAGGAGGAATGGGGAGGGAAGGAGGAGCAGAGGGAAAGGGAGGGCTCAGCCTGGGAAGGACTCCTGGAGGAGGTGAGCTCTCAGTAGGGCTTTGAAGAGGGGAAGAGAGTTAGTTTGGTGGGTGTGAGGAGGGAGGGCAATCCAGGACAGTGGTCAGATGTAGTAGAAGCAGCATGGCTCAGTGGAAAGAGCATGGGCTTTGGAGTCAGAGGTCATGGGTCTGAATCCCGGCTCGGCCACTTGTCAGCTGTGTGACTCTGGGCAAGTCACTTAACTTCTCTGTGCCTCAATTACCTCATCTGTAAAATGGGGATTAAGACTGTGAGCCCCACGTGGGACAACCTGATTCCCCTATGTCTACCCCAGCGCTTAGAACAGTGCTCGGCACATAGTAAGCGCTTAACAAATACCAACATTATTATTATTATTATTATTATTATGTTGGCCAGGGATCGATGACGGGACAGATGTGAATGAGAGACCGTGAGTCCTGCAATGAGGCTTTGAAGGAGGAAAGAGTAATTATTTGTTGGATTTTAGGAAGGCGGGTGTTCCAGACTAAAAGCAGGACTTGGGCCACGGGTCAGAGACTAGACAGGCGAGAGTGAGGTGAAGTGAGGTTAGCATTAGGGGAGGGGAGTGTAAGAGTTGGTTATGGAAGGAGAGAAGCGAGATGAGGTAGGAGGGTGCAAGGTGATGGAGTGCTTTAAAACCAATTGTGGAAGTTTCAGTCTGATATGGAGGTGGACGGGCAACCACTGGAGATTGATGAGTCATGGGGTGACATGTTCTGAATGTTTTTGTGGAAAATCATCTGGGCAGCAGAGTGAAGTATGGGCTGGAGTGGGGAGAGGCAGGAGGCCGGGAGATCAGTAAGGAGTCTGATGCAGTAATCCATGTGGGATAAGATGAATGATTGTATTAACGTGATAGAAGTTTGTATGCAGAGGAAAGGGTAGGTTTTAGGAATATTATGAAGGTGGGGCTGACAAAATTTACTGATGGATTGAATATGTAGGTTGAATGAGAGAGAGGAGTCAAGGATAACACCAAGGTTATGGGCTGGTGAGGCAGGAAGGATAGTGGTGCTGCCTACAGTGATAGGAAAACCATAGGGAGGATAGGGTTTGGGTGCAAAGATGAGTTCAGTTTTGGTTAAACTTGAGGTGATGGGAGGACGTCCAAGTAGAGATGTCTTGAAGGTAAGAGGAAATGCAAAATTGGAGAGAGGGAGAGAGATAAGGGCTGGAGATATAGATTTGGGGATCATCCACATAAAGGTTGTAGTAGAAGTCATGGGAGCAAATGAGTTCTCCAAAGGAGTGGGTGTAAGTGGAGAATAGAAGAGGAACCAGCACTGAATCTTGAGGGCTCCCTACAGTTAGCGTAGGGGAAGCAGAAGAGGAGCCTGCCAAGGGGAATGAGGGGAGTTTCCCTTGATGCATCCAAGACACAATCCTGGCCTGCTAGGTCGAACCTGACTGCGGTGAAGTTAACTCCAGCAATCAGTCATTTTATCCTCTGGCAGATCGAGTGACATCATTTTTTCCCACAAAATTGGGAACCTCCATACCTGGGTTTAATGTACTGCTGTCATTCACATTCCCTTGTTGAAATAGAGAAGCAGCATGGCCTAGAGGATAGAGCAAGGTTCTGGGATTCAGAAGCAGCTGCGTGGCTCTTCCATTTGTCCGCTGTGTGACCTCGGGCAAATCACTTCACTTCTCTGAGCCTCAGGTGCCTCAATCTGTAAAATGGGAAATAAGACTGTGAGCGTTATCTAGGACAGGGACTGTGTTAGCGTACATCTAAGTCATTCATTCATTCATTCATTCATTCATTCATTCAATACTATTTATTGAGCGCTTACTATGTGCAGAACACTGTATTAAGCGCTTGGAATGTACAAATCAGTAACAGATAGAGACGGTCCCTGCCCTTTGAAGGGCTTACAGTCTATTCGGGGGAGACAGACAGATAAGAACAATGGCAATAAATAGAATCAAGGGGAAGAACATCTCATTAAAACAATAGCAAATAAATAGAATCAAGGTGATGTACATCTCATTAACAAAATAAAGAGGGTAATGAAGATGTATACAGTTGAGCAGATGAGTACAGTGCTGAGGGGATGGGACTAGAGGGGGGAGGAGCAGAGGGAAAAGGGGGAGAAGAAGGTTTAGCTGCAGAGAGGTGAAGGGGGGGTAGAGGGAGCAGAGGCAAAAGGGGAGCTCAGTCTGGAAAGGCCTCTTGGAAGAGGTGAGCTTTAAGTAGGGTTTTGAAGAGGGGAAGAGAATTAGTTTGGCAGAGGTGAGGAGGGAGGGCGTTCCAGAACCGAGGGAGGACGTGGTCCAGGGGTCGACGGCGTGATAGGTGACATTGGGGAGCGGTGAGGAGGTGGGTGGCAGAGGAGTGGAGCGTGCGGTGTGGGCAGTAGAAAGAGAGAAAGGAGGAGAGGTAGGAAGGGGCAAGGTGATGGAGACCCTTGAAGCCTAGAGTGAGAAGTTTTTGTTTTGTGCGGAGGTTGATAGGCAACCACTGGAGGTTTTTAAGAAGCGGAGTGACATGCCCAGAGCATTTCTGCAGGAAGATGAGCCAAGCAGCGGAGTGAAGAATAGACTGGAGCAGAGAGAGAAAGAGGAGGAAGGGAGATGAGAGAGTAGGCTGACAGTAATCTAGCTGGGATATTACGAAAGCCTGTAGCAGTAAGATAGCCCTTTGGGTGGAGAGGAAAGGGTGGATCTTGGCGATATTATAAAGGTGAGACCGGCAGGTTTTGGTGACGGATTGGATGTGTGGGGTGAACGAGAGAGATGAGTCAAAGATGACACCAAGGTTGCGGGCCTGAGAGACAGGAAGGATGGTCGAACCATCCACAGTGATAGGGAAGTCAGGGAGAGGACAGGGCTTGGGAGGGACGATGAGGAGCTCAGTTTCGGTCATGTTGAGTTTTAGGTGGCAGGCAGACATCCAGGTAGAGACGTCTTGGAGGCAGGAGGAGATATGAGCCTGAAGGGAGGGGAAGAGGACAGGGGCAGAGACATAGATCTGTGTGTCATCTGCATAGAGATGATAGCTGAAGCCATGAGAGCAGATGACTTCACCGAGGGAGTGAGTGTATATGGAGAACAGAAGAGGGCCAAGAACTGACCCTTGAGGAACCCCAACAGTTAGAGGATGGCAGGGGAAGGAGGAGCCTGAGAAGAAGACCGAGAATGAATGGCCAGAAAGATAAGAGCAGAACCAGGAAAGGATGGAGTCTGTGAAGACAAGGTGAGATAAGGTGTGGAGGAGAAGGGGATGGTCAACAATGTCAAAGGCAGATGAGAGGTCAAGGAGGATTAGAATAGAGTAGGATCCATTGGATTTGGCAAGAAGGAGGTCATGGGTGATCTTAGAGAGAGCACTCTCAGTAGAGTGGAGGGGATGGAAGCCAGATTGGAGGGGGTCCAGGAGAGAGTTGGAGTTAAGGAATTCTAGGCAGCGAATGTAGACGACTCGTTCTAGGATCTTGGAAAAGAAGGGTAGTAGGGAGATAGGACAATAACTGGAAGGGGAGGTGGGGTCAAGAGAGGGTTTTTTTAGGATGGGGGAGACATGGGTATGTTTGAAGGCAGAGGGGAAGAAGCCATTGGAGAGTGAGTGGTTAAAGATAGAAATTAAGGAGGGGAGGAGGGCAGGGGCGATGGTTTTTTTAAGGTGAGCAGGAATGGGGTCCAAGGCACAGGTGGAGGGGGTGGCACTTGCTCGGAGTGAGGAGATTTCCTCTGAGGATACTGCAGGGAAGGATGGGAAAGTAGGGGACAAAGTTGGTGGGGGGAGGCAGAAGGGGGAGGGGTGACTTTGGGTAGTTCAGACCTGATTGTGTTAATTTTTGTGATGAGGTAGGTGGCCAGATCATTGGGGGTGAGGGATGGGAGAGAGGGAGGAACAGGGAGCCTAAGGAGAGAGTTAAAGGTCCGGAACAATTGGCGAGGGTGACGGGCATGGGTGTCGATGACGGAGGAAAAGAAGTTTTGCCAGGCGGCGGAGAGGGCAGAGTTAAGGCAGGAAAGGATAAAGTTGAAATGGATAAGGTCGGCTTGGTGCTTGGACCTTTGCCAGCAGCGCTCGGCAGCTCGAGCGTAGGAACGTAGGAGGCGGACAGAGGGAGTGCCCCAGGGCTGTGGGTTAGTGGAGCAAGAGCAGCGGAAGGAAAGGGGGACGAGAGAGTTGAGATGAGTAGAGAGGGTGGAGTTGAGAGTGGTGACCTGATCACTGAGAGTAGGAAGAGAGGACAGTGGGGCAAGGTGGGGAGAGATGCTTTTGGAAAGATGGAGGGGATCAAGAGAGTGGAGGTCTCTGTGGGGGAGTAGCAAAGATTTGCAGGGGGAGGGATTGTGAGAGATGAGGCAGGTGAGAAGTCAGGGCTTAGAACAGACCCTGGCACATAGTAAGCACTTTATACAAACCATTTTAAAAAAAGAATCAAATGCTTCTATGGGAGGCATCAGATCTGGCCTGAAAATCCAGCTCAAGGTCCTTGGTAGTGAACAGACTGAAAATGAAAATAATAATAATAATAGTTATCATAGTACTTGTTAAGCACTAGCTATGTGCCAAACACTGTTTTAATCTCTGGGGGACATACAAGTTAGGTTGGACACAGTCCCTCTCCCATACAGGGCTCATACTCTTTATCCCCATTTTACAGATGAGGTAACTGAGGCACCAGAAAAGTGAAGTGAGTCTCCCTAGGTCACACAACAGAAATGTGGTGGAGTGAATTCAAACCCATGACCTTCTGGCTCCCAGGACTGTGATCTATCCACGCTGCTTCTCCAGCTGCACGAAAACATATCGGGCAGCACTCCTCCAGGGCTCCCTCAAACACCACCAACTTGGGGGCAGGAAAAAGTCACCTGATTTCTCCACGATATGGCCCAGAGGCTGCCTGACTGGCTGGAGCCCTGTCTGGGCATATCTGAGGGGCTTGGGAACACTGTTGTTTCTTAAGCGCCCTCTCTCCCTTCCCTTTTTTGATTGCTGTTTTCCACCACTCTGAGGGATCCCTTTCAAGGCTCCAGCTTCATGAGACTGGAAAAAAGAAAGGGAGGAAAAGAGAGAGAGAGAGAGCAAGAGGGAGAGAGACTTCCTCAATTCCTGGGCTGGGTGGCTGAGAGATCAATTTCTAGTTCCTCAATCATTTCCAATTAGGCAATTCAGAAAAGCATCATGGGCTATTGGAAATATCCTGGTGTGGGAGTCAGAAGACCTGGTTTCTAATCCCAGCTCAGCCATTTGTCTGCTATGTGGCCTTGGGGAATTCATTTAACTTGTCAGCTGTGTGACTGTGGGCAAGTCACTTAACTTCTCTGTGCCTCAGTTACCTCATCTGTAAAATGGGGATTAAGACTGTGAGCCCCACGTGGAACAACCTGATTCCCCTGTGTCTACCCCAGCGCTTAGAACAGTGCTCGGCACATAGTAAGCGCTTAACAAATACCAACTTATTATTATTATTTAACTTATCTATGCCTCAGTTTCCTCATCTATAAAATGGGGATCAAATTCTTCTTCCCCTTCTTAGAAGGTGAGCCCCCAGTGACCCTCCCTTGAACCTACAGCCCCTTCCATTCATTCATTCAATAGTATTTATTAAGTGCTTACATGTACAGAGCACTGTACTAAGCGCTTGGAATTTACAATTTGGCAACAGATAGAGACAATCCCTGCCCAATGACGGGCTCACGGTCTAAACGGGGGAGACAGACAGCAAAGCAAAACAGAACAAAGCAAAACAAGACAACATCATCAAGATATATAGAATCATGGAGATATACACCTCATTAACAAAATTAATAGAGTAATAAATAATATATACCAATAAGCACAGTGTTGAGGGGAGAGGAAGGGAGAAGAGGAGAGGGAAAGGGGGCTCAGTCTGGAAAAGCCTCCTGGAGGAGATGAGCTCTCAGTAGGGCTTTGAAGAGGGGAAAGGAGTTAGTTTGGCAGATGTGAGCAGGGAGGATGTTCCAGGACAGGGGTAGAACATGGGCCAGGGGTCGACTTGGGACAGGTGCAAACAGGGGACCGTGAGGAGGTGAGCTGCAGAGGAGCAGAGTGTATGGGGTGGGCAGTAGAAAGAGAGAAGGGAGGTGAGGTTGGAAGGTTGGAAGGGGCAAGGTGATGGAGAGCTTTGAAGCCAAGTATGAGGAGTTTCTGTTTTGTGCGAAGGTTGATAGGCAACCACTGGAGGTCTTTGAGAATGGGAGTGAAATGCCCAGAGCGTTTCTATAGGAAGATGATCCGGGCAGCAGAATGAAGAATAGACGGGAGTGGGGAGGGACAGGAGGAAGGGAGATCAGAGAGGAGGCTAACACAATAATCCAGTCGGGATATTATGAGAGCTTGTACCTGCACGGTAGCAGTTTGGATGGAGAGGAAAGGGTGGATCTTGGTGATACTGTGAAGGTGAGATCGGCAGGTGTTGGTGACAGATTGGATGTGTGGGGTGAATGAGAGAGCACCCAGATATCTCCCAGGTATCCAGTTCCAGTTATCACCCTCCTACCCTTCCTTTCCAAACTCCTGGAGCAAGTCGTCTGCACTCACTAGCCTGAATTCCTCTTCTCCAACTCTCCTGGACTCCCTCCAATCTGCCTTCTGTCCCCTTCACTCCACTGAAACCACCCTCTCAAAGGTCTCCAATGACCTCCTTCTTACCAAATTCAACGGCTCCTACTCCATCCTAATTCTCCTCGACATCTCGGGTGCCACTGACACTGTTGACCATCCCCTTTTCCTCAATACATTATCCAACCTTGGCTTCACTGATTCTGTCCACTCCTCATTTCCCTCTTATCTCTCCGGTCATTCACTCTCAGTCTCCTTTGCAGGCTCCCCCTCCCCCTCCCATCCCCTAACTTTAGGGGTCCCTCAAGGGTCAGTTCTTGATCCCCTTCTATTCTCCATCTACACTCCCTCCCTTGGAGAACTCATTCACTCCCATGCCTTCAACTATCATCTCTATGCAGAAGACACTCAAATCTATATCTCCTCCCCTGTTCTCTCTCCCTCCCTCCAGGTTTGTATCTTATGCTGCATTCAGGACATCTCTACTTGAATGTCCTCCCACCACCTACAACTCAACATGTCCAAGACATAAATAAGGAGGTAACTGTCCCTTATTGTCCCTCCCAAACCCTGTCCTTTCCCTGACTTTCCCATCATTACGGTTGGCAAAACCATCCTTCCCTCTCACCAGCCCATACCCTTGGTGTCATCCTTGACTCAGCTCTCTCATTCACCCCATATAGCCAATGCATCACCAAATTCTGCCAGTCTCACCTTCACAACATTGCCAAGATCTGCTTCTTCTTCTCTATCCAAATCTCCTCCAAATTGGTGCAATCACTCATCCTATCCCTACTTGACTACTGCATCAGCATCCTTTCTGTTCTCCTAACCTCCTTTCTCTCCCCACTTCAGTTTATACTTCACTCTGTTGCACGGATTGTTTTCTACAGAAATGTCAAGGAGGTGTTACCCCCTTCTCAAAAATCTACACTGGTTGCCTATCAACCTCCATATCAAGGAAAAACTGCTTACAATTGGCTTCAAAGCTCTCCATCACCTTGCCCACTCCTACTTCACCTCCCTTCTCTCTTACAGCCCAGCCTGCACACTCTGCTCCTCTGGTGCTAACCTTCTCACTGTGCCTCGTTTTCATCTGTCCTGCCATTGACCCCTGGCCCATGTCCTATCTCTGGCCCGAAATGACCTCCCTCCTCAAATCTGCCAAACTAGCACACTTCCCCGCTTCAAAACCCTTCTGAAGGCTCATCTCCTCCAGGAGACCTGCCCAGACTAAGCCCCCCTTTTCCTCAGTTCCCTCCCCCCTCCCCATCACCCCAAATCTCTCCCTTTGCTCTACCCTCCCTCCTCACTCCATTCACTCATTCATTCAATCGTATTTATTGAGGGCTTACTGAGTGCAGAGCACAGTACTAAGCACTTGGAAAGTATAATTTGGCAACAGATCGAGATCTGAACAGATCCCTGTCCAACAAAGGGTTCACAGTCTAAATGGGGGAGACAGACATCAAAACAAAACATGTAGACAGGCATCAATAGCATCAAAATGGGTAAATAGAATTATAGCACATATGTATATATGTACATATGTATAATTCTATTTATATTAATGCCTGTTTACTTGTTCTGATGTGTATATATCTATGATTCTATTCATTTATATAGATGCTATTGATGCTTGTTTACTTGTTTTGATGTCTATCTCCCCTCTTCTAGATGTTGAACCCGTTGTGTACAGGGATTGTCTATCTTTAATACTGAATTGTACTTTCCAAGCACTTACAGAAGCAGTGTGGCTCAGTGGAAAGAGCCCGGGCTTGGGAGTCAGAGGTCATGGGTTCGAATCCTGGCTCTGTCATTTGTCAGCTGTGTGACTGTGGGCAAGTCACTTAACTTTTCTGTGCCTCAGTTACCTCATCTGTAAAAATGGGGATTAACTGTGAGCCTCACGTGGGACAACCTGATTACCCTGAATCTAACCCAGCACTTAGAAGAGTGTTCTGCACATAGTAAGCACTTAACAAACACCAACATTATTATAGGGAAGCAGCATAGCTTGGTGGAAAGAGCCCGGGCTTGGGAGTCAGAGGTCATGGGTTCAAATCCTAGATCTGCCACTTGTCAGCTGTGTGACTGTGGGAAAGTCACTTAACTTCTCTGTGCCTCAGTGATCTCATCTGTAAAATGGGGATTAAGACTGTGAGCCTCACGTGGGACAACCTGATTACCCTGTATCTACCCCAGCTCTTAGAACAGTGCTCTGCACATAGTAAGCGCTTAACAAATACCAACATTATTACTATTATTAATAATATGCTCTGCACACAGTAAGTACTCAATAAATATGATTGAATGAATGAATTGGAGTAGAGAGTGTGTACAAACTGAATATCTTGCTTCTACTCCATTATTTAGTACAATGCTTGACACACAGTAAAGGCTTAACAAATACTAAATAAAAAAACCCTCCCCCAAGGGTCCAGCCACAATCTTCTCAAAATTTCAAAGTTGGGAAGGTTATTCCTGGGCTCTCTTACCCTCCCCTCCTGAAAGGACTCTACCTAAGTCTTGCAACTGGGTGTTGTTCCCGTGGTCCTCTGTCCCGGTACGCTTGGTGAAAGAGAGTTCAGCAATGGAGCCACTCCTGCAGCTCCACAAACCATCCCTCTGTGCTCCCACACCCTGGCCTCATCTTCACCGGAACAGTCCTGGAGTTGACTGGGATCTTCATCAACTCGGCCACCTCCTGAAAGTAGAACTGCCCGAAGCAGAAGATGTCAGAGGTGAGAGAGTCTGAAAGACATTTGTCCAGGGAGGCCAGGAGTTTGGGGCCAGAAGATGCAGTGTTATTATGTGGTACTCTAAGGAGTAATTCAAGGTTGTAATAGGCTTTAAAGCCCCAGAACCTTCTCAATATGGGAGGAAATGTTCCAAGCATCCACAGTTCTCAGGATAGGAGAAATGGCAGTAGTTCAGGCAGACATGGGATGGGATGAGGAGAAGCAGGCAATGGGAAAGGGAACTGTGAGTTTTTGCAATGGGTTAACAGAACACTGATTTCCTGAACACTTTTTTTGTAACAATCAATCAATCGTATTGATTGAGCTTTTACTCTGCAGAGCACAATATTAACTGTTTAGGAGAGAGCTATGTAACAACATAACACTGTTGGTAGATATGTTCCCTTTCCCCAACAAGTTTACATTTTAGAGGGTGAGAAAGGCATTAATATAAATAAACTACTCATATGTACATAAGTACTGCAGAGCTGGCAGGGGTGGTAAATAAAGGGGGTAAATCCAAGTGCAAGAGAAATGCAAAAAGAAGTGGGAAAAGAGGAGATGAGGGCTTAGTCAGAGAATACCTCTTGGAGTAGATATGCCTTCAGTAAGGCTTTGAAGGTGGGAAGAGTAATTGTCTATTGGATAGTGATTCATTCATTCAATCATATTTATTGAGTGCTTACTGTGTACAGCGCACTTACTAGGCACTTGGAAAGTACAATTCAGCAATAAAGAGAGAAAATCCCTGCTCAGACCAGACTAGAGGTGGGGAGACAGACATCAAAACAAGTAAACTGGCATCAATATAAATGATTGGAGTTATGTTATAGATATGAACACATCAAAACAAATAAACAGGTATCAATTCAAATAGTTATATATATATATATATATATATATACATATATATGTATATATGTACACACAGGTGTTGTGGAGTGGGGAGGGGGGTAGAGCAAAGGGAGTGAGTTGGGGCAACAAGAAGGGGTGAGGAAGCCAAGGAAAGGTGGAACTTAGTCTGGGAAGGCCTCTTAGAGGAGGTGCACCTTCAGTATGGGCTTTGAAAGGGTGGAAGAGTGATTGTTTGGCAGATTTGAGGCGGGAGAGTGTCCCAGGCCAAAGTTAGGATGTAGGTCAAGGGTCGACAGCAGGACACGTGAGATCAAGGCACAGTGAGAGGGTCAGCACCAGAGGAGTGGTGTGTGGGGGCTGGGATGTAGAAGGAGAGAAGGGAGGTGGGGCAAGGTGATGGAGAGCTTTGAAGCCAATAACGAGGAGTTTTGTTTGATATGAAAGTTGATAGACAACCACTGGAGATTTTCGAGGAGGGGGATGACATGTAGAAAGATAATCCGGGCCGCAGAGTGAAGTATGGACTGAAATGGGGAGAGGCAGGAGGCTGAGAGGTCAGAAAGGAGGCTGATGAAGTAATCCAGTCAGGATAGGATGAGTGATTGTACTAGCATAGTACCACTTTGTATGTAGAGGAAAGGCAGATCTTGGTTATATTGTGAAGGTGAGACCAGCAGAAATTGGTGATGCATTGGATATATGGGGTGAATGAGAGAGCTGAGTCAAGGATGACATCAAGGGTACGGGCTTGTGAGAGGGAAGGATGGTTTTGCCAATCATAATGATGGGAAAGTCAGGGAAAGAACAGGGTTTGGGAGGGACGATAAGGAGCTCTGTCTTGGACATGTTGAGTTTTAGATGGTGGGAGGACATTCAAGTAGAGATGTCCTGAATGCAGCATAAGATACGAACCTGGAGGGAGGGAGAGAGAATAGGGGAAGAGATATAGATTTGAGTGTCTTCTGTATAGAGATGATATTTGAAGGTGTGGGAGTGAATGAGTTCTCCAAGGGAGTGAGTGTAGATGGAAAATAGAAGGGGATAAAGAACTGACTCTTGAGGGACCCCTAAAGTTAGGGGATGAGAGGGGGAGGAGGAGCCTGCAAAGGAGACTGAAAATGAATGACCGGAGAGATAAGAGGGTAATGAGGAGTGGACAGAATCAGTGAAGCCAAGGTTGGATAATATATTGAGGAAAAGAGGATGGTCAACAGTGCCAATGGCACCTGAGAGGTCGAGGAGAATTAGGATGGAGTAGGAGCCATTGGATTTGGTAAGAAGGAGGTCACTGGAGACCTTTGAGAGGGTAGTTTCAGTTCATTGGATATAAAGAGAGTAGGAATTCCAGGCCAGAGGCCAGACATGCATGAGTGATTGTTGACAAGATAGACAAGATCTAGGTACAGTGAGTAGATTGGCAGTGTCAGTAATAATAATGTTAATAATGTTGGTATTTGTTAAGTACTTACTATGTGCAGAGCACTGTTCTAAGCTCTGTGGGAGATACAGGATAATCAGGTTGTCCCACATGAGGCTCACAGTTAATCCCCATTTTACAGATGAGGTAACTGAGGCACAGAGAAGTTAAGTGACTTGGGGAGTCGAACTGATGACCTCTGACTCCGAAGCCCAGGCTCTTTGCACTGAGCCACGCAGGTTGGCATTAAAGGGGTGAAGTATCCAGGCTGTGTTGTAGAAGAAGAGCAGTTTGATGGAGTAACAGATGAGAAGATGAGGTAGGAGGGGGCATGTTGATTCAGTGCTTTAAAGCCGTTGGTAAGGAGTTTCTGTTTGATGTGGATGAGAAAAGGCAAACACTGGAGGTTCTTGAGGAATGGGGAAACAAACTGAACGTTTTTTCAGAAAAATGATCCAGGAAGGAATGTGAAGTATGGACTTAAGTGGGGAGAGAGAGGAGGCAGGGATATCAGCAAGGAGGCTGACGGTAATAGAGAAGCAGCGTGGCTCAGTGGAAAGAGCATGGGTTTGGGATTCAGAGGTAATGGGTTTGAATCCTGGCTCTGCCACTTGTCAGCTGTGTGACTGTGGGCAAGTTACTTAACTTCTCTGTGCTTCAGTTACCTCATGTGTAAAATGGGGATTAACTGTGAGCCTCAAGTGGGACAACCTCATTACCCTGTATCTACTCCAGCACTTAGAACAGTGCTCTGCACATAGTAAGTGCTCAACAAATAACAACATTATTATTATTAGTAATCAAGGCAGAATATGATTTCTGTGGTAGCAGTTTGGGTGGAGAGGAGAGCAGATTTTAGAGGTGTAGTGAAGATTGAACCATCATCATTTAGTGATGGATTGAATATAGGAATAAAATGAGAGTGAGGAGTCAAGTGTATTGCCAGGTTTGTGAGACAGGAAGGATGGTGGTGTTGTCTATAGTCATGGGAAAATCCTGGGAAGGATAGGGTTTAGATGAAAGATAAGAAGTTCTGTTTTCAACATGTTAAGTTTAAGATAACGGCAGGACATCGAAGCAGAAATGTCCTGTAGGCAGAAGGAAAGAAAGTGTTCAGAGAAGAAGAGACATCAGGACTGGAGATGCAGATTTGGGATTTGTCTGCATGCAGGAGGTAGTTAAAGCTATGTGAGCAAATGAGTTCTCCAAGGAAATGGATGTAGATGGAGAAAAGAAGGGGACCCAGAACTGATTCTTGAGGGACCCCACAGAGAGAAGGTGGAAAGCAGAGGAGGAGTCCATGAAAGAGACTAAGAACGAGTGGCCAGAGACCTAGTAGGAGAACCAGGAGAGGATTCTGTCACTTTTCACTTAGTACTTGTCTTGAGAGGATGAGAGTAGGGGAAGGTGAATTCCCAGAGATTGGTTCATGACAATACCCAAATCTACATCTCCCTCTCTGCTGCCTCGCATTTCCTTTTGCCTTCAAGACTGCCCAAATCGCCAAGATACCTTTTCCTCTCCCTAGAAATGGCTACCACATTAGTACAGTAACTCATCCTATCCCGACTGGCCTCCAAATCTCCTTCCTCTCCCCACTTCAGTTCATACTTCACTCCCCTGCCCGGATTATCTTTCTTCAGAAATGACTGGGCATGTCACCCCACTCCTCAAAAATCTCCAGTGGTTGCCTATCAACCTCCGTATCAAACAAAAGCACCTCACTATTGGCTTCAAAGCTCTCCATCACCTTGCCTCACCTCCCTTCTCTCCTCTTACATCCCAGCCCACATACTCCACTCCTTTGGTGCTAACCTATTCACTGTTCCTTGTTCTTGCCTGACTCACTGACGATCTCCTGCTCAAGTACTACCTCTGGCCTGCAAAGCCCTCCCTCCTCAAATCTACCAAACAATCACACTTACCCCCTTCAAAGCCCCACTGAAGTCTTACCTCCTCCAAGAAGCCCCCCCAAGCTAAGCCCCACTTTTCCTCAGGTCCTCCTCCCCTCCATGTTGTTCCGACTCACTTCCTTTGCTCTTACCCCTTCTCCTCGCCCCTCAGCACTTGTTTATATATGTACATATCTATAATTGTATTTATTTGTATTAATACCTGTTTACTTATTTTGAAGTCTACCTCTCTTCCACCCCCAATGGATTGTAAACCTGGTGTAGACACCATCCATGCCCACTAGTAGCTTACAGTCTAGGTCATCTCCCACTCCAACCCAATCAGTACACTCTGCTCCTCTAACAGGAAATTATTTACTGTACTCCATCTTATCTCCCTCAATGTTGACCCTTTGCTCACATCCTTCCTCTGGCCTGGAACTCCCTCTCTTTTCATATTCAACAGAAAATACTCTCCCTTGCTTCAAAGCCATCTTGAAGGCACATCTCCTCCAAGAGGCTTTCTCCGACTAAGCTCTCTTTTCCTTTTCTTCAACTACCTTCTGTACCACCCTTGCTTGATCTCTCCATTCATTCCCCTGCTCCCAGCCTCACATCCCGTGCTCTATCTACTAGGTCATTCTGCTTCCTTCCAGCCTCCCTCCACCCCACCCTTTCATCCCACACTTCATGGACAGTACTTATCTACATGTCTTTAAAATATATATTATAAATCATTTATTTATTTATATTAGTGCCTGTCTCCCTCTCTAGACTGTATGCTCTTTGTGGGAAGGGAAGCTGTACCTCAAATCTGTTGCACTGCACTCCACCAAGTGCTTCCAACAGTGCTGTACACACAGTAGTCATTCAGTAAATACCACTGATTGATACCATTCTGAAAATATAACTTAGAGACCACCCGCTACTGGAAAAATTCCTGGGCACCAAGGAGAAGGACAGAGTAGGAAGAAGATCCCGACACTCTCTCCTTTGCAGCTCCCTGCCTCTGGTCTACCAAGACTGGAGGAACAAGGATTGACTGGGGCAGAATAGTGGAGGGCAGCAGTGGAGAAGCCCCTTGCCAGATGTTACTCATTTTTTATGGTAGTTGTTAAGGATTTACTATGTGTCAAGCACTGCTCTATGTGCTGGGGTAGATATAAGTTAAGCAGGGTCAGATATAGTCCCTGGCCCACATAGAGCTTATAGTTTTAGATGGAGAAGGAGGATTCAGCCCCAACTTTAGAGATGAGAAAACTAAGGAATAGAGAAGTGAAGTGACTTGCCCAAGGTCACACATCAGACAAGTGGTGGAGCCAGGAGTAGAATTCAGGTCTTCTGATTCCCAGGCTGAGGCTCTTTCCAATAGGTCATGTTGCCTGTCTGCCCATTTCTTGCCCAAAGCCTTCCCCAAATCATCCTGTCTCCACCCACAGCCCGCCATGTCCTGTGCCATCTTGGTCCAGATCCCTGGGGTCATCCTGGCTCTACTCTGCCCTTAGCCTTGGACAGCCCAGTCCTATCCCTGGACGTGAGTCCCCTCTGACTCCTAGGTTAGACCATCTTCTGGCCAGGGGGAAGAGACACCCTAGTGTTGTTGGATCTGGGTGAACGTCGGTGCTGCTTCCTGAGGCTAGTGGATGAAGGGCCCAGATTGGTCACCCATGAGGAAGAGCCCGAGCACCCAGAGTGGATCCTCTTCTGATCCTGCAGGACAAGAAGCTAGTACCACTCCTGGCACAGAGTTCATGTAGGTGCCCCATCCATGGTCAAAACCCAAATCCCTGCCTTGACCAGAAGATACTGTGGGTTCCCAGAATTCCTTAAAATAGTCCCCTCCCAGTGCTCTATGGGCCAGGGAGCTTAATATTTTCATCCCTTACTACAATTAATGTTCCCCAGTATCCAAAATTTTCTACCAGACCTTCTCTGTCCTGACTTCTCCCTTTCAAATGCTCTACAGATATTGATGCTGGGAACATCTTGTCCCTATGGGAGAAACAGGTCTCCGCAACACAAGATTGGGAATACTGATGGGAGTGAGCTTGAGCATGAGTATGAGCATGAGGCTGAAGAAAAAAGAACCTGGGGAGTTGAGAGGAAGCTAGGTTGGAAGCTCCTTGTGGGTAGGGAACGTGTCTACCAACTCTACTATTGCACCCTCCCCAATGCTTAGTACAGGGCTTTGCACAAAATAAGCACTCAATATGTACCACTGATTGTTTGACTGACTCATAGAACCCTATGGAGAAGCATCTGGGTGACTGTAAATGAACTTTGGGGAGAGAGTCCTGGCAGATGAGGGAAGAAGGGAAAATATGGAGGAAATGGAGTGAGGCCTGTAGAACAGTGAACAAGAGAGGACAGGATGGGAAATGGGAGAGAGGGACTGAGAAGATTTTTCAATCAATCAGCCAATGGCATATATTGAGAGCTTATTATCTGTAGAGTACCATAGGAAAAACTTGAGAGTGTACAATAAAACAGAGTTGGTAGAAACGTTCCCAGGCCATATTGAGCTCACAGTCTAGAGGAGGGGATAGGTGTTAAAGTAAATAAATACATTACAGATATTTACATAAATGCAGTGAGGAGGAGGGTGGAGTGAATATAAAGCACTTAAAAGGTACCAATTTAAATGCATAGTCAACTTGGAGGGAGAGGGAGTATGGGAAAAGTATATGTAATTAGGGTAGGCCCCTTGGGGGAGATGAAGGGAGAGTGGTGGTTTGTTATATATGAAGGAATAGGGAGCTCCACATCAATGGGTGGACCTGGGCAAGGGGTAGGTGGTAAGATAGATGACACTGAGCTACGGCAAGCAAGATGGCATTACAGGAGTAAAGTGTGAGGATTGGGCTGTTGTAGGAAATCAGTAAGGTAAAATAAGAGGGGACAAGGTGACTGAGGGCTTCAAAGCTTTTGGAAAGGAGTTTCTGTTTGATGTGGAGGTGAAAGAGCAACCACTGGAGGTTCTCGTTTGTGTAGAAAAATGATTCAGGCAGGAAAATGAAGTATGGTCTGGAGTTCATTCATTCATTCAATAGTATTTATTGAGCGCTTACTATGTGCAGAGCACTGTACTAAGCGCTTGGAATGTACAAATTGGTAACAGATAGAGAGTCCCTGCCCTTTGATGGGTTTACAGTCTAATCAGGGGAGACAGACAGACAATAACAATAAATAGAATCAGGGGGATGAACATCTCATCAAAACAATAGCAAATAAATATAATCAAGGTGATGTACATCTCATTAACAAAATAATAGAATCAAGGTGATGTACATTAACAAAATAAAGAGGGTAATGAAAATATATACAGTTGAGCAGACGAGTACTGTGCTGAGGGGAGGGGAAGGGCGAGGGGGAGGAGCAGAGGGAAAGGGGGGAAAAGAAGGCTTAGCTGAGGGGAGGTGAAAGGGGGGTAGAGGGGGAGCAGAGGGAGCAGAGGGAAAAGGAGGAGCTTAGGCTGGGAAGGCCTCTTGGAGGAGGTGAGCTCTAAGTAGAGTGTTGAAGAAGGGAAGAGAATTAGTTTGGCGGAGGTGAGGAAAGAGGGCATTCCAGTACCACGGGAGGATGTGGCCCAGGGGTTGACGGCAGGATAGATGAGAATGGGGGACGGTGAGGAGGCGGGCAGCAGAGGAGTGGAGCGTGCGGGATGGGCAGTAGAAAGAGAGAAGGGAGGAGAGGTAGGAGGGGGCAAGGTGATGGAGGGCCTTGAAGCCTAGAGTGAGAAGTTTTTGTTTCGTGCAGAGGTTGATAGGCAACCACTGGAGGTTTTTAAGAAGGGGAGTGACATGCCCAGAGCGTTTCTGCAGGAAGATGATCCGGGCAGAGGAGTGAAGAATAGACTGGAGCAGGGAGAGAGAGGAGGAAGGGAGATCAGAGAGAAGGCTGACACAGTAGTCTAGCCGGTATATTATGAGAGCCTGTAACAGTAAGATAGCCGTTTGGGTGGAGAGGAAAGGGCGGATCTTGGCGATATTATAAAGGTGAGACCAGCAGGTTTTGGTGACGGATTGGATGTGTGGGGTGAATGAGAGAGAATCAAAGATGACACCGAGGTGGCGGGCCCGAGGAGTTGGGAAAGCCAAGAGGCAGAGAGGTCAGCAAGGAGGCTGATAGAGTAATTAAGGAGGGATAGGATTACTGTGGAATCAGGTTGGATTGAGAGGAAAAGACAGATTTTAGCAACGTTGTGAAGGTTAAACCAACAAGATTTAGTGACTAATTGAATATGTGGATTGAATGAGAGCGAGAAGTCAAGGATAATGCCAAGGTTATAACACCTTGTGAGACAGGAAGGATAAGTGGTGTTGTCTATGGCAATGCGAAAGTCAAGGGAGGACAGGGTTTGGGAAAGTCATGGGAGGACAGGGTTTGGGTGGAAAGATAAGAAGTTCTGTTTTGGATATGTTAATGTTGAGTTGACAGCAGTACATCCAAGTAGAGATGTCTTGAAGGCAGAAGGAAATGTGAGACTGCAGAGAGAAAAGGATCGGGGCTGAAGATGGAGATTTGGGAACCATCTGCATAGAAATGGTAGATGAAGCCATGAGAGTGAATGATTCTCCAGGTAAGTGAGTGTAGATAGAGAATCGAAGGGAATCCAGAACTGAACCTTGACAGACACCCACACTTAGGAGGTGGGAGGCGAATGAGGAACCCATGAAAAAGACTGAGAACGAACGACCAGATATATAGAAGGAGTACCAAGAGAGGACAGTGTCAGTGAAGCCAAGATTGGATAACATTTTGGGGAGAAGGGGATGGTAGATGGTGTGGAAAGCAGTTTAGAGGTCGAGGAGGATTAGGATGGAGCAGTGGCCATTGGATTTGTAAAGCAATAGATCATTTGTGACCTTTGAAAGGGTTGTTCTTGTAGAATGAAGCTGGCAGAAGCTATATTAGAGGGAGGCAAGGTGAGAACTAGAGGAGAGGAACTTGAGATAGAGGGTGCAGACAACTTGCTCAAGGAGTTTGGAGAGGAATGGTAGGAGGGAGATGGGACAATAACTGGAGGGACCATGGGGCCAAGGGAAGGTTTTTTAGGATAGGGGAGGCATGAGCATATTTGAAAGCAGTGGGGAAGAAGCCATTGGAAAGCAAACAGTTGAAGATGTCAGTCAAGGAGGGAAGAAGGGAAGCAGCAAGTATTCTGATAAAGTGCAAAGGGAATGGGGTCAAATGCACAGTTGGAGGGGGTGGATTATGAGAGATCACAAGAGATCTCTTTACGTACTGCTGGGAAAGGTGGAAAGGTTCAAAAAAGGGCAGGAACTGGTGAGAAGCCGGAGAGATATTAGGGAGATAAAGCCTGATAGATTCAATTTTCTCAATAAAGTAAGTATCCAGGTCATGAAGGGCAATGGATCAGGGAGGTAGGGGAACGGGGGTTTGAGGAGGGACTTAAACATCTGTAACAACTGGTGAGGGCAATGGACACTGGTTTTCAATAAGGATGGAAAAATTAGCTGGGCAGTGGAGTGGGCGTCTTAAGGCAAGCAAGGATGAACTTGACTGAGGCAAATGATCCAGTCATATGATCCAGACAACAGAATGAAATATGGTCTTGAGTGGAGATAGACAGGAGGCAGGGAGGTCAACAAGGAGGCTGATGCAGTAATCAAGGAGAGGTAGGATTAACATGGTAATTACCATGTTTTGCCATCAATTGACATGGAGGTAGTTTGGATGGAGAGAAACGGGGGGATTTTAACAATGCTGTGAAGGTTGAATCTCAATCTTGCTATTATCTTTGACTCCTTGCTCTCATTCAACGTTGTAGACTATATTCAACATTATATATTCAATCCATCACTAAATCCTATTGGTTTGTCATTCACAACATTGCTAAGGTCTGCCCTTTCCTCTCCATCCAAACTGCTACCGCCAGGCTCAGTGGAAAGAGCACGGGCTTGGGAGTCAGAGGTCACGGATTCTAATCCCGGCTCTGCCGCTAGTCAGCTGTGTGACCTTGCGCAAGTCACTTAACTTCTCTGTGTCTGTTACCTCATCTGTCAAATGATCACCTTGTATCCCCTACCTGATCACCTTGTATCCCCCAGCGCTTAGAACAGTGCTTTGCACATAGTAAGCATTTAACAAATATCACAATTTTTTTTTATTTTTACCAAATTAATCCAAGCACTTGTTCTATCCCACCTAGATAACTGTATCAGCCTCCTTGCTGACCACCCAGCTTCTCATTTCTCCTGACTCCAGTCCATACTTCATTCTGCTACCTGGCTCATTTATCTACAAAAATGCTCAGGACATGTTCCCCGACTCCTCAAGAACCTCCCATGGTTGCCCATCCACCTCTGCATCAACAATTTTGAAAATCAAAATCAATAATTTTGAAACACTCATTCACCTTGTCCCCTCCTACCTCTCCACACTCCTTTCCTCCTCCAAGTCACCCTGCACACTTTACTCCTCTAATGCCAGCCTTCTCCCTGTACCTCAATCTCATCTATTTTTCCACTGATCTCTTGCCTATGTACTTCTTCAGGCCTGGGATGCCTTCCCTCTTCACATCCTACAATACTCTCCCCTCCTTCAAACTTTACTTAAGGCACATCTCCTCCCAGAGGCCTTCCCTGACTAAGCTCTCATTTCCAGTTCTCCCACTCCCTTCCACATCACCCTGACTTGCTCCCTTTAGTCATCCTACTGTCCCAGTCCCACAGCACTTATTTACATATCAACAATTTCACTTATTCATGTTAATGTCTGTCTCCCCCTCTAAACTGTAAGCTGCCTGTTATGGGCAGGGAATGTGTCTGTTATATTGTTATATGGTACTCTCCCAAGCACTTAGTACAGTGTTCTGCACGCAGGAAGTGCTTAATAATAATAATGGTATTTGTTAAGTTCTTACTATGTGTGAGGCACTGTTCTAATTGCTGGGGTAGATACAAGGTAGTCATATTGTCCCACGTGGGGATCACAGTCTTAATCCCCATTTTACAGATGAGGTACCTGAGGCCCATAGAAGTGAAGTGACTTGCCCAAGGTTGCACAGCAAACAAGTGGCAGAGCCGGGATTAGGATCCAGGACATCTGACTCCTAGGCTCGTGCTCTATACACTACGCCATGCTGCTTCTCTGTAAATGATTTTCAATAAATATGACCGACTGACTGAATGAACTGACAAGATTAAGTGAATGATTAAACATGTAGGTTGAATGAGAGAGGAGTCAAAGATAATCCTAATGCTATGGAATTGTAAAACAAGATGAATGGCGATGCTGTCTATAAGTGATAGGGAAATCGGGGAGGACAGGGTTGGGGTGTGAAACTGAGGAGTTCTTTTGAGGACACGTTAAGTTTGAGGTGTTGATGGGGGACATCTAAGTAGAGATATTCTGAAGGCAAGAGGAAATGTGAGGCTACAGAGAGGGAGAAAGATCAGGGCTGCAGATGTTGATTTGGGAATCAATCAGATAGAGGTTGTGGTTGAAGCCATGTGAGAAAATTATTTCTCCAAAAGAGTGGGTGGAGAATAGAAGAGGACCCAGAACTAAACCCTGAGGGGCTCCCACAGTTAGGTGATGGGAGGTTGAGAAGGGGTCCATGAAAGAGATGGAGAATGAGTGGCAAGAGAGATAGGAAAACCAGGAAAGGACAGTGTCAATGAAGCCAAGGTTGGCTAATGTTTCTAGGAGAAGGGGGTGGTCTACAGTGTTGAAGGCAGTTGAGTGGTCGAAGAGGATTAGGATGAATTAGAGGCTGTTGGAATTGGCAAGAAGGAGATCATTTGTGGCCTTTGAGAGGGTGGATTCTGTGGCGTGAAGTAAATGGAAGCCAGATTGAAGGTGGTCAAGGAGAGATTTGGAGGAGAGGAACTTGAGACAACAGGTGAAGACAACTCCTTGACACTCAAAGAGTTTCAAGAGGAATGGTGGGAGGGAGATGGGGAGATAAATGGAGGGAGTTGAGGGGTCATGGGAGGGTTTTTTTTAGAATAGGAATATATGAGCATGCTTGAAAGCAGTGCGGTAAAAGCCATTGGAGAGCAAACACTTGAAGATGTCAATCAGGGAGGGAAGAAGGGTAGAGGAAAATGCATTGATAAATTGTGAAGATATGGGGTTGGGTGTGCAAATGGGGGAAGGCAGGAGACCTCCTCTTGAGATATTGCTGGGAAAGATGGGAGATTTGAAGAAGGATCAGAAGGACAGATGGAATGGAGAAGAGTAGGGGAGATTAAAGGCAGATAATGCCTAATGGTTTCAATTTTCTCATTAAAGAAGGAGGCCAGGTCTTTGGGGACAAGAGATGGGGGAGGCAGAGGGACAGGGATTTAAAAAAAGAGGCACTTTCACCCTGATGTATCAGTCTATAATTCCAACAATCCATGGTATTTATTGTTGGACTTAAGTGTTCAGAGCCCCGCATGAAACCTATTGTCATTGCAGTACAATAGAATTGGTAGATGCAATCCCTGACCACAAGGAGTTTACAGTGTAGAAGGGGAGAGAGAGAGACAGTAAAATAAATTACGCAAGGGGGAGGCTGAAGAGGAAAATGGATTTATGTGCAGAGGGGCTTCGTGTTGGGTGAATATCAAAGGGCTTAAAGATTACAGACCCAAGGGCATAGCACATGCAGAAAGTAGGGTGAATAGGGAAGGGATATGAGGGCTGATGCCTCCTTTCTCCTTCCTGAGAGTTCTGTCCCACTAGGAAGGGTCCCATCTTCCCAAACTGGAGACCTCAATCCCAGACGTCCCCTCCCCCATTCTCCACCCCAGGTTTGAGCAAAATCCAGCCCACTGGCCTACTCTTCTCAGAACCCAATAATACTGCACCACTGAGTCCAAACCTTATTTTATTGGAAAAAGGCCGTACAGTCAATTGCTACAGAGGTGAGGCATCTGGAAAATGGGGACATCATAGGAAAGGGCACAATCCAGGGAATTGAGAGCAACCACCAGAATCAAATGGAGCAAAGTGACCTACGACAGGGAAACTGAGGCTCTGTCCTTGGTCATGAGGCCATGCTGCCTGGGAAAGACTCTGTCTCCCAGGACTGCAGTTGGGGAAGTTGGGGAAAGAGCAGAGCCCCAGCTCTGCTCCTCAGCCATGAACCAGTGGCAGGGAAGGAGAGGGAGACTCAAACCCTCCTCCTCCAGGGCCCTGAACTCAGAGGCCAGCCAGATGGCTGCCAGAGAAGCAGCGTGGCTCAGTGGAAAGAGCACGGGCTTTGGAGTCAGGGCTCATGAGTTCGAATCCCAGCTCTGCCACTTGTCGGCTGTGTGACTGTGGGCAAGTCACTTCACTTCTCGGTGCCTCAGTTACCTCATCTGTAAAATGGGGATTAAGACTGTGAGCCCCACGTGGGACAACCTGATTCCCCTGTGTCTACCCCAGCGCTTAGAACAGTGCTCGGCACATAGTAAGCGCTTAACAAATACCAACATTATTATTATTAACATTATTCCTCTGGAGCCCACCTACATAGAGGGAGATGTGAGGAGCTGGTTTTGTCCCCTATTTTTGTCTCACCTCCCTGTTAGACTCTGAGCTACAGAGCGCCTCTCCTCAAAGCTCTACGCATCTGCTCAGCTCAGAAAATTCTGTTTCTCCACTGTCCCCATCAGACCTTGCGTTGCATGGAAAATTGCCCATGATCCTTGGAGTCGTACACCCAGAGCAGCCGCTCCACTGCACTGGGGATCATCTGGTCTTAGCCTGGAGTGTTCTCCAGGTCGACCAGGCAGGGGATAGCAACAGTTTCAGTAGGTGACCAGCTTGAAGGAGGCAAGAGCCCAGGAGGCAATGGGACAAACACCCCAGTGATCCACAGGACCAGCCATTCCTGACTCTGAATCAGGTTGGCCATCAAATCCCTGCTGGATATCTTTGACAGGATTTCTGTTTTATTTGTTCCTGCCATTGTAGTAAAATTGGGGTCGATGTTAGGCAATAAAAACAATAGCCTTGAACTAATGTCCCAAGGATAAGTTACTCTTCAACCATTCCTGGGTATTCCTAGTGGGCCACAGCAGGATCACATAGCACTTGAAAATGGAGATGCAGCCAAGAATCCCAGTACCGGAAGCCAGAATGGAAAAGATCTCTGTGGTCACCATTCTCTTCTCCTCTGTGCTCTGGTAGAGGGGGAAAAAGGAGGCCCAGATGCTGCAGAACACCAGTATGTTGAACTTGATAAACTTGGCCTTGTTGAAGCTGTTGGGCAGCCTCCTGTCCAGGAAAGCCATTGTGAAACTCATCAGGGTCAGAATGCCCAGGTAGCCCAGGACTTAGTAGAAGGCAGTCACGGAGCCCTTGTTACACTCAATTATAATGAGTCCGAGCTAAGAGGGAATGTCCACATCTGGGAATGGGGGGAGCGGGACCCAGCCAGATCAAGCAAATGGTTGCCTGGACCAGGGACCAGATCAGATCTTTAAAAGGAGCCAAAAAATTCCTCTAGAATTACCTCTTCCTCTGGCTACCCAGTTTCCCTAGTAATAGTCCCTGATGGGATCCCCAGTCTGAGAAAAGTAGTTTCAGGCCTGGAGGATCTGTAGAAGACACTGAGGCCAGACTCTCATCATCTTTGTGCCCAGAGCTAAGGCAACCCTGACCCTTACCCCTCCAATCAATCAATGCTATCTACTGAGTACTTCCTGTATGCAGTATATTGTTCTAAGCCCTTGGGAATGAACAGTGCAGTTGGTAGACACCCTCCCTGCCCATAAAGAGCTTACAGTCTAGTGGGGGATTCAGACAAGAAAATCAATTACAGATAGGAGAAGCAACAGAATACAAGGATATGTACATTAGAGCTCTGGAGTGGAGTGAATAACCAAGTGCTGGGGAGAATGAACACGAGTTCATAAGCGATGCAGAAGGGAAAACGAGAGCAGGAAGATGAGAAGTTAGTCAACAAAGTTTTTCTGGAAGAGATATGATTTTGGTAGAGCCTTGTAAATGGGTTGAGTTTTTATCACTGATATGAAGGGGGGGAGAATTTCCAGGCCAGAGGGACGATGTGAGCAAAGGGTCAACAGAAAAAGAAATAAGATGAATAAATAGGTTCCCTTTGGAGGAGCAAAATGGTATGGACTGGGTTGCAGTGGGGGATAAGCGAGTATAAGCAAGAGGGAGAGGGTAAATTGAGTGCTTTAAAGCTGTTGGCAATGAATTTCTGTTTGGTGTGGAGAAGAATGGGCAACCCCTAGGGTTGAGGGATCAGGTGCAGAAAGATTTTGCAGAAAAATGCTCTGGGCAGCAGAGTGGCATATTGACTGGATTGGGAAAAACCCGGAGCCAGGGATGTCAGTGATAAGGATGATCCAGAAGTCAAGGCAGGATCAACTTGCTCGGACCTGTGTGGTGGCAGTTTGGATGAAGACAAAGGGGTAGGTTCTAGAGATTTTGTGAAGGTAGAGCCAACAGTAACTGGTTAGTGGTGGGAGATGGACATTGAAAGTCAAAGAAGACTGTAAGGTTTAGGATCCCTTACATCCCCCGAGCTCCCTGAAGCAACAGACACTGCCCAGTGGTCACCACCTGAGAAAGCCACCACCATGACAGGCTTCAGGACCTTCTGTGAACTGAGCAGGAGTTTGCAACACATGTGATCCTGGCTCCCTTCCCTTAACCTGCTCCCACAGAAAGATTCCCAGGCATGTGCCCTAGTAAAAATTGATCATTATGATATTTTTATGTGCTCACTATGTACCCAGCAGTTGGGGAGACAAAGGATAATTATGCCAGAAACAGTCCCTGTCCCACATAGGGCTCAGGGTCTAGTTGGCAAGAGAGAAAAAGTATTTAATTTATTTTTTCCAGATGAGGAAACAGGCAGAGAAGGGCCAAGTTATTTGTGCAGGGTTAATCAATTGATTCTCTGATTGAGCAGGGTCACCAAAAGGCAGGTGGTGAAGTGAAGATTAGAACCCAGCTCCTGCTGACCCGAGACCCAAGTTCTATCCCCTAAGTCTCACTGCTTCATTGATTCTAGCACCAGAAATATTTATGAAACATTTGCATTACCAGCCCTGAAACAGGAGCTAAGGAAACCGAGTAATTCATTCCTCCTGGCCCACAGGAGGCTCACACAGAAAGGGGGTGGGAGGGTCTACTAGAAAGATCCAATTCAAAACTTAGGGCCAGGTCACAAGCCCATTTCCATAGAGGAGAGTTTACTCCTGTAGTAGTCCCAGGCTCAATTTCCTGATAATCTCCTGTGCTCAGTTTGGGATCCTAGTCCTCCAAACCTTCTACCCTCAAACTTAATCAATCCATTAGTTGTATTTATTGAGCAATTATGGTGTATGTGGCACTGTACTAAGTAATGGGGGGAGGGTTCAACACAACAGTATAACATTTTCCCTCCCCACAGCTAGAAATTGTCTCCTGAAGTCAAGCCAGAGGGAGATGGGAGTAACATCATTAAGGAAGGCCTGAGTACTGCGCTGGGTGTCCAGGCACCCATCTTTCCACCTGTCAGAACCCTCCCTCCAAGTCTGCGAGCTTCCCATCCTGCCCATCTCTGTGAGTCCAGCCACAGTTCTGGGACCAGTCTCTATAGCTGCTGAGTGATTTTTTTTAATGTTGTATTGGACTTTGCCTAGCTCTTACTACAGTGCTCTGCACACAGTAAGTGCTCAATAAATAAGATTGAATAAGTGAAGTGACTCAGCCTGAATAATTCTGGGAAAAGTGGTTGGGGTTACGGGTTTGGGGTGAAGGTGGAGAAGTGGAGTCATCCTTCTGTGCATGCATAAGAGGGATAGGGGGAAGTGTCCCCAGAGTCTGTTAGAGGTTGTAAATATTTTCAAATTTTACTTTCCAATAAAGTGGAAGCTCCTTGTGGGCCAAGAATGTGTCATTGCATTATTATGTACTTCCCTAGAACCTTGTTTAATGTACTTCTCAACCACTTACCAGTAAAAATAATTGTGGTATTCATTCTTCATTTACTATAGACCAAGAACTGTAGCAAGCCTTGTGGTAGATACAGGATAATCAGGTGGGACACAGCCCCGATCCCACATGGGGGCTCACAGCCTAACTGGGAGGGAGAATAAGTAATCAATATTCTATCAATCAGTACTAAGTATTGCTCACTTAATTTTGGCAAAGTACTGTCCAAAGCATTTGGGAGCACACAGTCAAGATAGTAGGCATGGTGTATAACCCACAATACTGCTTTACAGCTGAGGAACCTGAAGAACAGAGAAGTTAAGTGATTTGTCCAAGGTTATGCCACACCAAGGGACAGAGCCAGGACTGGAATCCACGATTCCTGACTGCCAGACCTATGTTCTTTCCAAAGACCATACTGCTTTTCGATAAGAGATGCACCTTTTAACAAGGAACTTTACTATTTAGAGAAATCAGGAGGGATGTCGAACCAGAGCCTAGCTGGGCTCAGAAAGAATGCCAGCAGCTCTGTATGGCCATACACAGAGCGCTCTCTCCTTAACATCAACTCAGGAAAGCCCCAAGCCCCAAATGGAATTGGGAAGAGAAACCACAGATGATACACTCCATCCTGTCCTGCCTGTTTCCATCCATTTTGCTCACAGGCCTGTGGTCCAGGGCTCGTGGCCCAGAGCTCATGTCACAGCCAAATTCAGCCCACCTTGGCCCACAGTGGGACTGTGCTTAGAGCCTCTGATCAGGTCCCTCCTCTCATTGTGGCGGGAAGTTCTACCTTCCTGGGGATGCAGAATGAGGCTGTGGGTCAGAGAGAGGTGGGAGCTTAGTTGGCCAGGAAGAGAGGGGACTTAGCTGGCCAGGTGAGGGGCAGGCCTCCTTCAGGGATGAATTTGGTCCTGCAGGCCACAGTTGGGCACCAGAAACCAGCTACACCTGAAAACCATTCTGGCCTTGAACCTGAGCTGTGTCTGAGCAGCAAATCTGTTCCAGGCCACAGCTTTCCTGACATTGGTCCAGTCTTGCCTGTTCCCAGTAGTCATCGAGGAATTGCTAGGTTCATGGTTGTAAACCAGGACATCCCAGAGCTGAGAGGTGCAGTTTGGGAAGGCAGTTTAGGGGAGGGAAGGTCAGGCTTATTCCCATGCTGGACTCTGGACTCTGTTGTTAGAGAAAATGCAAGATAGCTTGAGCCCCTTTTCCAGACAGTGACACTGGGGCAATGACTGTATTGGCCCCAGGTACACGTAATGTGGGAAGCAGGGTGACAGCACAGTTTAGTTCAGGATAGGGGGAGGGACCTCCTCTCAGACTAAACCACAGTGGCCTCTGCTGTGAGAATCAGAGAAATGAAGTATGTAATGTTCAGGTTCGCTTCCAGACACTTTATGACCTTATCATCTCTTCCAACCTCCTGCCTGATGCCACCCTGCTAACCTTGCTGTGATAATGGGATAGACACCGGTGACAAAGAAAAAGCTTCTAAGGAGTTCGCCATCCCCCTCTCCCTCGCACCTCTGACTGCTCCCTTGAGTTTGCAGCAGAACTAAACCAAGTTTTGTTGTCTGCTGAGGAAGGACCCAGCCCCTCCCTCCCCTTCCTGTCTCTCCAGGCCCCAGCCTGAGCCACGTGGCTTCAGCCCAGGCTGAGGAGCTCCAGGGCTTCTTCCTGCCTGGGGGCTCCACACCTGTGTCCCTGCAACTTCAACCAAAGCACAAGTTGGAAATAACTTGTCATCTTCCTCTCAGTCTTCTCCACTAACTCTCAATCCTTAGGAGGGGAAGGGAGTTGTTTTCCTCGTCAACAGTATTGGTCTCAAATGTGACAACAGGGTTGGCAGGAGTTGCATCAGGCAGGAGGCCAGGAGAGGTGACAAAGTCAGAACATGTAATTTAGAAATGCTGAGCTGAGAACTTCCCGATTCTCATCCCTTGTCCCCCTAGCAGGGGATGCTATGGCCAGTCTGAGCAACCCCCTAACTCACAGTGGAGAAATGGGGAGGGAGTTGGGGGGGGGGGAATTCTTTGTCTGGCCTGAGCTATGGGGTCACCCTGATTTCCTCATCCCCCACAGCCACGGCAACAACCAGACATAACCCTGTGGCTCTTACAGTCTAGCCCTCTAGATTGTATGTCCCTTGTGGGCAGAGAACATGTCGCCAAGTCTGTACATTACAGTGTACTGCGCACAGTAAGCATTTAATAAATGCAATTGACTGATTCATTGATTAACTGATTCCTTTAAACCTGCTCTTACCATTCCTCTCCAAATTCTTTGAGCAAGTTGTCTGCACTAGCTGAGGTAACTGAGGCATAGAGAAGTTAAGTGACTTGCCCACAGTCACACAGCTGACAAGTGGCAGAGCCGGGATTCGAACCAATGACCTCTGACTCCCAAGCCCGGGCTCTTTCCACTGAGCCACGCTGCTTCTCTCAGCGTGGCTCAATCACCCTGGCTCAATCACCTGGCCCCTCCTACATCACCTCCCCAATTTCCTAATACAACCCAACTGGCACATTTTGCTCCTCTAATGACTACCTAGTCAGTGTATGCTGATTTCATCTTTCTCCCACTGACCCCCTTGTCCATGTCCTGCCTCCAGCCTGGAAAGCTCTCCATCATTATATTCCATTACTTTTCCCTCCTTCCAAGTCTTATTACTAGCAGATCTCCTCCAAGAGACCTCCCCAAGTAGGCCTTCATTTCCTCTTCTCCCACTCCCTTCTGTGTCGCCTTTCCATTGGGATTTGCAACCTTTATTGCCTCCTTCTTGAACACAATTGCATTATTTATTTATGTGTATCAATGTCTATCTCCCCCTGAAGATTGCAAGCTCATTGTGGGCAGGGAACATCTCTACCAACTCTGATGTATTGTGTTCCTCCAAATGTTCAGTACAGTGGTCAACACACAGTAAGAGCTCGATAAATTTGATTCAGTTGATTGATAAGACTTCAAAATCTCCTGTACACAGGGGCCAGGATTGACAACTGAGTCTCAGACTTTGCACAGACTTCCTGAGACTGGAGGTTCTGAGTCTGAGTGGTCAAAGGAGTAGGTTAATAATAATAGATCATCTGAATAAGAGCAGGTACGGGACTGAAATTCAACTTGAGCTATTGTTCCTGAATAAATAAGTTAAGCATACAGGCATCTGACATCTACTCCAGTGCTTTAGTACAGTGCCTAAAAGTATACAAATAGTGCATGGAACTTAGTAAATGCTTAACCAGTAACATTAAACAGAGCAGAGCTATAGCCCAGAATGGGTCTACGACAGTGCTCAGTATACAATAGGTACTCAACAAATACTATTGTGTGATCTCCCTTCTTCTGGCCAAGGGGAAGAGAATCCTTAGTGTTGTTGGATCTGGCTGAAGGTCAGTGCTGATGTTTGAAGCTATGGACTGGACACTCATGAGGTAGAGCCCATCCAAGCAGAGTAGCTGCTTCTATGCCAATTCATAAATCTAAATGTAGACTCTTGACTAGACTAGTTATCTCAAGAAAGGTGAAACACAAACTGATGGTAGCACAGCTATGAAATATCCATAAAGGAAAAACTGTAGTAGTCTGATGGCTCAGAACTTTTTTCTATAATTTTCTCAAAACCTCGTGGGAAAGGAGACCAAAATATAAAAGACATCAATTATCCAAACACATATTATCAGAACCAACTGATTATCCAAACCAAAAGTTGATCTCTGAGGATAATAAAGTTATAAATTAGTTGGGTTGACCCAGCAATACTGTTCATTTAGCCAAAAGGATCAAAATCCAATTTTGCTTGTTTACTTGAACTTTCAATAATTTAGTTTTCATGACTGATTTTCTGTCAATTTCTGTCAATACTCCCACTTGTCTAGGTGTGGATTTTGAACAAGAATATTGAAAATCAGTACATCTAAAATTCACAAGCATCCAAAATCCACATTCCAATAAAGAGGTGTAACTAGGTATATATTTTTACTTCCCACTGTTTCAATACTATACAATAATTACAATAAATATTAAGTGCTGTGTTTCTTACAAAAAAAATTAGTCTACAGCCACACTTTTAAACAATTAGTTCCCTCTACCCCAGTCCCTAAAGACTCTCTTCCTGGACAATTGCTTTCTTCATGACCCCATTTGACCACTGGTTGCCGCTCATCTGGACTGCTCCAGTTATTGCCTTTTGCTCTTCTTTTATCATCTTTCCCATTTTCCCCCTTTCCTCTTTCCTCTCCATTTTCTTCCTCCTTTCTCTCTTCTCTTTTTACGGTATGGTATATTCAGACCTTTGACCCTTATACCTAAAATCTGTAAAAATCCCAATTCCACAGATAGCTTGATTCCCCAGAATTCCAGAATCTGCAATAAAAGTTTCCATTACCAAACTCAAACTTATACTGTTAATAGGGTCTGGTTATTTGAGTAACCAATGTTGACCATTTGTCATTTTTTTTTATCACCCGGAAGACCCCTTGTGTACTACTGGATCATTTGACAATTTATATTTTTGCAGAGCTGAAAAATCTTTCCCTGACTAATCTATTTTATTCATCAATTAGAAATGGAAATTCCAATCAGGCTTCTGCGTTTGAATCTGTTTATTTATCAAACTAATAAATTAAAAACATCTTTAGGTTTATGCAAATATTCCTTGTATTCACAATGACTTAGTTCAAAAGTATAAGAATCAAGCCTTCAAGTAATTTAAGTTTTCTTTTGTCCCTTGAAATATGCATTGGTCCAGAAAGCAAATTCTTTGAATCTAATATTGTTCTGCAGGGTCAAATTCATTTTTCTCTTATTTTATATTCCTTATTTTATGCTTAGGGTGATTGCTCAAAGATCTCTAGAAACTGACTGTTGTGGGTGGCAAATTATCACAGTTCTAGAGATCTTTGAAGAAATGCACATGCAATGCATTATATCTGAAAAGCCTTATGCTTCTTTACTTCGGAAATAATTTCAAATGAGTTTTGCTGCCTACACACCTGCAGCAGCGGAGTTAGCTTGTGGTGGGTGTGACTTTCAGTTTTAAAATACAATACAAAATATGGTATTGTAAAATAGAATCATTTTCCTCAGGTGAACCCTTAATAAAGAAAGAGGAAAAGCATATTCTTCCTTATTGAGTTTTTCCTGGCTTTGTTTTAAGAGTTTGCAGCTGGTCGGGCAGCCAACAACAGAGAAGGGAAATTCAGAGGACTTGAAAGTTGGAGCCAGAAACAGCATTGTGATATCTTAAAGAACTACTGTTAAATGGGATTTTTCACAGAGTGGTATTCTTCCTTAGTTTCACTGATTTATTTTAAAGCCCTCTATCTAAAAGGCTCAGGATGCCCTTGTGAATTTTAAAACATATTTGGAAGCTGTTAGATCTGTAGAGTTGGGAGCTTATTAGGTAATAGGAAACAGAATTTGAAAATAGCAAATCTATCTGAGTCTTATCGTGCATCTCCTCTTGGGCAGACATTTCAGAAAATGGAGAATCCGCATCTTTTGTCAACCCCGGCACAGGCTGGGTCCCAGGCAGCAGCCTGAGGACAAACTCCTCCCAAAGGAACACTTCCTTCCCACTGCATCCAGACAATGTATTGCTGCTGTGTTTAAAATTGGAATATTAATAAATACTGTATTATGAAAAAGAGCATTTTTGAGCAGTTTCTTATTTTTATAAACAATATTTAATATTTTTACTAACTATTGTATTCCCATTTATCCCATCCTTTCACCTTTATCTCCCAGGTCCTTAAACCAATATCTTGTTTTTCTACCTTTAGAACTTGTCTCCCAATCACCAAAGTCTTATTTTAGGTCATATATCTCCCATTAATATTCCTAGAATTCTTCCAAAAGTATTAATCTGCATTTTCTCATTGTTAGCTTCCAAATGTCAAATATACCTTTCCAGGCCTGGATTCTAATCCAAGTTCTGCCATTTTCCCACTGCATGACCTTGGACAAGTCACCTAACCTCTGTGTGCCACAGTTACTTCATCTGTAAAATGTGGTATAACGGACTGAATTCCACCTGATTAACTTGTATCTACCCCTGGATTTAGTTCAGTGTCTGGCACGTAATGAGCACTTACATACCATAAAAAAACCCAGAACCTCCAAACTATTGTATTCTTTCCTGTACCAGTGGTAGTGTACTTGTTTTACATACAGGATACAGTTTACAGTTGGCTCTGATACTTATCACATTAGTTGTTCTGCTTTATTTTCCAGTGGGAAACAGGATATGTGGGCTCTAATCCTAGTTCTGCCTGAAGCTGACTAATGTGGACAAGGACCATACAAACATCTCTGGCCTATCTACCTACTTGCTTGCTATGCTCTATGCCTCAGTGGGAACAGAACTGGTAGGGATGAGAGTGTGAGCAGTGCAACGCAAGCCATTTGACTTTATATTCAATTCCTTTGCACAGGTCCTCAGTCCAGAAGTCTCAGGACTGAGGGTCAATCATGGTTTCTAACTGGAGACTCAGCATGGTGTAGTGGATAGAGCATGGGCTTGGGAGTCAAAAGGTCATGAGTTCTAATCCTGGATCCTCCACTTTTCTGCTGTGTAAACTTGGGCAAGTCAATTCACTTCTCTATACCTCTGTTACCTCATCTGAAAAATGATGATTGAGGCTGTGATCTTCATGTGGGACCAGGACTGTGTCCAACCCAATTTGCTTGTGTCCAACCAGCACTTAGTAAGGTGCCTTGCATGTGGTGAGCACTTAAGAAATATAATAATAATAGACAATAATAATAATAATAAATACCACTGATGGATTGGTTAGGGCTTCTATGGGGCATGGTCAGAGGTACTAAATTTAGAGTGTAGAAAAAAAAGCAGGAAAGAGAGAGACATAGAGAGAAGAGATAAATGATAGACTCACGTGGAAGTATACACCCACTCTCCTCAGCCTTACACTTATCTTGTACTCTCTCTCTCTGACCCACATGCCAACACATACTCTCCTTCACAAAAAACAACTCCCACTTGCTCATCCAGTTGTAGCCACAAATTCTGTCTCATACACTTTCATCTGTGGTCTTTCACCCTCATGCAAACAAACTCATATACCTGACAAGAAACAGTTTCATATACATGTTCTTTCAAACACTCAAACACAAGCTTACATTGTCACTCCTCACTCTTCCACAAAAGCAGGAGAGAATTTGGAGAAATTCACAAACCAAATAAGGTTTGTTGTACAGAAGCAATTAAAATAGCCATCCGCTCCCTGGGCATCATCAGGAAGTGATTAGAAACCAGCATGGCCTAGAGGAGAGGGTATGGTCCTAAGAGTCAGAAAATCTGGGTTCTAATCCCACCTCTGCCACATGAATGTTGGGTGACACTGGGCAATTCTCATAACTTCTCTGAGCCTCAGTTACCTCATCTGAAAATAGGGATAAAGTATATGTTCTCCCTCCTTCTGACACTGTGAGTCTCATGTGGGATTAAGATTGTTTTATAACTGATTATGTTGTAACTTCCCCAGTGCTTAATACAGCACTTGACACATAGTAGGCCCTTAACAAATGCCACTATCAATCATATTTATTGAACACTAACTCCTTGCAGAGTACTGTGCTAAGCACTTGGGGGAGTACAAAGCAGCAGCATAACAGACTCATTCCCTACAATGAGTTTACATCTAGAGGATTAAAGAACAAAATAAATAGCTATGGAAATATTTTAAACCGTGTTACTTACACCTTCATCTGGAGTTTTAAGAAGGACATGGTAATGATGATAATTGTAATTATGGTATTTGTTAAGCACTTATTATGTGCAAAGCACTGTTCTAAGAGCTGGGGTTTATACAAGGTAATCAGGTTGTCCCACGTGGGGCTCAGAGTCTTAATCCCCATTTTACAGATGAGGTAACTGAGGCACAGAGAAGTTAAATGACTTGCCCAAAGTCACACAGTTGATAAGTGACAGAGCATGGATTAGAATCCAAGACCTCTGTCTCCCAAGCCCGGCCTCTTTCCACTAAGCCACGCTGCTTCTCAGAGGAGATTAATCATGGGGAAGGGGCAACAACTTTAGAGGAAAGAGTAGGATAGTTACTCTGAAAAATGCAGCTTGAGGCCAGATAAATCAAGGAGGGTGTGAACTGGGCATTCACAAAATTTTTGAATATTAAAAACCCACACCCAGAGTAAGGGACAACCAATAAAATGTGAACAATGAAAAGTCAAAGGATACACAAGGAATCACTTTTCTATATGGTAGGAGTGGGCAAATAGAAAATGCTTGCCTTCCACAGTTTACCCACTGGCTACATACTATTTGATATGCCCCAAAAGGGATGAGAGCAATTAAAGACACAAAAAAACCTGAATGGTCCACTGAGTTTAATCATCTCTTCGATAGTGGTGACATGATGTTTGGGGACAGACATTGGTCTTTGCCATCCTTAATAATTATTATTATGGTACTTGTTAAGCACTTACTATGTGCAAAGCACTGTTCTAAGCATTTAGGTAGATACAAGTTAATCAGGTTGGACACAGTTCTTGTCCCACATGGGGCTCACAATCTTAATCCCCATTTTACAGTTAAGGTAAGCAAGGTCCAGAGAAACTAAGTAACTTCCCCAAAGTCACACAGCAGACATGTGGTGGAGTCAGGATTAGAACCCATGACCTTTTGACTTCCAAGTTTGTGCTCTATCCAGTACGCCATGCTGAGGGAATTTCTGTCATCCTAATATTTCCTTTCTACATTCCAAAATTATTCCTCTAATAACCCTTTGTGGACTCACTTTCTATTCTCTTCTCCTGCAGAGCAGGAATGGCAAGAAAAGGCTTCCCTGGACCCCTGGAGTCCAGCTGAGGGACTAGATTATGTCCAATAAATCATTCCATCAATCACTGTTATTTACTGAATGCTTACTAAGTACAGAGCACTGAACTGAACCCTTGGGATAGTACAATATAATAGGGTTGGGTAGACATTTCCCATGCCCTCTAGGAGTTTGCAGGTTAGAGTGATGAGATTGGACCTCAGGTTCCACCTAAAAGCAGAGTTAGTCAGCAAGAATGTCCATTTAGCATTAGAGCCTGAAGGAAGGGAGGAATGCTATTACCTAAGTATTCTAGATTCTCTGTCCAGGTCCCTCTTGAAGAGAGCCCCTAGGGTCCTGGTGGAGCAAAACAAGAGAGATTGGATCTTGGCTGTGACTGAACCAAAGGAGGAATTTGAGAGTTCATTGGTTTATTGAGTATAAATTAGCTGTTCAGTTGAAAATCACATTTGTGACTCAATCATCATTTGATCATTATTTGGAAATGTGGAGTTCTGTGAGACTGCAACAGGTTTTTTGCTGGCTTGTTTTTTAAGAAACAGGCACTATAATAATAATGTTGGTATTTGTTAAGCACTTACTACATGCAGAGCACTGTTCTAATCACTGGGGTAGATACAGGGTAATCAGGTTGTCCCACATGAGGCTCACATTAATCCCTATTTCACAGATGAGGTAACTGAGACACAGAGAAGTTAAGTGACTTGCCCACAGTCACACAGCTGACAAGTGGCAGAGCTGGGATTTGAACCCATGACCTCTGACTCCCAAGCCTGGGCTCTTTCCACTGAACCATGCTGCTTCAGCCATACCTGACTCTGGGTCAGGTATTGTACTAAGCTTGGGAGTAGACTCAAGATAATCAGGTTGGACACCGTCAATTATTCCACATGGGGCTCACAGTCTTAATCTCCATTTTACAGATGAGGTAACTGAGGCACAGAGTAGTTAAGAGCACCCAAGGTCACACAGCAGACAAGTGGAAGAGATGAGGTTAGAACCCAGATCCTCTAACTCCCAGGGAGGAGTCACTCCCTATATCCTGACCTAAGCTTTAAGTTTACCATGCTTCTCGTACTGAGTGTTTCTGGTACCAATACAGACATTGCCCCAGTGTCATTGCCTGGGAAAGGGGCTTCTTCTTTCTTTAAAAGTAGAACCCAGTGTCCAGCAGGGGAGTGAGGACAACCTTGCCTCCCAAACTGCACCCCTCAGCTATGGCTGCCATGGCTACAAACATGAACCTAGCAATTCCTTGGTGACTGCTGGGGACAGGTGAGACTGGTCTTTTGTCAGGAAAGTTGTGGGCTGGGACAGATTTGCCTCTCAGACAAAACCCAGGTACACGGCCAGAACTGTTCTCAGTTGGAGACAGTTCTTGGTGCCCTACTATGCCTGCAGGACTGGATTCATCTCTGAGTCATATCTGCCCCTCATCCTGTCCAGCCAAGCCTCCTCTTGCCTTGGTCAACCAAGTTCCCACCTCTCTCTGACCCACATCCTTGTCCCCCATCCCCAGACAGAAAGAACTTCCTGTGCCCGTGAAAGGAGAGGCCTGAGCAGATGCTCAGAGGACAGTTCTACTGTGGGCCAAAGTGGAGGCCGCCAGCACTGCCAGAGCAAACTTGCCTGTGACATGAGCTCTGGGTCACGAGTCATGAACCACAGGCCAATGGGCAAAATATCTGGAAGCAGGCAGGACAGGATGGATCATACCAACTGTGGTTCTTCCTCCCAGCTGCACCTGGGGTTTGGGTCTTTCTGAGTTGGTGCTAAGGAAAGAACTCTGATGGTATGGCCATCCAGAGCTGCTCACATTCTTTCTCAGTCCAGCGAGGCTCTTTTTCCCTGTCCTTCCTGGTTTTTCAGACAGTAAATCTCCTTGATGACAAGGTGCCAGATCTCTTCCCAAGAAGCAGTGTAGACTATGGAAAGAGCACAGGCTTGGCAGTCAGTGGGCTTCTAATACCAGCTCTACTCCTTGCTTGTGGAAAGACCTTGGACGAATCACTTAACTTCACTGTTCTTCAGGTACCTCAGTTGTAAAGCAGGACTGTGGGTCATGCACCATGGCTACCATCTGGACTGTACTCTCCCAAATGCTTAGTACAGTGATTTGCCCAAATTAAGTGCTCAATACATAGCACTGATTGACTATTTTAATTGACTATTAATTGCTTATTCTCTCTCCCACTTAGGCCATGAGCCCCCATGTGGGATTGGGGCTGTCCCCCACCTGATTGTCTTGTATCTACCCCAGTGCTTGCTACAGTTCTTGGTCTATTGTAAACCATGAATGAGTACCAGTTATCATTACTGGTAATTGATTGAGAAGTTTATGAAATGTTAATAATAATGAAATATGTTTCTGGCAGATAGGGAGTTACCACTTTATTGGAAAGTAAAACTTAGTAATATTTGCAACCGCTATGAGTCTCTGGGGACACGGCCCCTTATCCCTCTTACACATGCACAGGAGGACAACCCCACCTCGACCCCATGTCCATAACCCTAACTACTTTTCCAAGAATCCTACAGCATGAGCTACTTAATAATAATAATAATAATAATGTTGGTATTTGTTAAGCGCTTACTATGTGCCGAGCACTGTTCTAAGCGCTGGGGTAGACACAGGGGAATCAGGTTGTCCCACGTGGGGCTCACAGTCTTAATCCCCATTTTACAGATGAGGCAACTGAGGCACCGAGAAGTTAAGTGACTTGCCCAAAGTCACACAGCTGACAAGTGGCCGAGCCGGGATTTGAACCCATGACCTCTGACTCCAAAGCCCGTGCTCTTTCCACTGAGCCATGCTGCTTCCCTTCCAATGCCCCATTCACTTGGTTGGTATAGAGACAGACTCCAGAACTGCAGTTGGTCTCAGGGAGATGGACGGAGTGGGAAGCTCATGGACTTGAAGGAAAGGTTCTGACAGGTGGGAAGATGGGTGCCTGGACACACAGAACAGTGTCCAGGCCTTCTTCAATGATGTTACTCCCATCTGCCTCTAGCTTGACTTCAGGAGAGGAATTCTTGCTGTGGGCAGAGAATGTCGGTTATATTGTTGCACTGTGCTCTCTAGAGGGTTTAGTATTGTGCCCTGCATATACTAAGTGCTCAATAGATATGATTGATTGATTGATTGATTGAGTTCGAGGGCAGCAGGTTTGGAGGCCTTGGATCCCAAACTGAGCTCAGAATATGGGGAAATGGATCCTGGGGCTACTGCAGGAGTAAACTCTCCCCTTTGGAAATGGGTCATTGCATGTGACCGGGACTTAAGTTTTGATTCGGATCTTTCCAGTTGACCGTCCCACTGCCTTTCAGTGTGGACCTCTTGCTAGCGAGAAGGCATGAATTACTCCATTTCCTTAGCTACTGTTTCAGTGCTGGTAATGCAAATGCTCAATAAATATTTCTTATGCTAGAATCTAAGAAACAGTGAGCCTTAGTGGATAGATCATGGGCCTCAAGTCAGAAGGATCTGGGTTCTAACCTTCACTCCACCACTTGTTTGCTGGGTCACCCAGCACAATCAGTGAATCAATTGATTAAACCTGCACAAATCATTTAATCCTTATGTGCCAATTTCCTCATCTGTAAAATGGGGATTAAATACCTTTTCCCCCTCCTGCACTAGAATGTGACCCCTATGTGGGACAGAGACTGTTTCCAGCATAAGTATCTTTTGTCTCACTCACTGCTGGACACATAGTCAGCACATAACAAATTCCACAATGATCAGTCATTACTGGGACACAGTGCTGGGAATCTTTCTGTGGGAGTAGGTTAAGGGCGAGGAGCCTGGATCCCATGTATTATAAGCTCCTGATCAGTTCACAGAAGATCCTGAAGCCTGTCATTCATTCATTCAATAGTATTTATTGAGCACTGACTATGTGCAGATCACTGTACTAAGCACTTGGAATGTAAAATTCAGCAACAGATAGAGACAATCCCTGCCCAATGATGGGCTCATAGGGGGAGACAGACAGCAAAGCAAAATAGAACAAAACAAAAACAAGACAACATCATCAAGATAAATAGAATCGAGTTAATTACACCTCATTAACAAAATAAATAGGGTAATAAACAATATATACAAATGAGCTAAGTGCTGAGGGGAGGGGAAGGGGGATGAGCAGAGGGTGGGGGGAGGGGAGGGAGAGTAGAAGGAAAGGGCCCTCAGTCTGGGAAGTCCTCCTGGAGGAGGGAAGCTCTCAGTAGGGCTTTGAAGAGGGGAAGAGAGTTAGTTTGGCTGATGTGAGGAAGGAAGGCATTCCAGGACAGCAGTGGGACGTGGGCCAGGAGTCAATGGCGGGATAGGCATGAACAGGGGACAGTGAGGAGGTGAGCGGCAGAGAAGGTGAGCGACAGTTTAAGGGGTGGGCAGTAGAAAGAGAGAAGGGAGGTGAGGTAGGAGGGGGCAAGGTGAGGGAGAGCTCTGAATCTAGGAGTGAGGAGTTTTTGTATCATGCGAAGGTTGATAGGCAACCACTGGAAGTTTTTGAGGAGGGGAGTGACAAGCTGCGAGCGTTTCTGTGGGAAGATGATCCAGGCAGCGGAGTGAAGAATAGACTGGAGTGGGGAGAGACAGGAGGAAGGGAGATCAGCGAGGAGGATGACGCAATAATCCAGTCGGGATATTGTGAGAGCTTGCACCAGCATGATAGCCATTTGGATGGAGAGGAAAGGGCGGATCTTGGGGATATTATGAAGGTGAAACCGGCAGGTGTTGGTGAAGGATTGGTTGTATGGGGTGACTGAGAGAGCTGAATCAAGGACGACACCAAGGTTGCGGGCCTGTGAGACGGGAAGGATGGTCATACCATCCACAGTGACAGGGAAGTCAGGGAGAGGACAGGGTTTAAGAGGGAGATAAGGAGCTCAGTTATAGACATGTTGAGCTTTAGGTGGTGGGCAGACATCTAGGTGGAGACGTCCTGGAGGCCGGAGGAGATACGAGCCTGGAGAGAGGGAGAGAGAACTAGGGAGGAGATGTAGATTTGTGTGTCATCTGCATAGAGATGATAGTTGAAGTCTTGGGAGCTAATGAGTTCACAAAGGGAGTGAGTATAGATGAAGAACAGAAGAAGGCCAAGAACTGACCCTTGAGGAATCCCTACAGTTAGTGGATGGGATGGGGAGGAGGAGCCCGCAATGGAGACCGAGAATGAATGGCCAGAAATGTAAGAGGAGAATCAGGAGAGGATGAAGTCCGTGAAGCCAAGGTGAGAAAAGGTGTGGAGGAGAAGGGGATGGTCGACAGTGTTAAAGGCAGCTGAAAGGTCGAGGAAGATTAGGATAGAGTAGGAGCCATTGGATTTGGCAAGAAGAAGGTCATGGGTGACCTTTGAGAGGGCAGTTTCAGTGGAGTGGAGGGGACGGAAGCCAGATTGGAGGGTGGCCTGGAGAGAGTTGGAGTTGAGGAATTCAAGACAGGGAGTGTAATCGACTCATTCTAGGAGTTTGGAAAGGAAGAGTAGGAGGGAGATAGGACGATAACTGGAAGGGAAAGTGGGGTCAAAAGATGTTTCTTTTTAGGATGGGGGAGATATGGGCATGTTTGCAGGCAGAGGGGAAGAAGCTGTTAGCGAGTGACTGGTTAAAGATAGAAGTTAAGGAGGGGAGGAGGAAAGGGGCGAGAGTTTTCACAAGGTGAGCGGGAATGGGACCCGAAGCACAGGTGGAAGGGGTGGCACTTGCGAGGAGGGAGATCTCCTCTGAGGATACTGCAGGGAAGTAGAGGAGATGGTTGGGAGTTGGGGGGGAAGGATGGAGAGGGTGAGGGGTGACTTTGGGGAGCTCAGACCTAATAGTGTTAATTTTCATAATGAAGTAGGTGGCCAAATCGTTTGTGGGGAGGCATAGGGGGCAGGGGAGGAACAGGAGGCCTGAGGAGAGAGTTAAAAGTCCGAAACAATGAGGGGGGTGGCGGGTGATGGGCATGGGCATCAATGAGGGAAGAAAAATAGTTTGCCTGGCAGAGGAAAGGGCAGAGTTAAGGCAGGAAAGGAAAAAATTTGAAGTAAATAAGGTTGGCTTGGTGCTTAAACTTTCGCCAGCAAGCACTCAGCAGCTCGAGCATAAGAGCAAAGGAGGCAGACAGAGGCAGAGATTCAGGGCTGTGGGTTAGTGGAGCGAGAGCAATGGAGGGAAAGGGGAGAGATCGAGTTGAGTTGAGTAGAGAGGGTGGAGTTGAGAACAGTAATCTGATCATCGAGAGTGGGAAGAGAGGATAGAGAAGGCAGGGTGTGATGCTTTAAGAGAGATGCTTGGGGTCAAGAGAGCGGAGGTCTCTGTGGGGGAGTAATACAAATTTGCAGGGGGAGGGAATGTGAGAGAGGAGGCAGGTGAAAAGGTTATGGTCAGGGAGAGGGATTTCAGAGTCGGTGAGGGTGAAGATAGTGCAGCGGTGAGAGATGATGAGATCGAGGGTGTGACCAAGTTGGTGAGTGGGAGAGGTGTGGTGGAGCAGGAGATTGGCAGAGTCAAGGAGAGAAAGCAGGCGGGTGGCAGAAGGGTCACCGGATACATCCATGTGGATGTTGAAGTCTCCGAGGATCAGAGTGGGCAGGGAGAAGGAGAGAAAGAAGGAGAGAAAGGGGTCAAGGTGGTCAAAAAAGTTGGAGGTGGGACTAGGGGGGCGGTAGATGACAGCTACAAGAATCTGGAGGGGCTGGTAGAGGCCCATGATATGGGCTTCAAAGTAAGGGAAGGAGAGGGAAGGGGGAGGAGTAGTGTGCAAGCAGCACTGGGATGTGAGAAGGAAGCTGACTCCTCCTCCTGGCAGTGGCTTTCTCAGGTAGTGACCACCAAAGTCAAAATCCCCTTAGGGTTGCCCATTCTTCTCCGCACCAAACGGAAACTCCTTGCCATCAGCTTTAAAGTGCTCAATCAACCCTCTCCCTCTTGCTTATCCTTGCTCATCTTCCACTGCAACCCAGTCTGTACCACTTTGCTCCTCTAACCCTTTATTCGCTGTGCTCCATCTTATTTCTTTTGCTGTTGACCCTTTGCTCACATCCTCCCTCTGACCAGGAAATTCTCTCTCCCTTCATCACAGAGAAACAATAACTCAACTCATCTATAGGGTGTTACCAAAATCCTATCTCCTCCATTCATTCATTCATTCATCCATTCATTCATTCATTCATATTTACTGAGTGCTTACTATGTGCAGAGAACTGTACTAAGCGCTTGAAAAGTTCATTTCAGCAATAGAGACAATCCCTGCTCACAACAGGCTTACAGCCTAGAGGGGGAGACAGACATCAAAACAAGTAAACAGGCATCCCTATAAATAGAATTATAGATATATACAAATATCCATATATATTCATCACTTAGTAGAGTTCTTGGCACCCAGTAAGCGCATAATAAATACCAAAATGAAGAACAAAACTACTGCTATGGAAGTCTCTCCATCTCCATTATCTCCAGGGCTTCCCATCCTCCTCTGGGAGCTGCTTCCCTCGTCACGTTCCTCTTCCCTCTGACCATTACCATGGTGAAACTGTGTTCTTCAACTCCAGGCCTCATCCACCTGACTTTTCATTGATTCTTCCCTGACGGCCACAGAAAACTCAACTAACCTCTCACCTCCCCATTCGAGTTCTCCCTCTTGCATCTCTCATGCACTTGTGTTCATTCCCCCCAGCACTTTGATATTCACTCCATACCAGAGCCTTCACATACTTATCCTTGTATTCTGTTGCTTCTCCTATCTGCAATTGATTCTCTGGTCTGACTCTCCCACTAGATTGTAAGCTCCTTGTGGGCAAGGAGGATGTCTACCAGCTGTACTGTTCACTCCCAAGGACTTAGAACAGTGGACTGCAAACTGGAAGCATTCAGTAGATAACAATGATTGACCAGAGGGACAAGGGGACAGGAGTTGTCCTGGTTATGGGTGCAAAGATGATGAAAGTTTGTCTGGCTACAATGTCCTCCACAGCTTCTCCAGGCCTGAAATATTTTGTCTCAGACTGAGGATCCCAGCAGGGACTATAACTAGGGAAACCGGGGCAGCAGAGGAAGATGTAATTCTGTAGGAATTTTTTTGGCCCCCTTAAAGGACCTGATCTGATCCCTGGTCTAGGTGGCCATTTCCTTGTTCCTGCTGTGTACCACTCTCCCCTTCCCTATTGTGGACATTCACTCTGATCTCAGACCATCATTGATGAGTATAACAATGGCTCCATGACTGCCTTCTACTGGGTTATGGGCTACTTGGGCCTTCTGGCCCTGGTGAGTTTCACCGTGACTTTCCTGGACAGAAGTCTGTGTGACAGCTTCAACAAGGCCAAGTTCATCTCTTTCGGCATGCTGGTGTTCTGCAGCATCTGGACCTCCTTCTTCCTCATGTGTCAAAGCACCAAGGAGAAGGCCATGGCGATCGTGGAGATTTTCTCCATCCTGGCTTCTGGGACTGGACTCCTCGGTTGCAACTTCATTTCCATGGACTACATGAGCCTGCTGCAGTCCACCAGGAACATCTGGGAGTGGTTGAAGAAGAAATTATTCCCAGGACTTAAGTTAAAGGCAGTGGTTTTTCTCACCTAACATTGTTTCTCAACCCCATTTTTACTACAGTGGCAAGACCAAAGGAGAGAGAAGTCCTGTCAGGCACATTCAGCAGGGATTTGGTGGCCAACTTGAATCAGTCAGGACTGGCTGCTCCCACGGATCACTGGGGTATTTGTCCCATGAGCTCCTGGTTTCTTGCCTCCTCCAGGCTAGACTCCTCCCAAGACTGCTCCTGACACCTGCCTGGTTGCCCTGGAGAAAACTCCAGGTTAGAACTGGATGATCATCAGAGCAATAGAGAAACTGCTCTGGACACACAACTTCAAGGCCCTTGGGCAATTTTCAGTGCAGGGTCTGGTGGTGTCAGTAGAGAAACTCATGGAAGTTTCTGAGCTGCGGAGACTCTTAAAGCTGGGGGAAGAGGCTTTCCCTAGCTTGGAGTTTAATGGGGAGGTGGGACAAAAACAGGGGACAAAGCCTGCTCCTCATGTCCCTTTCCCGGTAGGAGTGCTCCAGAGGAGCCACCGTCTGACTCAGCTCGGCCTCTGGGTTCAGGGCCTGGAGGAGAAGAGGTTGAGGCTCCCTCTCTTCCCTTGCCTCTGGCTCAAGGGCACTTGGGAGCAGGGCTGGAGCTCAGGTGTTTCTACTCCTGGAGTACTGGGAGACAGGACCAAAGTCTTTCCCAGGCAGCACAGACTCATGCTCAAGGAAAGAACTACAGTCTCCCTGCAGAAGGTTGCTTGGATTCATTTGATTCTGGTAGTTGCCCTCAATCGCCTGGATTATGCCTTTTCCTGTGATGCTCCAATTTCCCAGAGGCCTCAGCTGCGAACTGACCTCAACCCAAACCAATTGACTGTTTGGCCCTTTGCCACTTCAGTGGAGTTTTAGGCTCATTGGAACATCACTATGGATTCTGTGCAGGCTAGACCAGTGAGCTAAAGATTGCTCAAACTTGGGGCAGAGGATTGGGGAAGGAAATGCCAGAAGTCAAGGTCTCCAATACGGGAAGGTGGGGACCCTTCCCTGTGGGACAGGACGCCCATAAGAAGAAAGGAGCTATCACCCCTCATTTCCCTTCCCACTTCACTGTACTTTTTTCATCAGCTATGCACTTGAGTCTGTACCCCTTAAGCCCTTTTATCCTCACCCCACACTAGGCCATTCTGCACTTAAGTCCATATCCTTATCCTCTGTCACCTCCACTATGTGTAATATATTTTATTGTCTCACTCTCCTTCTAGACTGTGAGCTCCTTGTGGTCAGGGATCATATCTACCAATTCTACTGCATTCTATTCGCCCAAGGGTTTAGTGCGGGCCTCTATACACATAAAGTGCTCAATAAATATCATGGATTATTGGAATTATTGACTGATTCATTGGGGGAATGTCTCTCCTTTTTTAACCCGTGTCCCCTCACCTCTCCCACCTCTTGCCCCTAATGATCTGGTCTCCTTCTTTATTGAGAAACTTAAAACCACCAGGTATAATCTTCCTAAAATCTCCCCTACCCCTCTCCATTCTCTCCCTCTTTCTACTCTTTCTTAAAATCTCCCTTATTTCCCAGCAATATCTCAGGAGGAGATCTCCTGCCTTCTCTCAAAATCCAATTCCTCCACTTTCACAACCAAACCCCATCCCTTCACAATTTACCAAACCATTTTCCTCCTCCCTTCTTCCTGCCCTGACCACCATCTTTAACTGTTGGCTCTCCAACGTCTTTTTCCCCACTGCTTTCAAACAAGCTCATGTATTCCCTATCCTAAGAAACCTCTGCCCTTGACCCCTTGAATCCCTTCAGCTATTACCCCCTCTCCCTCTTACCATATCTCTCCAAACTCCTTGCCTGCACTTGCTCTCTTAAATTCACTCATTCAATCATATTTATTGAGCATTTACTGTGTCCAGAGCACTGTACTAAGTGCTTGGAATGTGCAATTCGGCAACAGAGACAATCCCTCCCCAACAACGGGTTCCTCTCCTCCAAGTCTCTCCTTGACTACCTTCAATTTGGCTTCCATCCAAATCATGCCACAGAAAGCCTCTCAGAGGTCATAAATGATCTCTTTCTTGTCTAATCCAACAGCCTCTAATCCATCCTAATTCTCCTCGACCACTCAGCTGCCTTCAACACTATTGACCACCCCTTTCTCCTGGAAACATTATCCAACCTTGGCTTCATTGACAATGTCTTCTCCTGATTCTCCTCCTATCTCTCTGGCCACTTATTCTCAGTCACTTCTGTGGACTCCTTCTCTGCCTCCCTAACTGTGGTAGTCCCTCAAGGTTCAGTTCTGGGTCCCCTTCTATTCTCCATCTACACTCACTCCCTTGGAGAACTCATTTTCTCCCATGGCTTCAACTACCACCTCTATGTGGCTGATTCCCAAATCTAAATTTCCAGTCCTGATCTCTCTCCCTCTCTGCTATCTCGCATTTCCTCTTGCCTTCATTCATTCAGTAGCATTTATTGAGCACTTACTATGTGCAGAGCACTGTACTAAGCGAATGTCAGAATGTCTCTACTTGAATGTCCTCTCCAACATCTCAAACTTAACATGTCAAGGGAAGAGTTTGGTATTTGACCATGGATGGGGTGCCCACATCTACCCTGTGCCAGTAAAGGTACCAGCTTTCTGTCCTGCAGGATCAATAGTGGAGTCATGAGTGATCAACCTGTGGCCTTCATCCACTAGCCTCAGGAAGCAGCACTGATATTCCCCCACATCCAGCAACAATAGGGTGTCCCTTCTCATTGGCCAGAAGAGGCTCTATCCTGGAACTCGGGAAAGTCACGTCCAGGGGTAGGATGGAGCTGTCAATAGTTAGAGACAGAGTAGGGCCAGGATGACCTTAATGATCTGGGCCCAGTTGGCACAGAACATAGTAGGCTGTGGGTGGAGACAGGGTGATTTGGGGCAGGCTTTGGGCACGAAATAGGCAGAGTGGCAGTATGGCCTATTGGAAAGAGCCTGGGCCTGGGAATCAGAGGACCTGTGTTCTAATCCTGGTTCCAGCACTTGTCTTTTGTGTGACCTTGGACAAGTCACTTCACTTTTCTGTGCCTTAGTTTTCTCATCTCTAAAGTGGGAATTGAACACTTCTCCCTCTGTTTTAGACTGTAAGCCCTATGTGGGCCAGGGACTATAACTGACACTGATTAACTTATATCTACCTTAGCACTTATAACAGTGCTTGACACATGGTAAACCCTTAATAAATATTATAAAAAGTGAGTAACATTTTACAAGGGGCATGTCCTCATTGCCCTCCACTATTCTAACCCAGTCAGTCCTCTTCCCTCCAGTCTTGGGAGACCAGAGACAGGGACCTGCAAAGCGGATAGGGTCGGTATCCTGGTCCTACCCTGTCCTTCTCCTTGGTGTCCAGGAATTTCTCCATTAGTGGGTGCTTTCTCAGTTACATTTTCAGAATGACATCAATTAAAGGCATTTATCAAGTACTTATTATATGTACAGCACTGTTGTAAGCACTTGAAGGAGTACAATACAATGGAATTGATGTACAGCCTCCCTGCCCACAAACAGTATACAGTCTAGAGAGGGAGACAGGTATTAATATAAATAAATGATTTACAATATATATTTTAAAGATATGTAGATAAGTCTTTGGAGTGGTGGTTGGGCTGCAAGGTGGGGTGGAGGGAGGCTGGAGGGAAGCAGCATGGCCTAGTAGATAGATAATGGGCCTGGGAATCAGAAGGACCTGGGTTCTAATCCAGGCTCTGCCACATGTCTCCTGTATGATCTTGGGCAAGCCAAACAACTTCTCTGAGCCTCAGCCACCTCATCTCCAAAGTAGGGATTAAGAGTGTGAGACCAAAGTAGGACAGGGACTGTGTTTAAGCTCATTAACGTGTATCTAAGGGCTCCTTCCCCTCTGCCTTCAAACATGCCCACGTCTCCCCCATCCTAAAAAAAACCCGCTCTTGACCCCACTTCCCCCTCCAGTTATCGTCCTATCTCCCTACTACCCTTCCTTTCCAAAATCCTAGAACGAGTCGTCTACAATCGATGCCTAGAATTCTTTAACTCCCATTCTCTCCTAGACCCCCTCCAATCTGGCTTCCGTCCCCTCCACTCTACCGAGACTGCTCTCTCTAAGGTCACCCATGACCTCCTTCTTGCCAAATCCAATGGCTCCTACTCCATTCTAATCCTCCTTGACCTCTCTGCTGCCTTTGACACTGTCGACCATCCCCTCCTCCTCCATACCTTATCTCACCTTGGCTTCACGGACTCTGTCCTCTCCTGGTTCTCCTCTTACCTCTCTGGCTGGTCATTCTCGGTCTCCTTCACTGGAGCCTCCTCCCCCTCCCATCCTTTAACTGTTGGAGTTCCTCAAGGGTCAGTTCTTGGCCCTTTTCTGTTCTCCATTTACACTCACTCCCTCGGTGAACTCATTCGCTCTCACGGCTTTGACTACCATCTCTACGCAGATGACACGCAGATCTACATCTCCGCCCCGTCCTCTCCCCCTCCCTTCAGGCTCGCATCTCCTCCTGCCTCCAGGACGTCTCCACCTGGATGTCGGCCCGCCACCTAAAACTCAACATGAGCAAGACTGAGCTCCTCATCTTCCCTCCCAAACCCGGTCCGCTCCCAGACTTCTCTATCACCGTGGATGGCACGACCATCCTTCCCGTCTCTCAGGCCCGCAATCTCGGTGTCATCCTTGACTCGTCCCTCTCGTTCACCCCACACATCCTATCCGTTACCAAGACCTGCCGGTTTCACCTCTACAATATTGCCAAGATCCGCCCTTTCCTCTCCACCCCAACGGCTACCTTACTGTTACGGGCTCTCATTATATCCCGGCTAGACTACTGTGTCAGCCTTCTCTCTGACCTCCCTTCCTCCTCTCTCGCCCCGCTCCAGTCTGTTCTTCACTCGGCTGCCCGGCTCATCTTCCTGCAGAAGCGATCTGGGCATGTCACTCCCCTTCTTAAACAACTCCAGTGGTTGCCTATCGACCTCCGCTCCAAACAAAAACTCCTCACTCTAGGCTTCAAGGCTCTCCATCACCTTGCCCCTTCCTACCTCTCCTCCCTTCTCTCTTTCTACCGCCCACCCCGCACGCTCCACTCCTCTGCCGCCCACCTCCTCACCGTCCCTCGGTTTCACCTATCCCACCGTCGACCCCTGGGTCACGTCCTCCCGCGGTCCTGGAACGCCCTCCCTCCTCACCTCCGCCAAACTGATTCTCTTTCCCTCTTCAAAACCCTACTTAAAACTCACCTCCTCCAAGAGGCGTTCCCAGACTGAGCTCCTCTTCCCCCTCTACTCCCTCTGCCATCCCCCCTTTACCTCTCCGCAGCTAAAGCCTCATTTTCCCCTTTTCCCTCTGCTCCTCCACCTCTCCCTTCCCATCCCCACAGCACTGTACTCGTCCGCTCAACTGTATATATTTTCGTTACCCCATTTATTTTGTTAATGAATTGTACATCGCCTTGATTCTATTTAGTTGCCATTGTTTTTACGAGATGTTCTACCCCTTGACGCTGTTTATTGCCATTGTTCTTGTCTGTCCGTCTCCCCCGATTAGATTGTAAGCCCATCAAACGGCAGGGACTGTCTCTATCTGTTGCCGACTTGTTCATCCCAAGCGCTTAGTACAGTGCTCTGCACATAGTAAGCGCTCAATAAATACTATTGAATGAATGAATGAATGAATATCTACCTCAGCTCCCAGGACAATGCCCGGCACACAGCAAGCATCCAACAAGTACCACAATTATCATTATTTTTGTTATTATTAAGTGGAGGAGCCAGGTTTAGAACCCTTGTCCTTCTGACTTCCAAGCCCATACTCTATCCACCAGGCCATGCTGCTTGTGAATAGACTAAATTCCAAGCAACTCTACACCAACCTAATCTACTTCACAGCGCTAAAACACAAACCGAACCAAGAAAACATCAATCAAGCTATAACATTTATTGAGCATTTACTCCTTGCAAAGCTAGGTAATAAGCACTTTGTCATCTCTGCCCTCAAGTTTTTTACAAGGCAGACACTGAAATGGATTGTAGTTGGGGAAGGGCAATTGAGTTTAAAGATATGTATATAAGTGCTGGAGGGATGGTATATGGGAGTAAATGCTAAGGGGATGAGGACTAAAGTACATAGGCAACACAGAAGTTTAGAAATGGCAGTAGGTCGGGAAATAAGAGGTTAATCAGGGAAAACTGCCTGGAGTAGATGTGATTCAGCTTGCTTTCTCCCGCTCAAGGAATTGTTCTAATTCAGAGCCCATCCTCATAGACATGTGAATAATAACTAAAAAATTAACATTTATTAATCACTTGATGTTACTGATTGAGAGCTTATGATCTGCAGAAAACTGTACTAAGTGCTAAGTGCTAAGGAATTCGTAGGCACATTCCCTACCCAAAACAAAGAACTTATCTGCCCAGCATAGTGCTAGGCACTGAGGTAGATTCAAGATAATCATTTCAGACAAAGTCCCTATCCAACGTGAGGTTCATAATCATAAGGAGAGGGAGAACATGCATTTAATTCACATTTTACAGATGAGGAAATTGAGGCACTGAGAGGTTCCATAGCAGGCAAGTCCCAGGGTGGGGATTACTACGAAGGGTTCCTGATTCTCTAGCCTGTGCTCTTGCCACTAGGCAACACTGCTTCTCAAAATGCCTCTGCTTGGCTTGGCCCTTCAAAATGGCTTCTTTTCTTAGGTTCAGTGTGGGGATTCACCCTCCCCCCCCACCACCACTGTTGAATCAGTTTGGCTAGCTCATTGGCTGTGCTCGGCTCTGCTCTGTGAACCGAATGAGATTGTGAAAGCAAGATAGAGCCCTCCAGATGAAACAGGTTTTTCAACTTCAAACTTCTTAAAATTGCTATTTCCTAGAAGAGGAAATGCATTAAGAAGCATCCTTGTGGACAGGATTAATGCACGTCCACAAAATGAGTAATCTACTACTTTCCCACAGGGAGAGTCAGGCCAAATAAATGAATCCAACTTCTCCTTAGGTCCTAGCGACAACCACTCTGACCCTCATTTCATCATTTGCAATGCCATTTTTAGAACTTCTGGGTAAAACTGTAGCCTTGAGCTGTTCTTATTTCTTATTCATTGAGCTTTGGGCTAGAAAACTTAAATTAGCTCTTGACATTAGCCCGCCTCACATAGTCAGGCACCTGTCCTATAGGTCCGTCACTGGTACTGTCTCACCACATCAAGCACTCAATGACAATTCAAACCACAGTAAAACCAAACCACCATGGTACATAGTAGAAAGCTTTATTCAATTCTCAGTTTAATTGAAGGGGTGAATGCATATGCACACAGACACACACACACACACACACACAAATATAGCTACCCTGTCCAACTCTCTTCCCCAAGTTCCATGCAGATGGTCCAATGTAGGAGCAGCTCAAGGAGTCAGGCTGCTCGCAGCGCGACATCCTGGTGCAAGTCTCTAGGTGATCCTTGGCAGCCATGACATAAGCGTCTCAGGTGATCTTTGCAGCCTCCCAGGTTTGGATTCTTTAACTCATGGTGACCATCTGCTTTAATTGTGAGGCCACCTTCTCTGGCAAATGTTGGGTGCAGTTTGGCATGATGCCACTAGAAACAACACGAACCCAACACTCCAACACTAATACTACACAAATACTCATTCATTCATTCAATAGTATTTATTGAGCGCTTACTATGTGCAGAGCACTGTACTAAGCGCTTGGAATGTACAATTCAGCAACAGATAGAGACAATCCTTGCCCAATGACAGGCTCACAGTCTAATCGGGGGAGACAGACAGCAAAGCAAAACAGAACAAAACAAAAACAAGACATCATCAAGATAAATAGAATCAAGGGGATGTACACATCATTAACCAAATAATTAGGGTAATAAATGATTTATACAAATGAGGACAATGCTGAGGGGTGGAAAGGGGGATGAGCAGAGGGTGGGGGCAGGAGTAGGGAGGGGGGGCAGAGGGAAAGGGGAGGCTCATTCTGGTAAGGCCTCTTGGAGGAAGTGAGCTCTCAGTAGGGCTTTGAAGAGAGGAAGAGAGTTAGTTAGGCGGATGTGAGGCGGGAGGACATTCCAGGACAGTGGTAGGACGGTGGTTGGTGGGCTGGGGTTGACGGCGGGATAGGCGTGAATGGGGGACAGTGAGGAGGTGAGTGGCAGAGGAGCAGAGTGTACCAGCTGGACAGTAGAAAGAGAGAAGGGAGGTGAGGTAGGAGGGGACAAGGTGATGGAGAGCTTTGAAGCCAAGAGTGAGGAGTTTTTGTTTCGTGCGAAGATTGATAGGCAACCACTGGAGGTTTTTGAGGAGGGCAGTGACATGCCCAGAGCATTTCTGAGGGAGGATGATCTAGGCAGCGGAATGAAGAATAGATTGGAGTGGGGAGAGACAGGAGGATGGAAGATCAGAGAGGTGGCTGACACAATAATCCAGTCGGGATATTATGAGAGCTTGTACCAGTACAATAGCGGTTTGGATGGAGAGGAGAGGGTGGATCTTGGTGATATTGTAAAGGTGAGACCAGCAGGTGTTGGTGATGGATTGGATGTTTGGGGTGAATGAGAGAGCTGAGTCAAGGATGGCACCAAGGTTGTGGGCCTGTGAGACGGGAAGGATGGTTGTGCCATCCACAGTGACAGGGAAGTCAGGGAGAGGACAGGGTATGGGAGGGAAGATAAGCAGCTCAGTTTTAGACATGTTGAGCTTTGGGTGGTGGGCAGATATCCAGGTGGAGACATTCTGGAGGCAGGAAGAAATATAAGCCTGGAGGGAGGAGGAGAGAACAGGGTAGGAGATGTATATTTGGGTGTCATCTGCATAAAGATGATAGCTGAAGCTGTGGCAGTGAATGAGTTCACCAAAGTAGTGAGTATAGATGGAGAACAGAAGAGGGCCAAGGACTGACCCTTGAGTAACCCCTACAGTTAGTGGTTGGAAGCGGGAGGAGGAGCCCGCGAAGGAGACCGAGAATGAATGGCCAGAAAGATAAGAGGAGAACCAGGAGAGGACTAAGTCCATGAAGCCAAGGTGAGATGGAGTGTTTAGGAGAAGGGGATGGTCTACAGTGTCAAAGGCAGCTGAGAGGTCGAAAGGCAGCTCATGTCTCCTCTTCTGGATTTTCAATCTGCAGATAGAGGTGGGTGCACCAATATATATAAGTGGTCCTCAGAGCAGCACTGGTGCTCAGGTCTTTTATCATTTTAAAGACTGTTCAATAAATACGACACTAACTTGACAATCTGGCTCTTCCCCCTGTTAACCATTCATGTTGGTTGTTTCAGAGGGGACGTCGGTGGGTCCTGATTTGCTGTTTCAATTGACCTGCTGCCTCTAGCCCACTATCGGGTAAAGGCAGGGGGGATGGCTATCTCTCCCTCGTGTCCACCCTGCGAGCTGTTTTTACAAGGTAGCTTATCTCAAGTACCTCTGGCAGTTCTACTTTTGCCCAGTGGCAAGAATGTTCAGTGCCTCCTCAAGGTTCTCCTATGTTAACAATTCCTCTCCAAATTCCTCCTTCTACATTGTTGTTCAGGGATCAAATGACGGTTGTTTGTAAAATGGCTCTGGGTTACAAAATGGACTCACTTGCACTCACCACAGCTATGGCATTGCAAATAGGGCAGAAAGTCCTTTAAAGTTTTCACCATTATGGTGAAATTAATGAGATCAGTATGGTCAGGTTTTCTGAGACGTTCACCCTGAAACAGAGAAATGATGGATTCATATTCCTCAAGCTCAAATAATTACCATCTTTGTATAAATCCAGTACCCAGAATACATTCAAGGAAAGTGGAGAAGACCATCTTAAGAGCAGTGTGGGGCAGCTTAGTCTGATGGAAAGAACCCAGGCCAGTGAGTCCCATTTCTGCTCCTCTTCAAATGCTTCATTACTGCTAACCTCCCCTTCCTGCCTATTCAGACCCCAAACTCCCAATCTCAGGAAGCCTATCCAAAGTGCGAGACCTTATTGTCAATTCTGGCCCCTTTGTACAGGAGATTTCGAAGTCATCAATCAATCAGTCAATCAATCAAATTTATTGAACAATTACTTTGTGCAGAGGACTATATGGAGCACTTGGGAAAATACAATACATCAGAGTTGGTAGATACATTCCCTGCCCACAGTGAGCTTACAGTCTTCAGGGGGAGATAAGACATCAATATATATAAATGAATCAATTATGCATATATGTAAGTCTTCTTGTGTTCAGGGAAGGATAATTAAGGTTCGCAAATCAAAATACCAAAATGACACAGAAGGGAGCTGGAGAAGAGGAAATGAAAGCCAACTCAGGGAAAGCCTCTTGGCGATCTGTATGTAGTAAGCCTTTGAAGGCAGGGAGATTAATCGTTTGTCAGATATAAAGATGGAGGGCATTCTTTGCCAGAGGCAGGGCGTGGTGAGGGAGTCAGTGTTTAGATAGATGAGATCAAGGTCCAGTGAGTAGGTTGGCATTAGAGGAGTGAGATGAGCAGGTTGGATTGTGATAGGAATTTGGCGAGGTGAGGTAGGAGAGGGCAAGGTGACTGAGTGCTTTAAAGCCATACTAAGGAATTTCTGTTTGATGTGGAGGTTCTTGAGGAGTGGGGAAACATGAACTGAATGGTTCTGTAGAAAAACTGTAGAGAAGCAGTGTAGCTGAGTAGATAGAACACGGGCCTGGGAATGAGAAGGACCTGAGTTTTAATTTCCACTCTGCCATTTCTCTGTAGTGTGTCCTTGGGCAAGTCATTTAACTTTCCTGTGCTACAGTAACTTCATCTGTAAAATTGGGATGAAGACTGTGAAATTCCTCTGCCCCTCCCTCTCTGTCTAAACTGCTACCACATTATTACAAGCACTTATCCTATCCCGCCTTGATTATTGCATCAGCCTCCTTACTGACCTTCCTGCCTCCTGTCTCTCCCCACTCCAGTCCATACTACATTCTGCTGACCAAATTATTTTCTTTCAAACACTCTCAGACCATGTTTCCCCACTCCTCAAGAAACTCCAGTGGTCACCCATCCACCTTTGCATTAAACAAAAACTCCTCCCCATTGGCTTTAAAGCACTTAATCACCTTGCTACCTCCTACCTCAGCTCACTATTCTCCTACTACAACTTAACCCACACATTTTGTTTCTCTAATGCTCCCCTTCTCACTGTACCTTGATCTTGTCTATCTCGTTCTGATTTATCACCCACATCCTACTTTTGGCCTGGAATGCCCTCCCTCCTCATAGCAGACAGATAATTGCTCTCCCCTACTTCAAAACCTCATTGAAGACACATCTTCTCCAAGAAGCCTTCCCTGACTAAGCCTCCTCTCCTCTTCTCCCACTCCCTTTTGCACTGCTCTTACTTGCTCCTTCATCCATTCTCTCTCGCATTCCCACAGCACATATGTGTATATCTGTAATTTATTTATGTATTTATATTAATGTCCGTCTCCCCCTCAAGACTGGGAGCTTGTCGTGGGCAGGAATGTGTCTGTTTTATATTGTACTCTTCCAGGTGCTTAGTACAGTGATTTGCGCACAGTTAGCACTCAGTAAATATGAATGAATGAATGAATGTGGGTTATGGACTGTGTCCAACCTGATTAGCTTGTATCTACCCCAGCAATTAGAACAGTGCAGGGCACATAGTAAACACTTTACAGATATCATCAGAATGAAGTATGGAAAGGCATGGAAAGAAGCAGGAAGTAAGAAGGTCAGTAAAGTGGCTAATTCATTAGCAGAGGCGATATAGTAAGAATTATTGGATTAATGTGGTAGCACATTGGATGGGAGAGGAAAGGGCAGATTTTAGCAATATTTTGAAGGTTAAACCCAAAGGATTTGTTGACAGATTAAATATGTGAGTTGGATGAGAGAGATGAGTTGAATATAATGCCTAAGTTATGGGCTTGTGATATTTACAGTGATGGTCATGGGGAAAGTCTTGGGTAGGACAGGTGGGATGATGAGTACTGTTTTGGACATGTTAAATTTCAGGTGTTGGCTAGACATTCAAATAAAGATGTCCTGAAGACAGAAGGAAATGAGAGACTGCATAGGAGAGATCAGGGTTGGAGATGTAGATTTGGGAATCATTCATTCATTCATTCAATAGTATTTATTGAGCGCTTACTATGTGCAGAGCACTGTACTAAGCGCTTGGGATGAACAAGTCAGCAACAGATAGAGACAGTCCCTGCCGTCTGACGGGCTTACAGTCTAATCGGGGGAGACGGACAGACAAGAACAATGGCAATAAATAGAGTCAAGGGGAAGAACATCTCGTAAAAACAATGGCAACTAAATAGAATCAAGGCGATGTACAATTCATTAACAAAATAAATAGGGTAATGAAAATATATACAGTTGAGCGGACGAGTACAGTGCTGTGGGGATGGGAAGGGAGAGGTGGAGGAGCAGAGGGAAAAGGGGAAAAAGAGGGTTTAGCTGCGGAGAGGTAAAGGGGGTATGGCAGAGGGAGTAGAGGGAGAAGAGGAGCTCAGTCTCACCTCTTGGAGGAGGTGAGTTTTAAGTAGGGTTTTGAAGAGGGAAAGAGAATCAGTTTGGCGGAGGTGAGGAGGGAGGGCGTTCCAGGACCGCAGGAGGACGTGACCCAGGGGTCGACGGCGGGATAGGCGAGACCGAGGGATGGTGACGAGGTGGGCGGCAGAGGAGCGGAGCGTGCGGGGTGGGTGGTAGAAAGAGAGAAGGGAGGAGAGGTAGGAAGGGGCAAGGTGATGGAGAGCCTTGAAGCCTAGAGTGAGGAGTTTTTGTTTGGAGCGGAGGTTGATAGGCAACCACTGGAGTTGTTTAAGAAGGGGAGTGACATGCCCAGATCGTTTCTGCAGGAAGATGAGCCGGGCAGCCGAGTGAAGAACAGACTGGAGCGGGGCGAGAGAGGAGGAAGGGAGGTCAGAGAGAAGGCTGACACAGTAGTCTAGCCGGGATATAATGAGAGCCCGTAACAGTAAGGTAGCCGTTTGGGTGGAGAGGAAAGGGCGGATCTTGGCGATATTGTAGAGGTGAAACCGGCAGGTCTTGGTAACGGTTAGGATGTGTGGGGTGAACGAGAGAGACGAGTCAAGGATGACACTGAGATTGCGGGCCCGAGAGACGGGAAGGATGGTCGTGCCATCAATGGTGATAGAGAAGTCTGGGAGAGGACCGGGTTTGGGAGGGAAGATGAGGAGCTCAGTCTTGCTCATGTTGAGAATCATCTGCATAGTGATGGCAGTTGAGGCCATGGGAATGAATGGGTTCTTCAAGAATGTGGGTGTAGATGGAGAAATGAAGGGGACTCAGAACTGAATCTTTACAGACTTCCACAGTTACTGGGTGGAGGCAGAGGAGGAGCCCTCTTCTCCCTCTACCGCCCCACCTTCACCTCTCCGCAGCTTAACTCTCTCTCCCCCCCATTTCCCTCTGCTCCTCCCCCTCTCCCTTCCCATCCCCTCAACACTGTACTCGTCTGCTCAACTGTATATATTTTCATTACCCTATTTATTTTGTTAATGAAATGTACATCGCCTCGATTCTATTTAGTTGCCATTGATTTTACGAGATGTTCTTCCCCTTGACTCTATTTATTGCCATTGTTCTTGTCTGTCTGTCTCCCCCGATTAGACTGTAAGCCCGTCAAACGGCAGGGACCGTCTCTATCTGTTGCCGACTTGTTCATTCCAAGCGCTTAGTACAGTGCTCTGCACATAGTAAGCGCTCAATAAATACTATTGAATGAATGAATGAATGAATGAATGAATGAAAGAGGCTGATAAGGAGAGACCAGGGAGATAGGAGGAGAACCAGGAGTAGACAGTGTCAGTGAAACCAAGGTTGGATAATGTTTCCAAGCAAAGGTAGTGGTTGGTATTTGTTAAGCGCTTACTATGTGCAGAGCACTGTTCTAAGCGCTGGGGTAAACACAGGGGAATCAGGTTGTCCCACGTGGGGCTCACAGTCTTAATCCCCATTTTACAGATGAGGGAACTGAGGCACAGAGAAGTTAAGTGACTTGCCCAGAGTCACACAGCTGACAAGTGGCAGAGCTGGGATTTGAACTCATGAGCCCTGACTCCAAAGCCCGTGCTCTTTCCACTGCGCCACGCTGCTCCTCATGTAGTGGTTGACACTTGGAGACAATTCAAAGGTTGAGGAGGTTTAGGATGAAGTAGAGGTCGTTTTATTGGGCAAGAAGGAGATCAGTATTGACCCATACGAGGGTAGTTTCCATGGACAGCTTGTGGCCGAAGCCAGATTGGAAGGGGTTAAGAAGAGAAATGGAGGACAGGAAGTGGAGACAGCAGGTGTAGGCAACTTGCTCAAGGAATTTGGAGGGGAATGGTAAGAGGGAGATGGGGGGTAACTGAAGGTAATCATTTGGTCAAGGGAGTGTTTATTCAGGTTAGGAGAGACATGAGCAGGTTTTAATAAATCATTGAATCAATCAGTTATATTTATTTAATGCTCACTGTGAGCAGAACATTGTACTAAGCAATCAATACAAAGTACAGAGTTGGTCAACAGGTTCCCTGTCCACTAGGTGCATATGATCTAGAAGGCTAGACTATAAGAACCACAGGGCAATGTCTGTGTTAGTACTGAGAGCAGGGGTGGTGAGCAAATCAGGGTGACCACTCAGCTCAGGCAAGGCCAGGAATCTGCCCCGCTGTACCTCACCCGTTTGTGTTGTCCACACTAGGCACAGTATCATCTGAGGGGGATTGGGGGATGGGAGTTGGGAAGTTCCCATCTCATCATTTCTCATCGACACTTTCTTACCTTGTCACCTCTCCTGGCCTCCTGCCTGATGCAACCGCTGTTATCTTTGCCATCATGTATGGGACCAACACTGTTGACTAGGGAGAACAATTCCCTCCCCCTCCTGCCTGTTGGCCTTCTGAGGAACCAGAGATGGCGGAAACTGAGGGGAAAATGACAGATTATTTCCAGCCTGTGTTTTAGTTGAAGTTGCAGGGATTCAGGTTAGTAGCTACTGGGCAGGAAATATCCCCGTAGCTCTTCATCCTCAGTTAAGGCCATGTGGCTTAGGCTAGGACCTGGAAAGATGGGGCTGGGCAGGAGAGGCTGGGTCATTCTTCAGCAAGCAACAAAACTTGGTTTAGTTCTGCTCCAAGCTAAAGGGATCAGGCAGAGGTGGGGGGAACCTCTCAGAAGCATTTCTCTTATCACTGTGTTGGCCCTGGCTGCCACAGATAGATCAGTGGGGTGTCATCAGGCAGGAGGCTAGAAGAGGAGAAAAGGTCATAAGGTGTCAGAGAGAGAGATTGACCCACCCAAACTCCCTTTCCTTGGTCCCTACAGCAGAGGCCACTGCAGTCAGGCAAGACAGTCTTCTGAGAGCTGTGATGCTACTCAGTGCTTCCTACACTGGGTGTACCTAGTACCAAAACAGATACTGCCCCAATGTCACTGCCTCAGAAAGAGGCTCCATCTTTCTTGCATTTTTTTCCAACAGAGTCCAGAGCCCAGCAGACAAGTGAGCATAACCTTCCCTCTTATAAACTGCAGCAGTAAATTGCACCCCTCAGCTCTGAGCTGCCCCAGCTACAAACATAAACCAAGAAATTCCTTGGTGACTGCTGGTGACAGGTGAGGCTGGACCACTGTTGGGAAAAATGTGGTCTGCATCATTTGTGCAGCTCGGAAACCACCCAGGTACATGACCAGAATGGTTCTCAGGCAGAGGCAGTTCCTGCTGCCTAAATGTGTCCTGCATGACCAGATTAATTCCTGAACTAAGTCTGCCCCTCACCCTAGCAAGACAAGCCCTCATGCCTTGGTCAACCAAGCCCCCACCTCCCTTTGACCCACAGCCTTATCCTGCCTCCCCGGGCAGAGAGAACCTCCTGTGCTGCTGAGGACAGGGTCCCGGGTGGAGGCGGAGGGCACTTTCCCTCATGGGCCACGGGAGAGAACGCCTGCACTCTCAGAGCAAATTTGGTTGTGAAATGAGCCCTTGGCCATAAGTCATGGACCACAGACAGATGGGCAAATTGGATGGAAACAGGAAGCTCTGAATGGATTGTAATATCTGTGGTTCCTCTTCCTGACTTCTCATGTGGTTTCAGTCTTACCTAGTTGGAACCTGGGGAGAAGTGTGAGGGTGTGACCGTCCAGAGATGCTCACATTTTTTTGGTTCCCTGACCATTCCGATGTCTCAGACAGTAAAGCTCCTTGATGGTAAGGCTGGATCTCTTATTGAGAAGCAGTGTGGCCTTTGGAAAGAGTATGGTCCTGGCAATTAGGAGACCTGGATTCTAATCCCAGCTGTGTCCCTTGCCTGTGGCATGACCTTGGACAAGTCAGTCAGTAAGTTAATCATGTTCATTTAGCACTTACTGTGTGCAGAGCACTGGACTAAGCACTTGGTAGAGTACAATGTAACAATACAGCAGACATATTCCCCGCCTATATTGAGCTTACAGTCAACAGAGGGAGACGAATATTAATAAATTACAGATATGTACATAAGTGCTGTGCTGCTGGGAAGAGGGATGAATAAAGGGAGCAAGTCAGGGAGACACAGAAGAGACCTGAAGAAAAGAAAAAGAGAGTTTAGGAAAGGCCTCTTGGAGGAGATGTGCCTTCAGTAAGGCTTTGCGGGGAGGGAAGGAAGGGCGTATTGTTTGCTGTATAGGAAGAGGGAGGAGATTCCAGACCAGAGGCAGGACATTAGTGAAAGGTTGGTGGTGAGATAGACAATATCAAAGTACAAGAAGAAAGTTAGCATTAGAGGAGTGAAGTGTGCAGTCTGGGTAGTAGTAGAGGAGTGAGGTGAGGTAGGAGGGGACAAGGTGATTGAGTGTTTTAAAACCAATGATGGTGTTTTTCTATTTGATGTAGAGGTGGATGGGCAACCACTGAAGGTTCCTGGGGAGTGAGGAAACATGTCCTGAACTTTTCTGTAGAAAAATGATCCAGGCAGCAGAGTTAAGTATTGACTGGAAGTGGGAGAGACAGGAGGCTGGGAGTTCATCAAGGAAGATGATACAGTAATCAGGATGGGATACAATATGTATCACTCATCACTCATTCTATCCCACCTAAATTACTGCATCAAACTTCTTGCTGACCTCCCAACCTTCTGTCTCTCCCTACTGCAGCCCATACTTCACCCTGCTGACTGGATCATTTTTCTACAAAAATGTTCAGGACATGTCAGCCCTCTCCTCAAAAATTTCCAGTGGTTGTCCTCCGTATCAAACAAAAGCTCCTCACCACTGGCTTTAAAGCACTCCATTACCTTGCCCTTTCCTACCTCACCTCATTTCTCTCCTACAACCCAGCCCGCATATTTCACTCCTCGAGTACTAACCTTATTACTGTGCCTTGATCTTGCCTGTCTTGCTGTGAACCCCTGGCCCACATTCTGTCTCTGGCCTGGAATGCCCTCCCTCCTGAAATCCAACAGACAATTGCTCTCCCCCACTTCAAAGCCTTATTGAAGGCACATCTCTTCCAAGATGCCTTCTCAGACTAAGCCCCACTTTTCCTCATCTCCCACTCTCTCTGTGTCACCCTGACTTGCTCCCTTTGCTCTTTCTCCACCTCCCAGCCCGATAGCACTTATGTATATATGTGTAATTTTATTTATTTGTATTGATGTCTTTCTCCCTGACTCTAGACTGTGAGCACATTGTGGTCAGGGAATGTCACTTGTTTATTGTTGTAATGTACTTTCCCAAGCACTTAGTACAGGGCTCTGCACACAGTAACTGTTTAATATATATGACTGAATTATGAATATGTGATTGATTAGCATGATAGCAGTTTAGGAGAGGAGGAAAGGGCAAATTGACAGGATTAGTTATGGATTGAATATGTAGATTAAGTGAGAGAGAGGAATCAAGAGCAAGGCCAAGGTTATAGGCTTGTGAGATAGGAAGATTGGTGGTACCATCTTCAGTAATGGAAAAATCAGGGGAGGACAGGGTTTGAGTGAAAAGATAAAGAGTTCTGTTTTAGACATATTAGGTTTGAGGTGACAGGAGGACATCCTTATAGAGATCTCCAAATACAAGCCATTTAACTTCTCTTTTCCTCAATTTCCTCAGCTGTAAAATGAGGATTGAGGGTCATGAATCATGCCTACCATCTGTACTGTACTCTCCCACGTGCTGAGTACAGTGCTTTGCCCAAATAAAGTGCTCAATACATAGCACTGATTGATTGGAGATTAGTTACCTATTCTCCCTGCTCTTTAGGCCATGAGCCCCCCTGTGGTATTGGGGCTGTTTCCCACCTGATTATCTTGTATCTAACCCAGTGCTTGCTAGAGTACTTGGTAAATAGTAAGCGATGTATGAATACCATAGTTACAATTACTGGCAAGTGATTGAGAGGTGCACTATACACTACTCTTGGGGAGTACAGAATAATGAAGTAACACATTCCTGATCCGCAAGGAGCTCCCACTTTACTGGAAAGTAAAAGACTAAAATTTTACAACCACTGCCAGACTCCTGTGACACTGACACTCATCCCTCTTACTCATGTGCAGAAGGATGACCGCACCTTCCCTCCACACCCATATTCTGGGAAAAGCAGAGAGGATTATGGGTGTGGTGGGAAGGTAGAAGAGCCACTTCCAATATCCCACTTAATTTGTTGCTATGCAGATATGCCCCAGAGGGGCAATTGGTTTTAAGGTGATGGGCAGGAGTGGGAATCTCGCAGACTCAGAGGAAGGGTTTTGACTGGTGGAAAGAAGGGTGCTTGGTCACACAGGACAGTACCCAGGCCTTCCTTGATGATGTTACTCCCATCTGCCTCACTGTGGCTAGGGAATCTTTCTGTTATATTGTTATGCTGTACTCTCCAGACATTTAGTACAGTGCCCTGCACATAGGAAGTGCTCAATAAACACAATTGATTGATTGACTGAGTTCAAGGACAGGAGGTTTGGAGGCCTTGGATCCTGAACTGAGCTCAGATGAATGTGGGGAAATGGAGTCTAGGGCTCCTGCAGGAGTAAACTCTCCGCTGTGGAAACTGTGGTTGCTGAATGTGACTTGGACTTAAGTTTTGAATTGGATCTTTGTGGTCGCCCTTCCCATCTCCTTTCAGTGAGATCCTCCTGCAGGCTAAGACACCTGAATTACTAAGTTTCCCTAACTCCTTGTTTTGTGCTGGTAATGCAAATGCTCAATAAATGTTTCTGATACTAGCATCTGAGAAACAGTGAAGCTTAGTGGATAGAGCATGAGCTTTGAGTCAGAAAGAGCTAGGTTTCAATCTTGGCTCTACCACTTATCTGCTGGGTGACCCTGTACAAGTCACTTAACCCCTCTGTGCCTGTTTCCTCATCTGTAAAATGGGGATTAAATACCTTTTCTCCATCCCTCCCTAGACTGTGAGCCTGATGTGAGACAAAGACTATTTCCAGCATAATTATCTTTTTGTCTTCCGAACTGCTTAACCCATTGCTGCGTACATAGTAAGCACATAACAAATTCTATAATGATTCAGCTGGGAATCTGGGAATACATTGCACCCTGGATCCCATGTATTGTGAGCTCTGTTCATAGAGGATCCTGAAGCCTGTCATGGCAGCGGTTTTCCCAGGTGAGGACAACGGGGGAATGTCTGTTGATGCTGGGAGGTCTGGAGAAGTTGGGGACCCCAAACCTCAGTCTCTTTTCTGTCTTCTAAGACACATCTCAAATCAGTCACCAACTCCTGTTGGTTCTACATTCAGAACATCTTTAGAAGCCTTCCCTTTGTCTCCATCCAAACTGCCACCATGCAGGTCTGAACACTTGTCATATCCTGCCTTGAATACTGGATCGGCTTCCTCACTGACATGCATGGCTCCAGCCTTTCCCCACTCCAGACCATACTCCACTCTGCTGCCTGGATCATGTTTCTGAAAAGTCATCCTGCACCCAACCCCTCAAAATCCCCCAGGGGTTGCCTATGCTTGTCATCATCAAGCAGAAACTCCCAGCCATCAGCTTTAAAACACTCAATCAGCCCACTCCCTCCTGCTTATCCACATTCATCTCCTTCTGCAATCCAGTCAGTACACTTTGTTCCTCTAAAGGGAACATATTTACTGTACTCCATCTTATCTTTCACTGTTGAACTTTTGCTCGTATCCTCCCTCTGTCCTGTAACTCCCTCTCCCTTCATATCTGACAGACAACTATTCTCCTCATTTTCAAGGCTCTACTAAAATCATATCTCCTCGAGAAACCTTCCTTGACTAACCTCTCATCTCCCCACTCTAGTTCTCATTTCTACAACTCTTATGAACTTGGGTTCATTCCCCTTAACATTTTGATATTCACACCTCTCCAGAGCCCTCATGTACATATTCTTCTATGTTGTTGCTTCTTCTGTCTATAAGTGATTTTCTTGCCTTTCTCCCCCAGTAGACTCTAAGCTCTTAGTGGACAGGGATGATGTCTTCCAACTGCATCACTCTTTACCATGAGCTCAAACAGTTCATTCATTCATTCAATCATATTTATTGAGTGCTTACTATGTGCAGAGCACTGTACTAAGCGCTTAAGAGAGTACAGTGCAAAAATTAACCATCACATTCCCTGCCCCCATCGAACTTACAGTTAGAGTGGGGGAGAGAGCCATTAACATAAATGAAAAATATTACAGAAATATACATAAGCACTGTGGAGCTGGAAATGGGGAAGAACAAGGGGAGTGAGTCAGGTTTACGCAGTAGGGAGTGAGAGAAGAGGAAAAGGGTGCTTATTCGGGGATGGTATCCTGGAGGAAATGTGCTTTCAATAAGACTTTGAAGCAGCAGAGAGTTATTGTCTGTCGGATTTGAGGAGAGAGGGCATTCCAGGCTAGAGGAAGGTTGTAGGTGTGCTGTCACCAGTGAGATAGAAGAAATAGAGGCACAGGTTAGCATCAGAGGAGCAAGGTGTGGGGGCTGGGTTGTAGTAAGCAAATAACGAGGTGAGGTAGGAGGGGGCAAGGTGTTGGAGTGCTTTAAAGTCATGTTTGATATGGGGCTGGCTGGCAACCACTGGAGTTTTGGAGGAGTGTGGAAGCATGTCCTGAAAGCTTTAGTAGAAAAATGACCCTAGCAGCAGAGTGAATCATGGACTGGAGTGGAGAGAGACAGGGGTCAGGGAGGACTGCAAGGAGGCTGATGAAATTATCCAAGCAGAATGGGATGAGTGAATGTATTAACGAGCTAGCAGTTTGGATGAAGAGGACAGGGTGGATTTTGGTGTTATCGTGAAGGTGGGATCGATAAGATTTAGTGATGGATTTAATATGTGGGTTGAATGAGAGAATGGAGTCACAGATAGTGCCGAGGTTATGGGCTGGTGAGGCAAGGAGGATGATGGTGTAGTCTACAGTGATGTGAAAGGCAGGGGGAGGGCAAAGTTTGGGTGAGAAGATATGTAGTTCTGTTTTGGACATGTTAAGCTTGAGGTGGTGGTACTACATCCAAGTAGAGCTGTTTTGAAGGCAGGAGGAAAAGCAAGACTGCAGAGAGGGAGGGAGATCAGGGCTGGAGATATAGATTTGGGCAGCATCCACATAGAGGTGGTAGTTGAAGTCATGGAAGCAAATGAGTCCTCCAAGGGAGTGGATGTAGATGGAGAAAAGAATGGGACCCAGAACTGAACTTTGAGGGACACAAAGATAGGAGATGGGAGGCAGAGGAGAAGCCCATGAAAGAGAATGAGAATGAGTGGCCAGAGGTATAAAAGGAGAAGCAGGAGAGGATTCTGTCAGTGAAGCTGAGATTGGATAATGTTTCCAGGACAAGGAAATGGCCAACAGTGTAGAGGGCAGTTTAGAGATCAAGGAAGATTAGGATGGAGTAGAGACCATTGGATTTGTCAAGAGGAGGTCATTTGTGATCTTTGTGAGAGCAGTTTCTGTAGAGGGAAGGGAGCAGAGGCCAAATTGGAGGGGATCAAGGAGAGAATTGGAGGACAGGAACTTGAGACAGCCAGTGTAGACAACTTGCTCTAGGAGTTTGGAGAGGAAAGGAAGGAAGGAGATGGGGAGATAAATGGAGGGAGTCACCGAGACTAGGCAGGACGTGGGCATGTTTGTGAAACAGTAAGTAAGAAGACATTGGAGAACAAACAGTTGAAGATGGCTGTTAGGGAGGGAAGAAGGGAGGAAGTAAGTGTTGATAAGGTGCAAAGGAGTCGGGTTGGATGCCCAGGTGGAGGAGGGGTATTTTGAGAGGAAGCAAGAAATCTCCTATATACTGCTAGGAAAGATGGGAGTGTTGAAGAGGGGACAGAAGAGGGAAGAGACTGAGGAGAAGCAGGGAAGCTTTAAGGGAGATAATGCCTGATAATGTCAATTTTCTTTATAAAGTAGTTGGTCAGGTCACTGGAGGCAAGGGATGGGGGAAATGGAGGAACAGGGGGCCTGAGGAGGGAATTAAATGTCTGGAACAATTGGTGAAAGTGATGAACATGAGTTTCAATAAGGGTGGAGAAATAATTTTGTCTGGCAGAAGGGCAGGCAGAGCTAAAGCATGCAAGGATAAATTTCAAGTGGATGAAATCGGTCTGATTTCCACCAGCAGCACTTTACAGCTAATGCACAAGATTAAAGGAGGCAGACAGTGCTCTGTAAACACGAAAGATTCAGCACATATCACTGATTGGCTGGAGGGACCAGGAGACAACTCCTGGCCCAGGGTACAGAGAGTATGAAGGTGTGTCTGGCCGCAGTGTTCTTCAGAGCTCTTCCAGGCCTGGAATCACTTGCCGCAGACTGAGGATCCCAAAGGAGAGTCTTACTAGGGCAGCCAGATGAAGCTATAATTCTGGAGGAATTTCTTTGGCCCCCTTATGTGACCCAATCCTCTCCCTCATCCAGCCAACCATCCATATTATCTGGCTGGGTATTGTTCCCTGCTTCCCAGATGTGGAAATGCACTCTAAGCCCAGACTCACTATCATCGTGAGTACTGTGACTGCCTTCTCCTGCGTCCTGAGCTACCTGGGTGTTCTGGCCCTGGTGAGCTTCACTGTGGCTTTACTGGCCAGAGGATGCCTGACAGTTTCACCAAGGCCCGGTACATCACGTTCTGCATGTTGGTGTTCTGCAGCATCTGGGCCTCCTTTTTCTCCGCATACCAAAGCTTTAAGGGGAAGACTACGGTGGCCGAGGAGATCTTCTCCATCCTGGCCTTTGGAGGTGGGTTTCTCAATTGCATCTTCATCCCCAAATACTACATGATCCTGCTGTAGCCCAACAGGAACACCCACTCCTGGTTTTCAAGGCTGTGGTTTTTAGTGCCCTACATTTTTTTTCAATCCCAATTTTACTGCAGTGCCATGACGAAAGAAGAGAAACATCTTGTCAGGGACAACCAGTAGAGATTCAGTGGCCAACCCGAATCACACATCTGGTCTGGATGCTCCCATGGATCACGGGGGTGTATGTTCCAGGCCCCCTGGGCTCTTCCCTTCATCAGGCTGGACTCCTAAGAAAACTTCTGCAGTCACCTGCCTGGTTGCCCTGGAGAACACTCCAGGGCAGGGCCAGATGATCCCTTTAGCAGTAGAGAGGCTTCTCTTGGGTAATTGTCCATGCAAAGCACTTTCTGGTGTGTACAGTGGAGAAACCTATGGAAGAGCCTGAGCTGAGCAGGTGCTTGGAGCCAGGGGAAGAGGTGCTCCCTACCTTGGATGCTAATGGGAAGGTGGGACAAAAACAGGTGACAAATCTTGCTCTCCACATCCCCCTCCCTGTGGGTTAGCTCCAGATGAGCCACACTCTGGTTTAGCTAGGCCTCTCTGTTCGGGGTCCTGGAGGAGGAGAGGATGAGGCTCCTTCCCCTCCCCTGCCTCTGGCTCAAGGGCACTGGGACGCAGGGATGAGACTCCACTCTTTCCCTGACTGGACTCCTAGGAGACAGTATCAGAGTCTTTCCCAAGCAGTGCAGAATCATGCGCAAGGACAGACTCCCCCCAACCCCCCACCCCCCAGTCTCCCCGCAGAAGGTCACTTTGGTCCATTTGATTCTGGTAGTTGCCTTCAATTCCCTGGATCGTGCCCTTTCCGGTGATCCCCTCAATTCCCACAGGCCTCAGTCATGAACTGAACTTGCCCCCAGAGCAATTGACTGTGTGGCCCTCTGTCACTCCAATAGGGTTTTGGTCTCAGTGGCACAGCCCCAAGAGTTCTGTGAAGAGTAGACCAGTGGGCTGAAGTTTGCTCAAACCTAGGACAGCAGATTGGGGAGGGGACAACGGGGATGAAGGTCTATGGTATGGGAAGCTTGGGACACTTCCTAGTGGGACAGAACGCCCGGAAGGAGAAGGAAGGCATCACCCCTCATTTCCCTTTCCTATTCACCCTACTTTCTGCATCAGCTATGTACTTGGGTCTGTATTCCTTAAGCCCTTTGATATTCACCCACAAAAACTTCCTCTGCACTCAAAGTACATATCCTTATCCTCTTCAGCCTCCCCTATGTGTAATTTATTTTAATGTCTCTCTCCCCTTCTGCACTGTAAGGTGCTTGTGGTCACGGTATCGAACAATCCTGTTGAATTGTAATCTCTGGAGGATTTAGGATTTAGGCCCCTGAACACCTTAAATGCTAAATAAATACCATGGATTGTTGGAATTGTAGACTGATTCATTCGGGTGAAAGTCCCTCCTAGTTTAAACCCCTGTCGCACGATCTCCCCCATCTCTTGCTCCTAATGACCCAGCCTGCATCTTTATTGAGATCATTGAAACATCAGGTGTGATCTCCCTAAAATCTCCCCTGGTTCTCCCCATTGCCTTCCTCCTCCTACCTCTTTAACTTTCCCATCTTTCCCAGCAGAATCTCAAGAGGAGGTCTCCTGCCTTCTCTCAAATTCCATCCCCTCCCCCTACAGACCTCACGCCATCCCTATGCAATTATTAAACCATTTGTATCTGTCCTTCTTCCCTCTTTAATCACCAACTTCAACTGTTCACTCTACAATGGCTTTCTCCCCATTGCTATCAAGCAAGCTCATATATTCCCTCTCCTAAAAAAAAACACCTCTCTTGACCCCTTAAATCTCTCCCATTATCGCGCCATCTCCCTCCTACCATTTTTCTACAAACTCTTGGAATGAACTGTCTACACCTGCTGTCTCAAATTCCTCTCCTCCAAATCTCTCCATAACCCCATGGCTTGAACCTATGCCTTCCTTCCATTAACAATTTCTCTTCCCTTACTGACATCCACGCCCCTCACCCTCATCAATTATTCCCAGTCCTTTAACTCTCTCCTCAAACACCCTGTCCCTCCCCACTCCCTCACTCCTCACCCACAACGATCTGGCAAACTACTTCATTAAGAAAATTAACACTATCAGGTCTGAGCTACCCCAAATCACCACTCCCCTTCCTCCATTCCCCCCTCCTCTCTGCCCCATTTTCAATTTTCCCATCATACCCAGAAGAATCTCCAGAAGAGATCTCCTGCCTCCTCTCAAGTGCCACACCTTCCACATGTGCATCAGACCCCATTCCTTTACACCTTATAAAAACTCTCGCCCCTTCCTTCCTTCCTTCCCTCCTTCCAGTAGTGTTCCTTCCCCACTGTCTTCAAATATTTCCATGCCTCCCCCATCCTAAAAAAAACCCCTCCTTTGACCCCACTGGCCCCTCTACTAATCACTCCATCTCCCTCCTACCCTTTCTTTCCTAACTCCTGGAGTAAATCATCTACATTTGCTGCCTCAAATTCCTCTCCTCCAACTCTCTCCTCGACACCTTGCAATCTGGCTTCTGCCCACTTTGCTCCACAGAAACTGCCATCCCAAAGATCACCAATGACCTTCTTGCCAAATCCAACAGCTCCTAATCCATTTTAATATTTTTTCCTCCTGCATCCTAATTCTCCTTAATCTTAATCCTCCTCGACCTCTCAGCTGTCTTTGACACTGTGGACCATCCCCTTCGCCTCAGTACATTATCCAACCATGACTTCACTGACTCCATCCTATCCTGGTTCTTCTCTTATAATAATGTTAGTATTTGTTAAGCGCTTACTAGGTACAGAGCACTGTTCTAAGAGCTGGGGTAGATACAGGGTAATCAGGTTGTCTCAGGCTCACAGTTAATCCCCATTTTACAGATGAGGTAACTGAGGCACAGAGAAGTGAAGTGACATTCCCACAGTCACACAGCTGCCAAGTGGCAGAGCCAGGATTCAAACTCATGACCTCTGACTCCCAAACCTGTGCCCTTTCCACTGAGCCATGCTGCTTCTAGTATCTCTCTGAGGCCATTCATTCTCAGTTTCCTTCACGGGTTCCTCCTCCCCCTCCCATCCCCTAACTGTAAGGATCCCTCAAGGTTCAGTTCTTGGTGCCCTTCTACTCTCCATCTGCATTAATTCCCTTGGAGAACTCATTCACTCCCATAGTTTCAGCTATCAACTCTGTGTGAAAGACACCCAAATCTATCTCCTCCTCTGTTGTCTCTCCCTTCATCCAGGCTCACTTCTTCTCCTACCTTCAGGATATCTCTACTTGGATGTCCTCCCACCAATTAAAACTAAACATGTCCAAGACATAGCTCCTTATCTTGCCTCCCAAATCTTGTCATCTCCGGAACTTTCCCATCACTGTGAAAGGCACAACCATCCTTCCCGTTTCACAACCTTGGTGTCATCCTTGACTCCGCTCTCTCCATCACCCCACAAATCCTGTCAGTCTCATCTTCACAGCATCACCCAGATCCGCCTTTTCCTCTCTATCCAAACTGCTGCCACGTTAGTACTATTACTCATTCTTTCCCTACTGGATTCCTGCATAAGCCTCCTTTCTGACCTCCTGGCCTCCTGTCTCTCCCCACTTCAGTCTATATTTCACTCTGTTTCCTGAATTATCTTTCTACAGAAATGTTCTGGGAGTGTCACCTCCCCTCCTCAAAAATCTCCAATGGTTGTCTATCAACCACCATATCAAATAAAATCTCCTCACTATTGGCTTCAAAGTTCTTCAGAACCTTGCCTCTTCTTACTTCACCTCCCTTCTCCTTCTACATCTGAGCCCGCACACTCCGCTCCGCTGGTGCTAACCATCTCAGTGTGTCTTGATCTCACCTGTCTCACCATTAACCCCTGGCCTGGTACATCCTCCCTCCTCAAACCCTACCAATCACTCTTCCCCCCTTCAAAGCCCTACTGAAAGCACACCTCCTCCAGGAGGCCTTCCCAGACTAAACCCTTCTTTTCCTCAGCTCCTGCTCCCTTCCGTGTCACCTTAACTCCCTCCCTTTGCTCCCCCTCCCCCTAGAGCACTTATGCATATATGTATATATCTATAATTCTTTTATTGATGTCTGTTTACTTTTTTGATGTGTATATATCTATAATTCTATTTATTTATAATGATGACTGTTTACTTGATGTCTGTCTCCCCCCTTCTAAACTGTAAGCCAGATGTGAGCAGGGATTGTCTCTCTTTATTGCTGAATTGCACTTTCCAAGTGCTTAGTTAGAGTGCTCTGCACACAGTAAGAGCTCAACAAATATGGTTGAATGAATGAATGAATGAATGAAATCGCCAAATACCCTCCTACCATTCTTCTCCAAACTCTTTGAGTGAGTTGTCTATGCCCACTGTCTCAAGTTCCTCTCATTCAATTCTCCCCTTAACCCCCTACAATCTGGCTTCCCTTCCCTTCACTCCTTAGAAATCACCTTCTCAAAGGTCACAAATGACCTTCTTCTTAACAAATACAACAGCCTCTACTCCATTCTAATACTCCTTGACCTCTAAAATGCCTCTGACACTGTCGACCATACCCTTGTGGAAATATTATCCCACCTTGGCTTAACTGACAGAATCTTTTCCTGGTTCTCCTTCTGTCTCTCTGCCCACTAATTCTCAGTCTCTTCTATGGTTTCCTCCTCTGCCTCCCACCTATCTGTGGACATCCCTCCAGGTTCATTTCTAGAACCCCATCTTTATTCCATTTACACTCACTCCCTTGGATAACTTGTTCACATGGCTTCTACTACCACCTGTATGCAGAAGAATTCCAAATCTACATCTCCAGTCCTTATCTCTCTCCCTCTCTGCAGTCTTGCATTTCTGCCTACAAGACAACTCTACTTGGAGGTCCTGCCATCACCTCAAACTTAACATGTTGATAACACAACTCCTTATTTTTTCACCTAAACCCTGTCCTCTCCATGACTTTCCCATCACTATAAACAATACCACCATCTTTCCTGTCTCACAAGCCTGTAATCATGGCAGAATCAGTCAGTACGTGTTGATGGTTCAACCTTCACAAATCCCTAAAATCTGCTCTTTTCTCTCCATCCAAACTGCTACCACAGTAATCCTTGTCCGCCTTGATTACTGTATCAGCCTCCTTGCTGACCTCTTTGCCTCCAGTCTCTCCCCACTACAGTCCATACTTGACATTGCTGCCTGTGTCCTTTTTCTGCAAAAATGTTCAGTTCAGGTTTCCCTGTTTCTCAAGAACCACCAGTGGCTGCCCTATCACCTTTGCAACAAACAGAAGCTCCTTACCATTGGCTTTAAAACACTCAATCAACATGCCTCCCAACACCCCAACCTCATCTCCTCATCTCCTACTTCATCATGCTGCTCTCCTTCTTCAACCCAGCCCAGATACTTTACCCCTTTATTGCCATCCTACTTGCTCCACTGCCAAGTTACTCACTGTTCCATGATCTTGTCTATCTTGCCACCGACCACTCAACCATATCCTCTAGCCTGGAACTCCTTCCCTCTTAATATCCAATGGACAATTATTCTACCACCTTCAAAGTCTTACTGAAGTTACAGTTCCTTCAAGAGGCATTCCCTGACTAAGCCCTCATTTCCTCTTTTCCCACTTCTTTTTGCTTTGCCCTTGCACTTATATTTACTTACCCTTTCCACACCCCCTTACCTCCACAGCACTTTTGAAAATAGCAGTAATTTATTTATTTATATTAAAGCTTGTCTTGCCCTCTAAATTCTAAGCTAGTTGGGGGAAGGAAACATGTCTAACAAGTTTGTTATATTGTTCACTCAAACTTTTGATAGTGCTTTGGATAACAGTAAGAGCTCAATAAATGTGACTGATTATTACAAAAAAAAAAAAACAGTTCAGGAAATCTGAATTTCTGCAATGTTCTTAACTGCAGAAAACTCACGGTTCTCATTCCCATTGCCTGTCTCTCATCAACCCATCCCAAGTCTGATTGAACCACTGCTAATTCTCCTGTTCTGAGACTTGTGTATACTTGCCAATACTTCCCTCCCATTGAGAAGATTCAGGAGTTGTAAAACCTATTAAAAATTTGAATTACTACCTAGAGTAACCACATAATTACAATGCATTTTCTGGCACCAAATTCCTGGCCTCCCTAGTCAAAAGTCTTCTGGACCCTCTCAGCTGTTACATCTTCTGCTTCAGGTAGTTCTGTTCTTAGGAGGTGGCCGAGTCCATGAATCTCGCAGCCAGCTCCAGGACTCTGCCGATGATGCAGGCAGGGGGACCCACAGTGGGATAATTTTTGAACATTTCCAAACCACCTGTGATTGAGTGCATCAGGACAGAGAACCACAGGCACAGCACCCAGATTCCAGACTTAGGCAGAGGCTGTTCAGGAGAGGAGGGTATGAGAGCCCAGGAATAACGTTGCCAGCTTTGAGAAGACTGTGGCAGGACCCTTGGGGGAAATGTTTTTGGTTTTTTCATGGCATTTGTTAAGCATTTACTATGTGCCAATCATTGTAGTAAATGCAGGGGTAGATACAAAATCCTCAGATTGAATACACTTCTTGTCCCAAAGGGGGCTCACCACCTAAGAAGGAAGGAGTCAGATCCAATCCCCATTTTATAGATGAGGAAACTGAGGCACAGAAAAGTTAAGTAATTTGCCCAAGGCCACATAGCAAATAAGTGGCAGAGCTCAGATTAGAAGCCAGATCTTCTGACTCCCAGAACCGGGCTATTTCCAACAGACCATGGGGTGGGTTATGAATGAGGATCTAGAAGTTGGTCTCAATTAGTCGCATAGTCCAGGAATCCAGGAAGTCTCTCTCTCTCTCCCTCTCTCTCTCAGTCTCTCTTTCTCTCTCTCTCTCTCTCCCTCCCTCCTTCTCATCTTTCCAGCCACACCAAAGTTAGAGTCTTGAATCGGGGCCCCCAGAGTGGTGGACAGGGGCAGTAAAAATGGGGCAGGGGAAGAGGGAGTGTCCCCAAGCCTCTCAGATAGTCAGGCAGCCTCTGGACCATATCGTGGAGAAATGAAGTGCCTTTTCCTGCCCTCAAGGTGGTGGTGTTTGTGAGAGTCTCGGAGGGACCCTGCCTGGTGTCTTTTCATTTTCAATCTGTTCATTACCAAAGACTCGGAGCTGGATATTCAGACCAGATCCAACACCACCCACAGAAACATTTCAGGATTTTTTTAATGGTATTTATAAAGTCCTTGCTGTTCTGAAAGCTGGCATAGATACAAGATAATCAGGATGGATACATTCCCTGTTCCACATAGGGCTCACAGTCTTATTCCCCATTTTACAGATTGAGACACCTGAGGCTCAGAGAAATGAAGTGACTTGTCCCAAGATTACACAGCAAACAAGTGGCAGACCAGGATTAGAACCCAGGTCCTTCTGAATACCAGACTCTTGGTCTGTCCACTAAGCCATGCTGCTTCTCTAATTCAACAAATGACATGAGTGACAGCAGCACACTTAACCTTGGTATGCAGGTTCCCGATCTTGTGGGAATTTTTGATGTCACTTGACCCATCAGGGAATAAGCTGACTGGTGGCTGGAGTTAACATCTCCCACATGTCTATTTCCCACATAGGACTCACATTCTAAATCCCCATTTTACAGGTCAAGTAACTAAGGGACAGAGAACTCAAGCGACTTGCCCAAGGTCACACAGCTGATATGTGGCAGAGCTGGGATTAGAGCCCAGGTCCTCCTGACTCTCAAGCTTGTGTTGTATTCACTAAGCCACACTACTTCTCAATTTGCTTCTCAAATTGGTACCATATACCTGTGGTCTGACCAGGTTCTTTCCTCACCAACTGGGGCTGGCAAGATCCTCCTATGTCTTGATTCCCCTCCTTAAAACCATGGGCAAGTTCGGACATCATTCCCCAGAATAGTGAATCTGCCCCAATTATGAGCAATTGGAGTTTGGCTTGTATTCCCCAAAAGGCACTGCACTGCCCTCGCTGACACTGATGCTCACCTGTTACTTTTCTGGCCAACCACTCAGCTGAATGAGGTTTCTGATTGGTTGACTGATTGATTTAGTGGACCATCCAGAGCAGCTGACATTCTGTGGATTGGTAGACCTGTCAAAAGAAACATCTATCTCCCAAGTCCCCAGTTGCTCCCAAGAACCCCTTCTGATTGTATCTGGCATTTCAAGGAGAAGCCAATGTGGAGCAGAAACTGCCATCTTCCTCATGCCCCAAGGCCTGGGAGCATTTATGTGGGATTAGGGGGAGAAAAAGCTTCCTAAATCTGTGACCTCAGAGCCAGATCTTCCTATTATGCTGAAGGTGCGGGAGGAGATGGTGAAAGGCAAAGGGTTCACACACTGGATTTGAATATATTTACCATCCCCATACAGTCCTGTCTTGGAAGACAGAGCTGCTGATTCTTGGATATATCCTGAACTGTAGGGATGGGCTGGCACTGACCACCCACAGGGTCTTGTGCTGTTGATACTGAGGGCAAGAGTGTGGGAGGCCTATGGCCAGCTTTCTCAGAATCATTTTCTGTCCTTGTCACCACTTCCAGCATCCTGCCTGATGCAATGGCTGTCAACCCTGAGGTCGATGTGGGGACTTGCCTTATGTGCAGGGAACAGAGCTCTGGAAAACTCCCCCACTTCTAGAACCTTCTCTGAGCTCCCAGCCCTCTCCACCTTCTCAAAAGTCCTGGGAACACAGGAGAGAGGGCAATTCTGTTTTTCCTTTCCTCTGGTGTTTGTGAGAAAGTTTCAGGGATGCAGGTGCAGTGCTCTGGGCAAGGAAAATCTCCAGAGTCCCTGCATGGCTGATTTCTCTTGTCCTCAGCTGAGCTCAAGAGAAGCAACCCAAGGTTCTGCTCACTCCCAACTAAAGACAAACAAAGGCATTAGAATGGAGCCATCGTTCTGACAACAAGTCCAAGCCAACCCTGATAAAACCCCCATTTTCCCCATATCTCAGTTTGTCTTGTATGCGGGCTTCCCCACAAATTACTAACGGTTTCCCTGTGATGGGAATGGAGACTGGAGTCCCGGTCCCTGTGCCAGCGGAGAAGAGTCCAACTCCTGACTCTGTTAGTTCCTCACAGCTGATTCTAGACTCGCCTCACCTCAATGCGCTCTCTGTTTATCCTGTTTCTGCTCCTCCAGCATCCCCACTTCACCAGTGGGAAAGAGAAGACTCCTTGCTTCCTGGACAGACAATATCCAGCCACCTACTACAGGGATGAGTACCTGGTCATCACATGGATGTTATCTCTGCAGACCTTGACTGTTTTTCTAAGCAGAATTTTCCAATCTGTCAACAGTACTGTCAGGAAGAACCATATTGCACAGTGTTTTTTGTCTTTAGTGGTCATATTTAATTCATTTAATTTCATTAATTTATGGTACTTGCTAAACACTTAATCTGTACCAAGCACTGTTCTAAGCACTGGTTGGACACAGTCCTAATCTCCCACGGGGCTCACGATCTAAATAGGAGAGATGAGAATTTTATCTCCATTTTGTAGATGAGGTAAATGAATCAGGGAGAAGTGAATAACCTGCCCATAGTCACATTCAGATGGGATTAGAACCCAGGTCTCT